>NC_088205.1:45040761-45396209 GCF_037126465.1 Ornithodoros turicata | reverse complement strand
TATTGCACCCTCGGTTCTTAACCCCTCGAAATCCGAACAACAAACGGGTTTTCCGGGGTCGCACAAGGTGCGACCAAGTGTTCCTGACCTCTGTTGATGAATAAGGTGGTCGCTATCACCCGGAGATTAATCAACGGAGGTTAAAAATCCCGGAGGAAATCCGAGACCAGTCCAGTGCGAATGTGGTGACATCTCTTCTTTCCAAGATTGACACAGCGGAAGGCATGGCTCAAAGCAAAATTAAACAATTTAGTATTGCATAATAAACAGAGTGTGAATGCGCTAACGTTTGTTCTTTGTGAGATTGATACAGCAGAAGGCATGGTCAAAAGCAAAATTATACAATACGTACCGTATTTTCCGGATTCTAACGCGCCCCCGAATCTAACGCGCAGGTGATTTTTACGACTTAGCCGCAAAAAAAGTTGAAAATGCACCCCTGTCAAACATTGAAACAAACAATGAACAAGCGTTTATTCAGCATCGCTATCGTCAGAAGTTTCTTTGTCGCTGCCTCACAGTCCACAGACAATCGTCCTCCGTCCCGTCAAGCGCGTTTGAGATACATGTACCGCATTTTTTAAAAGCGTTCTGAACCATTGTCTGGGGAAGGCTTCTCCACGCATCATTAATCCATGTCGACACATTTTGAAGCGAAGCGCGCTTCTTTCCAAGAAGGTCCTCCACGTGGGGGTACCTACCGGGGTACCAACCTACCGGTATATGGCATTATAAACACAATCCCAACTCGGAAATACTGTTCTATTTGCTCTATAGTACTCAGTTAACTGCATTTTCGATTTATGAATCCCTCGATTTATAAACGATTGTTCGGGGAACCGAGGGTGTTCATAAATCGAGGGTTGACTGTATATGGTAAGACAAGACTGCACAACTGAAGTGTGATGAAGCCTTGATGACACAGTTTTCATAGAAACATAGAAAATATTGTATTATGTAGGAAATCAGCTAACCTCAAAAAGCATGAAGCAAAACTGTGTGACTTTACTGTATCCCATCTTGGACAGAAGAACACAGCACTGTGAAAACAGTTCTGCACAGCTTCATGGAAATTATGTGCAATGCCACTACTAAAATATGAACAGCGTGCATAGGCAAATCTTCATGTTGCCCATACCACACTTGTCTAATATCACCTGCAACTGTTGCACCCTGTATCCACAGAAAGAATGCTCCTAGACATCCGAAAGAGCTGTTTAAAACTCCAATGGCAGAGAGCATCGCTTGTGCAGCGTCGCTCCGCGCAATCAGGCGCTTACGGCACGCTGTGCTGGCTTTCATGTGCTGTTTATAATTATACTTCGTCCTCAACCAGCGTAACTGAGAAACTGCATCCTTGCACACGTGCATGGCCATAGTAAATTCTATGCCAACCTGCACATCGCCGACTGTATTTACCTTACTTCTTCCGCATATGATGGCGAATGCTGTCACGCAGCGCCATCGTGAAATACGCACACCGCTGTCAGAGCATGCTGAATGACGTTGCACATTCTCTGCTGCTCGAGTTTGAACACTCAACCGTGTTGTGCGCCCTTGCTCGTCGACGTTATGCCGGAGTCTAAGTAGAGCCTGAAGTTTTAGGGTTTAACCCGATTCTTCCATGACTTAAACGTTGCCTCTTTAGGGTGCAATCCGATTTTTACCCGGCAAATTGCCCTCACAAACTTGTTTGGCAACAAATGCAGCTACATCACCGTTTGTACCAAACCAGTATAAGTTAGTTTCAGTAACTGAGCCCGATTCCTCCCCAAATTTAGCATACTGGATGTTTTCCCACCCATTTAGAGCGTATGTTTATTTACCTGATTGTTACCCCCGAATTTAGAAAACAATATTTCCCAAAAACTTGAGGCTCTAAGTATAAAGAGCCCTTAATGCTGAACTACTAGTGCTCATGCAGCTGGCAAGAAGGAGTGTCCGCATGCTCGAAACCTGTCTTCTTTTCGCAAATGAGGTACAATGAGAACTTAGCCTCATGTTCAGGCCCTCTTACTGAAGGTGCACATCAACGAATCATGTCCAGCAAGGAAAAAGCCAATTGTTTCTATGGGTAAATTGATGCGGCAAATATGAATTGTTATGCGTGTGATACTCTAGCACTGTATATGAAAATTGTGGTGAGATGAAAAGAGAAGAACTAAGAATGAATGATACATGCCCCATCCACAAGAGTGTCTTGAATGTGGCCCATTGGATCCTTCCTCCTAGGAAAGATAAGGCCAGCTACTTGAAAGACGCAGTTGTCTCGGTCCACAAAGTAAACCTCTCCTTCCCCATCTATCAGCATCATGTACCTGCAGATCACCACAGCTCAATAGCTGTTCTCCTGTGGTAGAAGAGAAGCTACCTGGTGCCATCAGCTTTCCAGCTCACTTTATAGGGCTTCTGTCTCAGCAGGTCCAGGTTCTCTATGTCCATGGACACAGGCTGGCTACCAGGGAAACCCGAACTGAAAGCAAATCACTTCTGTTAGTATCCATGATGACCTCTGTCACTATTAACTTGTCCTCGGAAACTGAATGTTTTCTTGCTATTCTGTAACATATCTTATCCCCTTGATAACGCTTGAGGCCCACGGTGTACTGCAAATTAAAGCAACATAGTGCACCGAAATTTTGGTTAACCATGTCTGGCTTTTTCCTGGAGTCTGTGGGTGTCGTTACATTTGAACGATATGCAATGTTACCGCGTACCATGCTACTGCAAACGAGTAATTCACGAAAAAGTCTCTGTGTTGTGTTTGTCCCCAGATGGAGCTAGCCTCGCAAAAGTGAGCTCATATCAAAATATTTCCATATCTGCATACCCAATTACCTAATCATTTATTATGATTATTTTTACAGCAACAAGGCTTTTTGGAGCAACAACTTTAAAGGAGCAGTCTAAGACCGAGAAAAAAAAAATCAGTTTTTGATCGTGATGGAATGTCCGATCACTAAATAACCTTTCACGCAAGAAATATGAGCGTAGCAGAAAAATATCGCGCGCAGCAGTCGATTGATTCTAACGAGTGCGGGGAGCTCTCTCCTACTCTTGTGGAAGACACGTGAGAAATGACGGGCACCTCCGTCACGATGTTACGTTGTACGTTGCGTCCACTCCTTGGGCTCGCAAGTGACCTCGGCTGCGATCTGACACGGACAGTTATTGTCAAGGTGACGGCGGGCTCCTTTCGCGCTCGTTGTTCTGCCGAGAGACGCATGCGCATCAGAAACGGCTGCCTTTCTTTTTTCTTTTCTTTTTTTTACAGAACATGGCGTCGGAAACATTGGTCGTCTGATCAGTCTGCCGCCAGCGAGCTTTCTTCGATTCTTTTCGGTTGCACGGCGAAGACACGCAGTGCAACGAAATCGGGAACTCGCGTGTGGATTGAGGTCAGCACTCCTCCAAAAGGGAATGGGGACGTGCAGGTGCAGTGCGAGTGGAAGTTGTGATCGTTGAACTAGTTCAATAAGTTGCAAACAGGAAGAACGCACTTTGTTCATCTGGTTTTCCAGGAACGAATGCGAGGTGAGCCGCGTTATGTTGCATCGCTTCGCGAACAGCACGAACCGCCACCCTGCGTATTGCCTCATGTGAGACGCTGGCACTTTTCGTTAGTTGGAGACGTATATAATAAACAAAAACAATGACTATAAGACACACAATCGCGTTACCATTATGAGCGTAATGTTTTATTGTTCGTTTGCACCTCTGTTTTATGCCTCAAACCAACAGAACATAATGTGTCGCTGTCAACAAGGAGCATGCTGTGTCCGAAGCAGACGAATTTTCTGTAGCGAACGCGAGCACTTTTAACGTTTGACGTCAGAGTCAATGGGGAGTGGCTTGTGGCTGGAGCGCGCAAGCCTCCCGCCACGGAAGCGATTTTATAAATCGAATTGCGCTGTAACAAAACATTGTTCAGCCGAAATATTTTAAGAGAATGATTTCTACACACTGATTGACAAATTAAAAACGGTTTTCAGCCATTCAAATTTCCTCTCCATGCTCCTTTAAGAGCATTCTGCATTGCCTTGTCTGGGCAATCCCAGCACAGAACAAATGCTCATTTGATTGTGTACACTCATGTATTGTGGACAACGTTGAGTGTGACATGGTTAAAACGACGATAAAACCGGAGACACGGAACAGAAGCTGTGAAGCTGTGTACAGCGCGAATGACGGTGGTTTTCTGAATTATCCAATGTGTTGCTCTCACTCCAAGTTTCGTCTGCTCTCTCGAAAACCTCCAAGTTCTGTGTTCCAATTAAGCCGTCTAAACTCGAGGTGGCTTCCACTGTTCAGACTGTAGCCTCTAGGATACACGAACCCTCTGCGAAAATGGCATTTGTTGAACAATGTGTGGGGCGCCTACCCTCTTCGGCTATGTCGTCTGGGGATTGCAAACAACTGTCCAATGTTCTAGGTACTGTAAAGCGTGAACTAAAAAACATGGCTTTGGCCCTTGTTGAGTGTGACATATCTGGCCGCTTTGCTGTGTTGCCACGGCCGCTGTACGAAATGAAGGCGGAGGATGCCCTTAACAGGTTGTTCAAACCCTTCTCTTGCAATTTGAAATCGTTGAAACGGAAAATTACAGAAATCTTTACCCAAGCGGAGATCCCCCTGGCAAAGAAAATTAGAGATTCAAAGTGTTGTGCGTTGGCTGTCAAATTTCTCCTGAAAGACCATAAGGTGGACATGCCATTCAGAGTTGTTGTCAGTGAAACAGGTTCGTGGCATAAACTGGTTCCTTGTTTTCTGAAGGATTCCTTGACCTCCCTTCGTCTTCCCAACTGTTTGTCCCTAAAGAATTCAGATGAGCTAATTCCCCAGTTGTCCAGGTTTCATGGTAGTAAATGTGAAATTGTTTCTCTTGACATAAAGGACTTGTATCATTTCAGTCCGCTGCCGGCATGTCACTGAGTGAGTTTCTTCGGGTTTTGGAATTGTATCTCAGTTCTACCACTGTTTCTTATAATGAATCTCTCTTTGTACAGTCTAAGGGGGTTTGTATTGGTTCACTGTAGCTCCGATCTTATCTGAAATCTACCTCAATGTTCTTGATAGTGCTGCACACCAATTCTTGAGTTCTGTGGGCTCTGTTCCTTGTCTTGTTACGCGTTATATAGATGACATCTTAGTTATTTCAACGAATGGCGCTCTTGTTTTCCAAGCTCTGCAGTCTTCGCCATCAGGTTTACCGCTTAACAAAAAGCAGGGTTTGGTCCAGCTTTGTTGCAGTCAAAGTTACTAGAGTGTTTTCTGGGCATAGGTGATGTAAAACCTTGTCGTTCTGAGCAGCCTTCTGCACGAGTTTGCATTCCATATTTTCATGCTGTGTCTCATAACAGCCTAGCCACTGCAAAGAGGTTCAATGTTCAAGTTGTTTTTCCAAATGCTGCACGTTTAAGCTCTCTAACGCCCTTTCATTCTGATAAGTCAGTCTGCCGTATTTCTCACAAGACCCGGTTTGTTGAGTGCGCCGTAGGCGTTGTGTATTATACATATTCCTTTTGCATGTGGTTTTTGCTACGTAGGACAGTCTGGTAGATGCTTAAACATTAGGCTCTTAGAGCATAAAAGCTTTCAGGAAATTCAGAATTGGTCGAACACTTGAAAGAATGTCACAATTGTTTCCCGCTTTTCCAAGAGACCAGTGTATTGAAAAAGGTGCGTGACCCGTTTGGGCGACTCCTAGCTGAGTACAAAGAGATTAAGTCACAAGGCAATTGTGTTAGTGTTCCCTCTGTTTCCCCCTTTCCACCCATCAGGAGGTTATTGGGAGTGTAGGCTGTCATTAAATGGGTTGCTGTGTTTGAGAACGTGTCATGTTGTCTTTTTTCTGTTCCGTGTCTCCGGTTTTGTCGTCGTTTTACAATGTACCAGCTCGCCTGCACCCTTGCACTTCTACCAGTGACATGGTTAATGGGGCAAAACTGCTGGTGTCATGCTGCAATGTTTCCTTTCCTCCCTACATTTCCATGCAATGAAGGTACATTTACAGGGGCACTAAAGGAGTTGGTGTTTGTGGGTCTGATAGGCTACTGGAAGCAGGTATATTCTGTACTCAGTGCTCATTAGCCCGAATACATTTGTACTGCAGTGGAGGAAGAAGTACAAATAGTATGCGCTATTTTGCAATGCGCCGACTGTGAGGTGTGTGGAACGAGGAGTGTCACATGAAAATGGTAAATGGATATATCAGAATGACGAAATATCCCATCTGCCGATGATGATGACGCCTGTATTTATAACACTTGTTCCACTTGAAACCGTGTTTTGTCAGCAGTTGTGTTTTGGAACAGCATTGTAGAACACACAACACAAGAAATGGACTTTACACATCACACACAAGCACTATTACTACAGCCAAACTCCTTTAAAAAGAGTTTAAAATATTTTGTGGTCCCCTGGGGGTACCGCGAAAGAAATTCCACAAGTAAAGGCCACTTCGTCAAAGAGGTTGTCCGCCATGACCTATGGGGTTCAGACGGGACCGCGAAGAAAAATTCGTTGTAGCGGTATTTTTATTAAAAAGGCATTCGCTCTAAAGAAGTCTGACTGTATAACAGTTCTAACACTGCTCTGGCTTATTGTGTGCACACATCTGCAATCTGATTTGTAGTGCTCTGCTCGAATCAGGGTAGTAGCTCTGGCTGCCACGACTACAGAATATGTGTCCTGGTGAGGTGTACTACCACTACGCATTGACGCCACATCGGATTTCCCCTTGTGCGGTGTTAATCGAACAAAGAAATGCAGGAAGGGGACATTCCCACAATATATTTCCTTCGACAATTGAGTGTGCTGGGGGTGATGTACCCTTGACATTTTTCACTGCTCTGGAGGAAGGCAAGAACTTCCGAATTGGCACTTTTCTTCACATTTTGATTAAAAATGGCACAATAGATGAACACCATTCCTCTTGCAGTACTGCCAAGGCAACAGGATATGTCATACCACAAAGAGAATTTTTCTGCATTTTAGTGCCCCTTTAAAAAAGCACTAAGGTGAGACTTTTTTTTTTTTTTTTGCTGTGGCATGTCCTGCAATGAATAACATGAGCAGCTGGGAAGAACGACAACCACTTGTGATCGGTAGCACGCAAGGGGGGCTTGCGTCATGCACACCATTAAAAAATCCTCCACTCTTGGGTAGAGCAATCGGACAATGAGAGAAGGAGAAGGATGCATTATGACGTCACCTATTCACTTGAGACGCATACCGGCATGGTTCATGTGGGTTTTTGCAATGGTGAGCTGAAAACAAAGAAGAAAGGCACGGGGGGGACTTGCCGACGCCAAACGAGGATCGTGCCGTCCGTCCGTCTGCTTTCTCCGACTGTTTTTTGTAAATTGTTCTGGTAAACTGGTTTTGTAATTGATTGCATGGTAATACCACACAGCAAAAATATTTTGCATGGTGACCCCTGCCCTTGATGAACGAGACAGTGTTTCGAGCCACGTTAGATGTCACCTCATTGCTCCTTTAATGATGCACTCCTCCATTATCTTTTTTCATCAAAGGCAATTATCAGAGCAGTGGCAGCAGTGTTCACACAGATGCTGACTCGATCCACAGAGAGGAACTCTACAAAAGTACTTTGCACACCTTTCAACTTGTTTGTCAAGAGTAACAGCCATCCAATACTGTACGTGACAGAAAAGGGGTTGAGTGAACCCTCACCTGCACTGTAAGCCATAGTCGACACTGGTATTGTATTATCTATTGTCCTGCTCAATAGCTGCACGCAACCACATTCAATGTCAAAGCTAGCAACAGGGACAGCAGAAAGAATTACAGGCTGAGCAGCTTACCCATTAATGTCTGATTAGTCTGCACAACAAGTATGAAAGAGAGGCAATGTGAATGATGCATTGCATACCTATTCCAGTGACACATATCCTGGCATTTCCTTTGGATCTGGATAAGCTTTGGTTGTGTTGCTATAGGAGTCACCCCTGGTACTCCTTCCATAAATGTTGGATTCTGGTGGGCAAAAAGAAAAACTGTACAGGTAAGAATCACAATAACTATGTGCTGTAACATAAATATTATTGCGCTTAACTGTATCATATTGACTTCAAACTCTCTCTGTGGAAGTGCAAGGAAGTGTCCTGACAACAACCACATACTGCAGGCATGTACACTCATGCCTTGCTTATCCGGACATCTCAGTACCCACTCCCCATCGTCCTATTAGCAAATTTCTGCATAAGCAAATCAAGTGTAGTTTCATTAAACAGGTTTATTACTTCAGAAAATAAAAAGAAAGCATCACATCTTTGCACATCATGTGCAAAAAGACAATGTTTTCTCTCTTTTTTGTTTTTTTTTCTGTTCTTGTGTTTCTGTTCTGCTTTCTTGCCGCTCGAAGAATAGCAAGGTAGGAGTACGGAAACGGATAGCTAACAGCCGAAAAGTGGAGAAAGCTGTCAACAGGTGGGATGGAAATGTCTGTTAGTATTGCGATTGCCTTCCACATCAGAGGAACAGTTTTCTGGCAAGTAACGCAAAATGAAACCATCGCATGACAATAGAAAATTATCCCCTAGTTTGTCAGAATTCCGCAACGATCAGAGCCACTGTTTTGCAAGAACCTGCATTTCTCGGTGTACTAATATGTCTCACCATACTTGATTTCAACATTCCCACAGGAACTGATGTGACTGCAATCTCGGGAGACGCATACCAAAAAACAACAAGAACATAAATAACGAGAATTAGCCGAGGCAAGCCAACAAATATGGACCACACACACAAATATGGAGGACACAAACACGTACACGTACGGAAATCAGAAGACCCAGGTTCAATTCCTGGCATCAGCACCTTCGCCTTGAGCTGCTTGATTCATTAACAACTTTATTTTAAGATCATGAATGGAGAGTTTCATCGCCGGGGCAATACTCTACCCCATTACTGGTGGTGATGTGGGGAATGAAATAATGAGCCCCTTCACAATAAGGATTGAAGTCATATGGTGTCAGAAGAGGTCAAAAGAGCTTTGAGGGCAGAGCATTGGTGGGCTGGATTTGGCCATGATCCAAGAAATTTTGATAGAGAGAGGGGGCGAGAGTCCAGCTGATTAAGAGACCCACCGAGTGTGGTTCGGGAATGTTGGTAGTGTGTGCAATTAAGAAGAATGTGTTCTAGATCTTCTAGAGCACCACAGTGACAGCATATGAAAGAGTCAACTTGTCTTAAGTGGTAATGCCACTGAGTTGTAAAAGCCACATCGAGCATACCACCAGTACTCAACTCAGGTGAAACTTGTGAACCAATGCGAGATCTGAAAGGGCCGTACAAGCAGCACCTTTGGTTTTTGGGCATGATTAGTATTACGGAAGTTGGTTACCAAGGAAAGAAGTTCTGCACCAGCATTTATGTAGTTGCGAGTGTGGAAGGGTCCTTGTTGCCACACGAACCTAGCAAAGCCCTAAGTGTTGTGAAGAGGCTTTTTGAGATTACAGTCTCAGTTCCGAGTTTTCAAGGATATTCGAAGGACTAGGTTGCATCAAAATACCCTATAAAATAGGGCCCTTCATGTCCTTCGCTCTTCAAGACACACAAAGCGTTCCAGAGGGGAAGAGCCACAAACAATCAGGAAGGAAGTGGAAGACATGGTTGCAGAAGGTGTCATCCTGCTGGTGGATGAACCCACAGAATGGTGCTGCAGCATGCTGATCGTTAGGAAACCGAATGGAGCTTATAGGATCCGAGTTAATTACGTCCCGCTGAACAAATTCGTTGAAAGATAGCTTCATCCTATGCCAGTAACCGAACATGCCATTGGCCAGCTAGGAAATTGCAGATACTACTCAAAGCCAGATGTGAACGCTTGCTATTGGCAGTTCATGTCAGCAGAAAAATCACAGTTGTTTACGACTTTCATTATGCCTTTCGGTTGCTACAAGTTTACGAGATTGCCTTTTTTTGATGTCTCATCTCCTCTCACGATTGCAAGGAGCAGTGTGAAACATGAACAATATTCTTGTCCGTGTAATGACAGGAGAAAAACACTACGAGAGACTTTGTAAAGTCCTCACATGCTTGCAAGAAAATGCCTCTTCGGAGTGCGGAAACTAAAATTCTTGTGTCATATTGTTGATCAAGAAGGAATTCATCCTAACGACAGGGTGTGGGATATTTGAAAGATGAAGCCTCCTGGATCTATTATAAGGCAGCTGCAAATACTGGGAATTTACAGACCTGTTGCGTATGCCTTGAAGAGTCTCACGGAGACAGAGAAGCAGTATGCATAAATGGAGAAGCAATGACTGGCCATATCACATGAGCATATGAGAAGTTTCAAGACTACATCGCAGGTACGCAGATAATGGTCAAAAGAGATCACGAGCCTTTACTTCCAATCTTTATGACGAAGTTGGTGGATGGCAAAACCCCCGCATTTACAATGATTGAGGATGAGGATGATGCAGTGCTCTTACGAATAACACAGAACAACACAGAAATTTGGGCTTGTTGGTACGACATATTACTGTGCCTGAAAGTGCACTGATTGAACACCGACACACGACAGACAAGGAACAGGATGTACACAAGTGCTTACTTCCAACAAATGCTTAATGAAAAGGGTTCATATATGTTACAGCAAAGCATGTTTCACCAGCTGACCACTATGTGGGTCAGACTGGTTGACGCATATTGACGACCGTTTAAGGAAGCACAGGAGTAACGCAGTAAGCAAGGACGGCTGAAAATTCACTGCATGAAGTGTGGATGCGAGCCTAGGCTAACGGAGCGTGTTTTAGTCGGCACAACAAAATTAAGATTACAAGGGAACTGAAGCAGAAAGAATTGCATCCCTTGCACGAAACTGTGTAAACACTCCATCCACCATTTTGTAAGATAAAGAGATCACATATCTGAGGATGGATCATCAGCTGGTGGAATGTGCTTCGCTTTAACATGTATAAACGCTTTGTCACCCTCTTCATTAAACATTTACTGGAAGTACGTGCTTGTATATGTCTTGTTCCTCGTCAGTCTTGTGTAGGTGTTTAATCAGTGCAGTTTCAGATGGAATACTCTTACAACTTGGCTCACGTCCCTTGAAATTTGCTAGTCACGTGTTTGTGGTTGTCGTTAAAAGTAGCCTGCTTCGGCTAATTCTCATTGTTTACGTTGCTAGTTGCAGCAGATATTCTCTCACAAAGTCCATTGGAAGGCAAAGCCGAGAACGAGTTTCAAGACTGCAATCGTGAGCGCTTCTGATTTCACAGCAATGGATCAGTGTCTTGCCCAAATCGGTATGGAGCAGTCATGTGATGTATCATGTCAACTGCTGTCGATGTTCAAAACAGTTGGCCTGACAGAGCTGGGGTTGACCAAAGCTGCAAGGACTACTGACAGGAACGATTTTTGTATCTCTGGATGATGCACTTCTAATAAAAGGGCATCGTATAGAGGTGTGCGAATATAAACATTTTCGAATACGAATCAAATATGGATGTCTGCAAAATTGTCCTTCGAATATCGAATGAAATTTTGAATATCACGTCATAGGATAAAGATTTCTAAGAGTAACACTGTCACAGTTGTGTGCTTCTGATCCTTATAAAAAAAACGCGGTTTCGCAGTTCATCAGGGCGAATTTTAATGGAGGTTGTACACAACTGTGCACTAGTGCCAGTTTCAGTTAGCGAACATGCAGCAAAGAGCATTTAGAAATGAGCATTGTGCTATTCGTGTTCGTCACTGTTACTGCAACATACAAATTCATGCGTGCAACACGCAATGGCTTGGTAATAAGCTGGTACAAGTACATATGATATTCAAGGGAAAAAAAACAACAAATATTCGAAAACAATCATATATAAAACGTGTGAATATCAATTTTCAATATTTCGAATACAAATCGAATATCAGAAACATTCGAGTCGTATTTGAAATTTAGAATATTCGCACACCTCTATTATCATATCCATATTCCAGCATCATTAAGGAGGGACATACAGTGTACAATAGGTGAACTTGATCACAGAGTCTGCCTGGAAAATTTCTCTCATAGCCCACCCTATGAGAGCACAACCTCGAGAAACAAGAAAAGGGGGAAAACTAACAGAGCTGTACTGTAACACACAAGCGTCTCGCCGTTCGATGTCCACAATCTCTGTGATCATCCCATGAACAGAAGGAACCACAACAAAGTCACGCCGTACTGAGGCAAAAGGTGGAGCACCGCGTTTTGTGTGTAAAGGAGAAGTTGGAAATAATTCAAGCAAGGAGTGAAGAAGGCAGCACTAGCTTGCACAAAAGGATTGTCCTTGAGCACAGTCTGTGGTATCTGGAGCTCCAGGGAGAGACTGTGGAAGAAGGAACAGATGGAGCAGCTGGCTCCGGGTTTGAAGGACTTTGAGGTTGCAGTTCTCTCCGCGAGATCAATGAATTGACAAACAAAGATTTACGGATTTTTGTCCATTCCGGTGAATTAAAGTGCTGTTATGAGTTTTTCTTTAAAAAACACCATTGAATTGGTGTTCCCGGCTACTTAGTACGAAGGTAGGTGCTTATCTCGTATTTTCGGATACGCCGTAGTACCACTTTGTACGTAGTTTTTCTGCGTCCCTGCTAGGTACAGTTTAGAGGGCTTTACTGTAGAACCTTTTCAAGTAAAAGGGACACGTGACGGAATAGAAACAATACTACGACAACACAAAACACACTGAAGAACTCAATTACGCTGTGATAGGAACCTTTGGGTCCAGCCCCCACAAATACCCACAAGGGCTGCTACTAAGCTCTTGAGTGTGTCGTTGTGTACCATATGCAGGCTACTTAGGAATGCACAGCAGCACCCTTACAAGACGCAAAACGTCCACGGTCTCCAAGAAGGTGACCATGCAAGGCAGATACAATTCTGCATTAGCAAGCTGGGTCGCATCCGCTCACACCCCACAACCCTGCAATCTCTCGAGACGATGAACGAAGTGATGCTCCACCTAAACGGGAACGTGAATACACAAAACTGTCGCTACTGGTGCAGACATAACCGACAGTGGAGAGGAGAGCAGATGGTGAAGTCTGGGAAGGTGACCGTATGGTGTGGAATGTGGATGGAAGGCTTCGTGGGGCCATTCTTTTTCAAGGGGAATGACATACCGCAGTATGCTAGAAGAGGATTTTTTACCCCAGCTGTAAAGTCTTCATATGCAAAATGAGACCTGCATCTTTATGCATAATGGCACATCTCCACATCTCTCTCATCAAATGTGAGACTGGCTCAATGTCAAGTTGTCAACTTTCCACAATGCTGGATGGGTCGGGGTGGCCGCCAAGCTCCACAGACTTGACAGCCTGCGACTTCCTTTTGTGGGGCTATATTAAAAATATTGGACACCGTACACCTGCTCAGACCGTCAGGAAGGATCCGAGACATTGTGCTGGCCGTAACAGATGAAATTCAGGAAAGATCATTCCAAGTACACGGAAGATGGCTCCAGCTGTGCATCCAAATGAACAGATGGCACATGGAAGTCTGTTTATCCTCACCATAACCACAGTACACTCATAAATAGAGCCCGGATTCCTAGGCAAATGCCTATTTTTTTCCTAATATGTAGTGCCTCTTCGATACATGAGCATGAATTGGGTGCTGGGGAACCTCCTGTATCGATTTGATAGTGCCTATAACTGCCTATTCTAGCGTTAGTGCCTATTTTGGCGTAGATGCCTAAAACTTAAATTAAACATGGAAAAATGCCTATAATGGCCCTAAAGCGGTGGCAAAACACCGTTATCCAGGCGAAATTGACATGGGTGACATCGCACGTCCTCTTGAAGCCATCGATCATTTGAAAGAAGCAAGTATCTCAAAGGTATTGGAATGAAAGTTGAGAATTAAAAATCGATTACACCATACAGAGCTTGCTCGTTCTTTCTCTCCATTCCAGCATTGAGGTGTCCTCGTGGGTCGTTATTAAAAAATATAGGCACATTTCGTGACGGTTTTGTGTCAATCTAGAACATGCATTGCTATAGCTTGCTTACAACTCGAAGAGTCCCCAAAACTTTTATCTTTTCTTTTTTTTTGTTTTTGCTAACGAGGGGCTGTGACGTACGAAGGTAGGTACAGGTCCTTACAGTTTGGCAACCTTAGCAAGCTCCCCTCCTTGCGGGCTGTCAGGGCCATAGCTACATGAGTAAAGGAGACACCGCATCCAGTGTGAGCAGAATTGATCCCCCATATTTGCTACTATTGCGACTCTTGTGGTAATGCTGAAAACGAAATCCAGAAGGCAAAGCTTAAACAGTTCGAGGACTCAGAAATTTTAGCGTTAAACCCGGGTATAACGATACTGACGGTAATCGCGAATTCCATCGTTATACGGGGTACATCGTTAGACGAGGGCTGACTTAAATAGCGCGTCCCCGAAAAGTCGCGCGCCACCCCGCGTGTAGCAAAACAAAAAGAAACAGATGCGAAGAAAAAACGCGTGGCTGTGTGATATCGCACCGGCTTGGGAAAACAGCGACCAAAACTCGTGGAGAGAATCAGGGAACATATCGGGCATCTTCTGGCAACCTTACCACCATTCCGCAAGTCGGCTTCACCTAGCGCCTGTGTGCTTTAGGAGAAGCTTGCTTTAGAACACTGTCGCGCGACTCACGCGTTTAATTCTTTTGATGCGAATTTCGGATGATACGAATTCTTCCCGCTACCCCGTGAGATTTGTATAATCGAGATTGTACTGTATCTTATCGAGGTGAAAATCGCCGCGAGGTTACTCGCACGAGACAGCGTCCCACATCGTTATACGAGTACTCGGAACCGCGGCCTCCATCGCTGTACGCGGGTCGTTTCCCCATAGAAACAATATATATTTTGACGGTAAAATCATAAACCATCGTTTTACGATGGATATCGTTATACGCGATATCGCTATCCACGGGTTTTACTGTATATGCTGCTCGTGACAGGCCCTTCCGAGAAGTGTCGTGGAACTGGTGGCAATGGCTAGAGGTCTTGTCTTTTGACCATATAGTAGGATCAATAAGTTTTGCATTTCATGCAGCAAAAAATCAGGAAAACAGTCAAAACCACCATTTACGGTATTGTTCCCACGGATAATACTGATGTATTCCCTTTCTTCTTGCGCTTTCAGTGCTACAGATGAAAAAAACTCAACGATTTATAGTGCTTATAATGCCATTTTTAGTGCCTCAATCCGGATTTTTAGCACCTTTATAGGTGCCTGAAACAAGGTTTTTTCGTGCCTAAAAATCCAGGCTGTACTCATAAAACACTGAAATGTAAAGCACAAACCCACGTACGTGTTGTCGACAGCGCAAGATTTTGTGTCGTGTTGTCTCAAATTCTCCCTAATCTCGGGGAATCAGTAACGGATCATCGTAACCACCAGCTCGCCTGTTTCTTCGCTGTTTTGTCTGCTGCCCAAGATCACTTTTCTTTTCGGGCAAGGCATCACACCACGCAATACGGCATGAGACAGAGACAACTGCTTATGCGAAGCTCGCTTTAGAACAGCATCGTGCAACCCGCGGGTGGAAAGCACCTGCTGGGCCTTTTGAATAATCTCGCAAATTTGGGCAGCATTGGTCAAAAGCTGACACAAAAGTGTTATGACCGACCTCTTTCACTGACAGTAATGGAAAATGAACATTCACTGTCTATTTTCTCGACTCAATTTTTATTTTGGTTTAATTCATTTCATACGAATTTCAGATGATACAAAATTTTTTCCGCTACCGCGTGAGATTCGTATCATCGAGATTCTATGGTATGGCAAAAATATTAGATATTTCAGATAATAGGCCTCCTTGCGAGCCGTTTTCCGCTGAGAACTCAGATTTTTGGGGAATCTCTTCATGTACCCTTTAAGAACATGCTTACAATACCATTCTGAGTTTCTGAGTTACAGGTCCACACTGCTCATAGAGCCTGAAGTTTCCAGGAAATGTTGTTTTTCCCAATTCGGGGGGTAAAAATCTGGGAAATCAACAGTGTTCTAAATTCATGCGAATTCGGGTGGAAAACCTCCCAGTATGCTAAATTCAGGGAGAAATCAGACTGCATTACTCGAACGAACTGTACTGGTTTTGGAACAAACAGTGATGTAATCGTTTTTGCGGCCAAACAAGCTAGTGTGCATTCTTAGACATTTCA
The DNA here is from genome assembly GCF_037126465.1 of Ornithodoros turicata. Classification (NCBI taxonomy): domain Eukaryota; kingdom Metazoa; phylum Arthropoda; class Arachnida; order Ixodida; family Argasidae; genus Ornithodoros; species Ornithodoros turicata. The sequence continues at coordinate 45,380,050 of NC_088205.1, read as the reverse complement.
GTGAGGGCAATTTGCTGGGTAACAACGGGGTTTCACCCTAATAAGGCAACCTTGAATTTGGGGTGAAAATTTGGGGAATAAACGGGTTAAACCCTAAAACTTCAGGCTCTACTCATAAATGGTTTCAGCCCAGCTGAACTCCTAATGCATTGCTGTCTTTGAAAATCAGTGGCTGACACCCCTACATCAGGGTTACACTGTATGGGTTACAAACACTCCTTCAAGTGGCATCATTCAAGGGTGCAAAGAAGCACCACTATCACATGGAGACAGATGGAGGTGTTATCAGAAGAAACAGGTTCCACTTGATACCAACTATCTCAACAGCAGTCCCTGATGTCTCCTCCCAGGCGTATCTCACAGATGGGGACAAATCACGGCACACAGACAGTCTGTCATTGGAGGTACCGTGAAGAAGTGACTACATGCAGTGGCCGATTAGTGAAGCTAGTGGAAACGTTGTAACTGTGGTTAAGGATATGTTTGTTTAAGGATATGGATTCTGTACTTTGTTACCTTGAGATATTAAAGGGATGTAGATGTGCTACCAGATAACGATGCGGCTCAAAGGAATGAGCCCGAAGCGTGTGATGTAGAAAAGAGAATAAAGATGAAATTCTGTTATTAAAACTCCAGATGAAACGCTGTGATTTGTAGCCATTTGTATGTCACCAAGTCTGTTGATTCCAACAGCTTATTGCTCCTCTCTTGTTGGGTGCCATTAAACACAAGACATGTGATGATCATTTGATGTATGATTAGTACAGCAAGGCAACAAGCAGGCAGCAAGCACCTACTGCAAATTATTTTCTATTATGGAAACAACAAAATGACGGGAACAAGAACTACAGTAGCCTCATGCCTGGTTCCCACTCAATTTTGAAACAAAAATTCAAGAATCTTTCAAGGACCTTTAAGGCTCAGATGCTATTAAGGTGGGGATGTAAAACATGGTTTATGGAACGAACTTGAATATTTCACAAAAATATTTATACACTGCAGGTATCTGGTATCACATGACGGAATGTATGGCGACTAAGAAACAGTGGCTCACAAACGTGGCTGAAGGTTCCTGAATGTTGAAGATCATAGGTAGAGCCCGATGTTTTTGGGTTTTATTGTTTTCAGAATTCGGGGGGTAAAAATCGGGTGTTATCTGGTGAGCAGGAAAACATGATGGAATCAGGTGAAATACAGCTTGTTGATCTTGCTCAGAATGACACGGGAACTCTGCAGAATTTACACTGCTAGACCATTAAGGTGGTGCATCACCACCACCACCCCCCCACCCCCCCCACCCCCGAGGCCTCTATGGGAGTCCCCATACATTTTTCAAATTGTTTTGCGCTGTGAAGAATTGTCTGATTTGCATGAAGTTTGTTTTGAATGAAAGTGTGTACCAATTTCTAGGGAATAATGGTTTTAGATTTTTCACCTCTGGCTTAGAAATTTTCCCATCGTACGAGAAAATTTTGCTGTAACTATTGTGATACAAAACATCTAACTCCGCAGAAAAAGAATCCAAAATAAATCGCAGATATTTACGGCTGCATACCCCAGGATGTCGGGAGACTCTGAGACAATGAAGCTCTGTTTCGCGTCTTTCATGTCATTGCGGATCCCCTCCATGTGCTTGTCGAAAACTTCGATTAGTTGCTTACGACGAAGTTTGTGCCCTCCGGGCATTGTTTTGGCAGCTGGGCAGTGTTTGTGTAAAAATTCTCCAAGGGGACCATCAGCCTGCTCGAGGTTTCTTCCACTCTTGGCCAGTGCGCTCACAAACTCATGAACCACACCTTCAGCATTCTTTTCTCCTTCACACTGACAATAGCTAACTTGAAACATTGTCTGCACACCTTTCGCCTTCTTCTTTAGACTATCATGTCTTGCCGATGCGAGGTGTTCCCTTATACGATCGTAGGGTTTCTTCGCCGGATCTGACGACAGCACCAAGTTACAGAAACAGCACGCGAGCATGTTCTTCCTCCCTTCTTCACTATGTATTTCCAAATCGTTGTACTCCTTGACGCAGTCTTCAAGTCTTTTCCTTTACGACCCGCAATCATGTCAAAAGACGAACGTTAATGCATGAAAGCTAGCACATGTTCATCAAGTGAAACTACGAAGAGCCGACAGCTGTCAAAAGCGAAAAGGCGCTTCTCCTTCGTCACGGAGTGGATGACATGCATGTGGGAGGCGCTCGCACGTGGCGGCAGCGTTCGCGCATGTGCGAACGCTTCCTTTGAGCAGGAAAGCCAATTTACAGGACGGGAGCTGCAACGAACCCTCGTAATGCCCGGTACAAATCAGGTTAAACCCGACTGCCTGCTGGGTAAAAAATTTGTGGTAAATTCGTGTCAAATCGGGTTTAACCCAAAAATGTCCGGCTCTAATCATAGGGTAGGTAGGAATGCTGATCAATACAATGAAGGGTGTTGTTCATTTCTCACACTTCTGGCTTCCGCTTGTAATTGCTATTGCAATGAGTGCTAACTTCTGTGGTTTCAACACTAAGTTCTGACTCCAGATGAGTGGGATTTGCACTGGAGCTCCACGAGAATATGAAAAAGACGCAAAATCATGGTTTTCAAAGAGCGTGAAAAACTCCAGTGCGTTCCCGACTGCGAAAACAGCATTTTCCAATTCCAGGGTATTCAAGGACTAGCGGGAAGCATGTCACGTGAATGCCTGCAGTACTAGCTCTGTTAGTAGCATTCAAGTAGACAATGCACTTACACCACTAATCCTCAAAAGTGCACGGACTTATTTCAATTGTTCCCACACTAATAATGCATTCTTGAGTAACTGCTGTAACAGAGCATAAGCACCTTTTTGCGGAACTCTTTCCGCCTTCTTGTGTGGCCCTCACCACCTTCGTCCTGACCACTATCCAGTGGATTGCCATCATCATCCAGGTCAACTGAATCTTCCTCTGTAAATAAAGAGAATAGACCTTTACACTGCAAGAACAAAAGATTTCCAACACAGAAGCGAAAAAGATTGTATGAGACTAAAATTTTGCATTCATCAATAATGTTCTTGGTGATAAACCTAGAGAGTAAGAAAGAAACTTCATTTTATGTTGTTTCTCTGAGCACAATTGTACCGACAGGGTCAAAAGACATATTTTACATAAAGTAATGTTGATGTGTAGATTAGGGCACCAGCTATACCTGAACAAGAATAAAATAATAAACCTACACTAGAGGGCAACTAACAATTAAAAGCTATGAACAAGGAGATACAAGAGACACTGGGAACTGTGAGTTGTCGGTTCTTGTCCAGTGTCCGTCCCGTCTAGTCCTCCCCTTCGTTGCTCCTCAGACTCAAGGAGATGTTTCTGTTCAATCGTGTACACCAGCTTGCTTGCCTCCTCTACTTATGTTCAATGTGAGAACAAAATGTGAATCAAACTCTGAATCAGGAAGGGCAAACCTCAATACCATGAGGAGATTAACACCACAGCATTTGCTCATGGGGATGAAGACAACCACTAACAGGAGGTTGTTACTTGCCATTCGACTTGCAACACAACAGGAAGCTAGCATAACAAAAAGAAAGAAGAAAAAAAAAGTACACACATATCCTAAGTCGCTGCTTTTGTCCCAGAAATGTGAACGGGTTGCCAATGTTTATGACTCACACAATAAATGACTTTTGCATTGCTTGTTGGAGAAAGACAGGGCAGGATTAGCCACATTCATTGCTGATTAAGGGAAGACTTCACAGACCTGGCTTGGTCTATGAGCCTGTGCTTGGTCTTGCCTGAACACAGGGCGGGGCGCACAAACATAATATGTATTTTGGTGTATGTCTCTCCCTGTTTCTTCATAGCAATGAACAATGTAGTTTCACAGGACCTTGTACTACGCTGGATGACCTTTGACTCCAATGACTTATGCCCCCACCATAGCACTTATCCACAGAAGTGTACTAAGCTGAGTGCAGATATTGCACAGGATGTTTGTTTTCATTTGATATGGAGTTGCTATAGCAGCAGTTGCCAAAGCAGTACAAATACTTCTCTTACTGATGTGTTATATGTAGGGTTCCGGGTTTTCGGATTTATCCGATAAAATCAGAAAACCGTACTCCGGTAAAATTTTAAGCAATTCGGATTAATCCGAAAAACTCCGCTTGGCAGATGTTTTCCCTGGTAACCGGGTTATTGTTCTTGGCCTCCTTTTGTGTCCTGGGTTTCTTCTGACCTCGGATACTGACCCCACAGCAACATAACAATGGTTTCTGTGACCAAGCGTTTCCTTCGACGGTTATCTCGACCACTTGAGGATTCACCGGCCGGGTTTTTCCCTAGCCTGTTTTCCGATTTCCTTGTCCTACATGTGACATAAGCACTAAAATAAGCATCGAACCGTACAGAGTGGTCTTTTTGAAATTGCAACTAGTTACAGTGCTGACGACAAGATGGGACGCAAGCGAAAACCGCCCTGCGACTACGTCAAGTAGTACTCTGATTTCGAGGAGTTCACATCGTCCCTCGATCGCGATGCAGAGGTTGTCCTATGTAAGTATTGCCGTGTAACAGTGAGCACACGGAAAGGGTGCTTTCGGAATTGCGGAACACCTCAGTGTGCTTCGCACGAAATGTATTGTTAAGATTATGTCTCTTTAGTGTTGAAGCAATAAATGTGACAACTGCGTTTTCGCTGCACAACTGTGTGTGCGTCGTCAAGTGCTCTCCGAATTTCGGATATTAAATGAGCTGTAAATGATACACTCCGAAAAAATCCGTTTTTTGAAAGTAGAATAAACTCCGAAAAACATCATCCGGTAACACCCAGAAATAAACTCCGAAATCCCGGAACCCTAGTTATATGGTATGGCAGCCATTTCCTTACATGTAACTACGTGCCAGAATACTAATTCCTTCAAATTAAATAGTTGACTTCTTAAGTAGATGTTTTCAGACATAAACAACGAGAACTGGCCGAGGCAGACCACAATTAGGGATGACACAAACATGTAGAACACCCAGGTTCGATTCCTGGCGTCAGCACCTCTTTTCCCTGAGTTTGAAATTGTTTTCAGACATCAACTGGGATTTCTTATATTCTTCTCTTGATGTAAATGTAGTTTATGATGGCTTTCTCAGCCTGTTAAAGGGAGCACATTGCCACGAGTCATCTTCGAGAAACTTCCAGGGCAGGCACGAAACGGTACATCTCATCCCGGCGCATGCTGAACTAGAAGAAAGAAGCTTCCAGACACATCGCCTGCTCTCTGGCAAACGCACGTGCTGTTTCTAGACTTTTCGGCACGACGCTTAAATGCTTGTGTGCTTCAGGCTGCAGCATCCTTTCTTTGGACCCAGTTGTGTTCAGAGAGCTATCACTCTTGTGCTTTTGCTACCAAGTAGTTTAATAAACGGTTTGCTGTTTATTCGACGACTCGCCGGCCCATTTCGCTTTGTGACAATATGAAAGGAGTTTTCCAGTACTAACAAAAAAACGCTGCCGAAGAGCTCGTAAACCATGGATGACAACAGAACTAATTAGTATGATCTCTAAACGTAACAAATTATTTCAGACGTTCCTTAAATCTCGAAGGCAGCAGGATTATGATCAGTTTAAAGCATGTAGGAATTTTACGAACAAGCTGATACGCCAAACTAAAACGATATTATAATTCGCTGTTCGACTCCACGTGTGATATCCGAACGGTGTGGCGTAATCTTAATTGTGTTATGAATCGTTCTGTGGGAGATAATTCAACTGATGAGCTTACAATTAATGGTGAAACACTCACTGGTAAAACATTGGCAGACGTCTTTAATCAACATTTCAGTAACATAGGGCCTAGTGCTGTGCACTCACAGCCCCCTGAATCGTGTCAATTCATAACGACAAATTCAGTCTACTTTTTTCCCAACATCTGAGCCTGAAGTGATGTCCGTATTTGCCAATATGAAAAATTCTAAAAGCTCTGACATTGATGGGCTTCAAATCCTACCTATCAAGTATGTACTAGACTTAAGCACCCCCCACTTGGTTTATATTTACAACTTAGCCTTGTCGTCGGGCACGTTTCCTTCCTGGCTGAAGAATGAGAAGGTGGTCGCAGTTTTTAAAGGAGGTGACAGAAATATCTTATCTAATTATCGGCCGATATCAGTCCTTCCCGTATTATCAAAAAGGTCTGGAAAGCATCATATTGAATAGGCTAATATCATTTTTCGATAAACACAACATAATATCTAATTCCCAACACAGTTTTCGTAAAATGCGATCTACAGAAACTGCGCTATTAGCTATTAAAAATCCTGTTGGATTTTGAGTGTAAGAATATAACATTAGGTATTTGCCAAAATGCTGACTCCCTTATAACTATGGCAAACGAGGATCTGTATAATCTTTACCAATGGACGGCAAACAATTAACTTAAGATCAACACAGGTAAAACCAAGGCAATTCTATTTAGCCGAAAAATAAGCAGATCTCCTTAACTATGTCATTAAAAATTGGTGGTGATAACACAGAATTTGTTAATAGTCAAAAGTTACTCGATGTTTATTTTCAGAGCAACATCACCTGGGACGATCACGTTGAGCACATAAAACGTAAAATATCTAAATCTGTAGGAGTCCTCTGCAGAAATCGCTACATATCACCTACTAAGATAAAGTTAATGGTCTATAATGCTTTAATTCATTCGTACATAAATTACTGCACCCTAATTTGGGGGACAACGACACATGATAATTTACACTCTATATTAAGGTTACAGAAAAAGAGCCTTAGGAGTATAGCTCAAATATCGTCTCTAGACCCTGTAGACAGTCTCTTCACCAAGTTTGATATCATACCTGCTCCGAAGTTATACCATTATCGACTACTTACAATGTATAAAAATGCTGTGAAAACTCATGATAGCACTTTTCTTAACTTATTAAAGCTTACAGCCCCTCCTCCAGTGCCAACACATGTCACAAAGACACCTGGAAAATTCCTTTCTCAAGAACGAACTATGGTAATCAAAAACTATCCTCTCAAGTGCCTGTAATTTTAAATAAATTCCAAATCTATGCAAAAACTTCCAACAAACAGATTCGTCAAATGTTGCTTGTCTAAGTGTGTCTGATTATGTTACTACTGTTCCACTTGTGTTGGTCATTAGTGTTGATAGAATGAATTTGATATATGACATAGTGAACACTGCCTCATTTGTGTTTATCGTTGACAACTTTCACGGTCAGAGTGGGAACCCAGAGCCTTGTCAAGCTGCTTCTTGCAGTTTTTTGCACTGGGCCTCCCACATTGTACTTGCTACAACGTGAAATAAAGTTTCAATTCATTCATTCATTCATACATGTTAGATTACAGAATTGGAAGCACAGAAAACTCAATTTTCTCGCTCCAAGATTCTGCAAGATTGCAACTCCAAAATTCTCGCGGTGTTGTTGGGAGAGAGATGGTAACTCTCAATGGAGTTTTGCGGAAAGATTTGTGGAAGCACATACCATTCGCTGGCGGCATTAATATACTGAGTCTTTGGGTGAAGTTGAATAAAGATATGAAATAAAATAAATATCATTCTTTAGCCTGTAGTGGCATCCAATTGAGTCGCTTATAGATCACTGTGAAAGCTGTTGTGTGTTAAGGTTGTGTGGTCATAAGGCGTCATATCCCACCAAAAGGAAGGAAATTCTAAGTTCTCTCAGGAAGGTCTATCATGCCAAGACGAGCCAATAATGCGGATACATAAGCACATTACAAATATACTGCGGCCACTGTTTTCTATTACTAGCACCATGCTAACTTGTTCCACTTGAGCAAACGGTTTAACATTTCAAGAACCTGCCACTGTTTGTTGCAAAATAGTTCTGGCATCCAGTTTTTGCTTAAAATTGCAACAACAAAAAAGAGAAAGACACAATGGTTTGAAAACTATCTCTTCCAAGCTGTCAATTTGCATCTACACACGGCTTCATGATGATGAGGTACTCACCTATGCACCAGTCAGGTCTGGGTGGTGCAGGAACAGTGTCGGCAACATCTCCATAGCGGGAGAAGAGTTCCCGAAGATAGTCAGCTTTATAAATACCTGGAGGGCGGGCCTGCAAACATTATTTGGACCAGTATACAATGAAATGCCATATGCAGTGTTACTACTGCATTGCTGTTGACTACAGGTAACTCAGCTTTTCAGAGTAACAGTTTCAAGTGTGTTTTTTTTTTTCTTTTGTTATGTGTGTGTGTTGGGCAGCGCTGAACCACATAACATCACAGTGAACCATTCGTGTTTTGCTCTTAGGAGCTTCCTTATGACCCCACAGTACTCACACCTGCCAACTGTGCCAACTAGATAAAGAAAAGCACATGTCACATAACCTTTACACCAATAATTGAACAGAAATATGTGCCCTGACAATAAGATACCGCCAACTTCGTAGCTATGTAGGAACTTTACTACAACTTGAATGTATGTCTCATGGTTTTTAAATGGCTCTGAATGGACACTTTTCAAAAGTTATACAACCAGCAGAAAAAGGTACTCATGCCACTTGTTTGTACTGTAAACCAGGCCGCACACCCTTAAAAAAGAAGCCAGGGTCTGTCATCCCCACGTGAACACCACGTCTTGCTGCTACTTTTTACAGATTATGGGAACCCTGCATAAATAGGGAATGCACACAGGTCCTCCCACAGGGCAAGCCCTCTTTCTTTTCCCTGTTCTTCTTAGCCACCGCTACCAGTAGAGCTTCTGGTTATCAAACTTTTTAACTTGTGCCTGGAAGCTGTTCAAAACGTAATGCTTGCAAGACCTATCGAAGGTCGTGCTTAACACAGAGCTAGCAATCGCTCTATTGACTATCTTGGAGGGAGCAGAGCTAGATGGGAGCACACCTTTCTTTGACCCCAATCACTTTATCGCATGCTGAGATGGACTATCTCCACACAGGCTGGTGATGAATGATTGTGCTACAAATTTCTGCAGATTGCTGCAGATTTCCAGAATTAGTTGCTACAACTCAATCACGAAAGGCAAAAGGTCCCAAAGCAGTATAAGTGACATGGAGATGAAAGAAACCATATGCTGTTCCAGTGACTTAGGGTCAATTCACACCATGCAACCTGAACTGTATGACTGAGATATGCCGCACAAAAGTAGAGCGCAATGTTCAGCAATTCCACTGCTAGAGCCGCAGGTACAACTACTACGGAAGTCCAAAACTCAACATATAAGACTGCTATTCTGCATGAACTGCATGAACCAATGCTAGGTTAATACTAAGTACTGTGCAGTCAATCATTGTGAATTGTAACTAAATAAATATTGTTACAACACTGACTTTACATGTCACGAAATGACATTCCTGTGACTGCTGCCGCATGAGCTCTGCAACAGTTGATTCCAGTTTTCAAGAGTGTCATGGCTGTTTATCTTGTAACTTTTATACTGTGGCATCCTTTTTTCTTTCTGTTTCTGGTTACTGGTGTCAGTTAAAGTATGGACCTTCTATATTGGATTGAAGTTACATAGAACACAGACTGCAGTTCAACAGCAAAGGCTACTATAATTTTTTTTCCCCCTGCTTTTTGTGATGTATTAATTTTCTCAAGTTTCGTGACCGCTACAAAATTGTGGAAAACTGTACTCACGAATAAAGAGGCATAACACCTTGACAGATTGATGTATTGTTGTGATGCACTGATCAGATACACTCCGTCAGTTAGGTTCTCACAAAACAAGAAGTACCAAGGATACATATTCCTTTATTTTCACATTTGTCCTAGCTGGAGCCAGCCCTGAGCAATGACAAGCAAGCAATGCCATTGTTGTGGATTCGCCCGGTCACGATGGAAGTAGCAATCATTGTGCCTGATGTACATATGTACCAGGTGACATAGATTTCCCTCTCAACTAGACGTTCTACTGCAACTAAACTATCCTTAGGTTGGCTTGTAGCTCACAGAGCCTATCCAGAACTTTCCTAATCTCTCTATCGTTATCGAGTGACCACGTTGGTCTTCCTGGTCCATCATTCTCATGGTAAGAAAACCGGTGTTGGGGATACTGGAATCTTTACCCTGGAATCGCAAAATTAAATACCAGTACATGCGAATAACTTTGCAAGTGAATGAATGAGTGATACGCGAAAATTAATACTTTGCAAATAAAAATATGTTTGCAGTTTACATGACAAAAGCCCAGGCTCGAAAAGCAGTGAAAGTTAAGATAATCTAAATGATCCCCATATCCAAGAACTGCTAGAGCTTAGAAGGTGCCCTAGCAGTGGATCAATTTTTTCTTGATTTCTAGGTACACTGACTGAGTAGGTAAACTTCGATCTATGTGTAAGTAATACCATGTTGTATCCTAATAAAATAAAGGTTCACTTACCATGGCTATAGCCTTCACTGCAGCTTCAATACTAAAAAAAAAAGAAAATTGTTAGAATCTAAATTGTAGCAACTCAAGGACAAGATAGTGTTTGTCAATGTTCACAAGAGAACAATGAGTTACACCGAGGGATAAGTTCAGTGTACACGAAACTGATTTGTTTCAGAATCCAATGCCAGCACTCTGTTGTTGTTCACTATATTTCCTTGTAACTCAATTCTCAGAAAAATGATGGTCAAGGTACTACTAAGTTATCTACTAAACAAAATTGTCAGAGCAAATTTAAAGAAAGAATCTGCTGCTGAACGAGTACCCCTGTGCAGATACATTGCCTTGATTCCTGAACATGCCAGAATCTCCACAAAAAAAAAAAGGAATAAAAAAAAAAGAACACACACACCACAAATACCATGGCTAATCTCAGCACGCATCATTTCCATGCCATTCCATGACATCCCACCACATGCTGTTATTCTGCATACAGATTTCAGCATTTATGTCTTCAAAACTCCCTATCTCCAACATCAGGATACAAAGAATTATCCTAATATTTAATAATAATTATCTGTTGCCATAAATACTAAGGTTATCTTATTTGTCCTGCTACCCACCTACGATTTCTGCCAATGTAATTATGTGCTAATTGGGCCCACTTGGAAACTACTATGCAGAAACAGCTGTTTCAAATTAAATCATGTGGGATTATGCGTTGAGACGATTCTCAGCAGCACAGAAACATGTAGATGCCTAGTTACTATGTAAATGAGAGGACTTCATGAGACGGCGTTGCACACAACAAAGTTTCACATTTGCCATAGTTTGGTTACAATGCCTACCTTGTCAGTGTAGAAATCAAAGGGAGGTAGTAGTACAACTGGGGTGGGTAGTAGTGGGTGCTACCGCCACGAGGTTGACGTGAATACGCCTTTCCATGGGCAGTTTCATTTTAAATTGAACAAGCGCAGGCGCGAACAGGCGCAGAAGTTGGAACTTCTGTTGCATGGATTGTGACGAAAAAAACATATGTTGAATGGGACATTGGGCGATGTAAAACGCACCCTATACTAAGCTCGTGCAGGCATTAATTTCTGAGATGGAGAGGAGGAAAGATCGGAGACTCTTACACCCGCTTCTGTCAAAACCGAATTTGAGCGCATCCTTGAGCCGTTCATTTTCCTCGTAAAGGGTAAATTCTTTTTTGTGTCAGAGACAAGGTACTAGTGTAAGCGCCACATCGTTCTTGATGGCGTATGATGCATAGTTAATTTCCAGAATAATCGTAAACCTGGCATGTGCGTAAAAAAATTGCACGATTTGCGGTCACGTACCACACTAAGTATTTGTTTCACTCAAGTGAAACGTGTATCATTCGATAGATCGGGAAACGCCCTTTCGTGTGGAATGTTTTTGATGTACATCAGATTGAGGCTTATGTACTTTAGGTGTGTTCAAATGCGGAAGGTATGCAATATGATGCAAATTTTGGCCGCAGATATCTGAAATATGCTATCACCAATTTTAATAATTTTCGGCACATAAGTAGCTTCACCCCTCTTCTTTCTAATGGTGGAAAGACATTTTTACTTTTTTGTGTGTCTGGGGAGAGGAGCGATTTTTCTTTTTCTGAGACAATGTTTACGACACGCACGGCTTGCATATGCCACTACGCGCTTTAATGCGCCACACATGTGCATCAAAGCACATCACGAAATAGTGTGTCATGCTGAGCTTGGACACTATACACAGCTAAGTCCACTCTATAACAGTATTCATTTGGTGTGTCCGTGAACAAAATGGATATTTGCAATACGTGATGCTACAACAATTTCAAAATGGTAGTCCCTTCAGGCAGAAACAAGGTAAATGCACGTTCAAAAGTACATTTTATTGACACAATAAATATGTTTAGCCGAGCCTTCCGTAACCATATCTAAACAGAAGCTGCAGAAACTTGGAACACAATTTTTTGTGTTGCCTCACTGCTTTTTGTCCACACTAATTTTTCGCGGAGGTTGGGGATTCGTTTTGCACACTTTCACTGCTCCCTTTGTACCACCCTATGCTGCAGTGCCTCCTCTTTGAAAACGTGTATTTGTATTTGTTGCAATTATGCAATGCTGTCGTGAATTCTGACTCGAGGAACACATTCGAGCGCCATTAGATTTGCATTGCAGTGACAAGAAAATAGGATTCATAAAGCAGCGTCGTGTTATGTTTGGCATATAGCAGGCAAGGAAAGGACGTGCTCCTCATGTGATTGTGGGCAAGTATGTGAAAGTGAAAGTTGTTCATTGTTGGAAAAAGGGTGTGTTTTGCAAGGGTGAACGGTTGAACTTTGTTGCTAGGAAGCGCTATGCAACAGACGCTGTACGCTCAGTGCATGTATGTGTGCCAGTCTGCCAGGTGATTGTGTTAGTATATGATGACTCAAATAAATTTGTTTGTTGAAACATATCTTATATTTGTTTTTGAATTATGGAATAACTGTACGGTGGGCATGAAAGCTAGTAGACAGAGAAGCCAGTGGTAGCCAGGACCAGCTATATGGACAAGCCAAGCTGCGAACAGAACATGTTTTACTGCATGTCCCAAATCCAAAGGACAGGCCTCAAGAGTGTGTGAATTTCGCCAGTTCCTGTTTCAGACGGCTTTGGCTGCATTGATTTCAGGCTGGTCTGACAGAGATCAGATTTCTCATGTACTTGAGACCCTTTTCGGCGCCTGCGTAGCTCTTTTGGCAACTAGACACACCAAATGCATACACCAAATTATAGAGTGGACATAGCTGTGTATAGTGCTATGCTCAGCGTAATACAAAATTTAGTGATGTGCTCTGATGCACACGTGTGGCGCATTAAAGTGCGTAGCGGTGTCTGCGAGCTGTGCGTGTTGTAAAAATTGTCTCAGGGAAGAAAAAAAAATTGCTCCTCTTCTCAGACGCAAAAATGTAGAAATGCCTTTCCGCCATAGAAAGAAGAGGGGTAAAGCTACTCATGTGGCCCACTCATGTAGCTGCTCCACTCAAAAGTAGCCCAATACTAATGTCGCTACATGTTTGGAAATGTAACATGCTCCATAAGACTACGCAGAGTTTGTTCGAACAGAGATATAATGCTCAGAAGCTCAATACCGCTACAAAATAAAAGTAAGGCAAACATTCTCTAGTATTTCTGCGCAACTTAACATCATTCATATTAAAAGTGATAACAGAGCACACCCAGAATCAAACTTCGCAATTCTGCCTCATCATAGGGATTGTCCCTTATCGTTGCGATTTATTCCAGCGACCTCTCTGGAATTGAACGTCGCCATACTCCCTTGCGTCGTGACTCTCCCTGACCAAATCGTCTTCCATTCCATCAAGCATGGACAAAGTACTTCTCTGTGTTCATCGTATTCATTGTTCATCACTGAAGCACTCCTTCTCATTCACTGTGCGAGACGATCTGATCGTGCTGCTGAAGTCTGGGTGTGTTTCATGTGTGAGAGACAAAAAAGTAGCAGCATTTTGGCGTTCAAGGTGGGAGTGCGTGCAATATGCAAGTATAAATAGGGTGGGTGAAGTACTGGCTGGTGGGGTCACTAGGACCCATTTCATAACTTGCAGATGTCTAAACAAAAACTTTATTTCAAGATGAATTGGGAATTTCATCGCCAGGGGTGACACTCTACCCCACTGCTGGTGGTGGGGTGAGGTGAGGGATGAAATAATGAGCCCCTTCACAACAAGGATCGAAGTCAATGGATGCAGAGTGCCGTTTACAATTTTCTAAAGTGACCTCCACACAGGGCTGGGCATGTACAGTGGATATCGCTTATGACTAGAGCCCAGACTTTTAAGCATTTGCCTATAAATGCAAATAAACGCTTATATGAGACATTTTTAGGGTTGCCTGCCTTTTTATGGACTCTATTGAATTGTAGCCTTTTTTAATCAAATGCCATAACAGCCTTTCCAAGAGGTGTAAGTGCGAGTGCTGCCTTTTGCTTTCCGTTTCTCAGTGTTTGTGCTTTTGTTCCTTTTTTATGTCAGGTTTCCTTCAATACCTTGGTTTGCGAGAAAGGGTTCATGTACATTTGATCAAAATATTTGGCCTCTCTGGGACTTTCAAGATCTTCAAGAACGTAAAACGAAAAGTATTATTCAATATAGCGTGGTTCCAAGCCACCTCAGCATTTGCACCAGACGTCAAAGCTTGTATGGTATACCGTAGCCTTCAAATAAGCAAGATTTCCTTGATGGAGCATTCTGGAACACCAAGAAAGCCAAAGAGCGTACCAGATTAGCGTGCCTATTTTTCCATTTTATTGCCTGTTTTGGTACTTTCTGAGGGCCTAAATGCCTGCCCATATCCATCGTTTTTATTGCTTAAATTTCCGTGCCCTACTTATAACGTATGTTGCAGGACCGCTGAAGATCCGCATATAAGCGATACAGCACTCTAACCAAATATCACATTTTTAGGCCAATACATGCCAGAGATAGAGTCCCCATCTTTCTGTTATACCTGTTCTGTTGTGAACCTGACCGAACAGCACGGAGATTCCTTGCAGAGAAAACAATTTATTCAACATTCTCAGAAAGCCTGTAAAAACGACACCATTTTCGACGGGCACAGTTTCCTGACCGTGTCTTGTACAATTGCGTCCTCAACAGCAGCGATGCAACTGAATGCCTCGTCGCACAGTCCATTCTGGGTGCAGAAGTCCCTGAGTTTGAGCCCACGCTCTACCGCCCCTTTGCTGACCACCTCTGCTGCCGTAAAGTCCCGATCGTCACCAGAGTCGCTTTCTGGCACACAGGTCTCACGGTCCTGAATGGCTTGTACGATCGCCTCGTTGGTGGCTGTTCGTTCACAGACATCGGTGTCCTCACCTCCCGCATTAACAAATTTGTTCGCTACAAGATCGTTCCACACATCCAGTGCGTTGATCGTGTCACCAAATTGTGATGCACAAAGACGGGTGACGTAATGCAAAGAGAAGTCAGAAGCTCTCACGAGGAAACGTTCTGGAAAACGTTCTCGCACGAGACCCTTGCCCACCTCGTCACGAGGAGATAAGAGATAACAGAAGAGTTCTTCACGGTGAGTGACTCACGCTTCAGAATTTGCCAACAAATGTGCTCGGTCCTTCACCTACTTTAAGGAGGACTTCGGTGACCACACTATAACCAGTATTGATATAAGCGGTATTCCTATACATTATGTTCGATGGGAAGAATATTGAGGGCCGGAAAAGGCTGCATTATAAGCGGTCCCGCACTATAAGCGGTACGTTATAAGTGGTCTCCACTGTATTACAATATTTTGTATTATAATTATATTATTGCAATACATTTTGTATTTGTATTACAATACGTAAAAACGTGTATTACACGTATGCGCTATCAGCACGTTGATGATCCGGCCAGGCAGGTTAGCACACCACACGTTATAGGTAATCCGTTCTTTGAACACTTACTCCTCTGAGGATTAGTCGGTGTACCCTCTCTGGTCATAAAATTCCCGGGAAAGAAAGGGACTATCAGAAGTGTTTCTAGCTCTGTATCCAAGGTTAATGTATGCACCGCGGCCGGCTTGTACTCCTGGTACACGGATATTCAGAATCGCGACCACTCTGAATTGTAAATTTTTCATGGTGGTTCATGAGGAACCGGGGCATGAATTGCAAGACCGACCGTCATGTCTTTCCTCTCAAGTTTCCTGTTAACGTTGTAAAGCAACTGCGGGTATGAACGGCCTACAGGCATGGACAGATGGAGAGAGGACAGCAAAAGGGTGGCAGGAAAGAGTGGCAGAAAGGAGGTTAGTACGTGCCCTGGGCCAGGTCAGAGGGAACTGTGCCAACATTCGTCTGGGAGGTCTTCGGAAAAACCAGGGAGAACCTGAGACCCGGATTCTAACCTGGATGACCTACTAGTCTCGGTGAGGAAGGCGATCATCCAAACTGCAACGCAAGTTTTTTTTTTTTTAATTCCATGTTAGCATTGCAAAGGCAATGCTACGTGAGCTGATAATGTCAGATACGCCATAAGACGTTCTTTGCTTCGACCGCAGGGGACACCACTCGGATTGAATTTTTGAGAAAATATTATAATGAAACAACAATACAGTGGGCTCCCGTTAAGCTGAACTCGCTTAAGCCGAATTTCCGGGTATGCCGAACAAATTACGGACATTTGTTTGTTTTTCCCATAGACACCATGTAAAAAAATTCCACTTAACACGAACAGACACCGCATGCACTTTGGATAATCCAACCTTTCCGGCGTCCGCACGCAGCGGAAGCAAGGAAGGCATACGGCACCTTCGGGGCTCAGCTTCCACCACCCCGCCATGCAGGAACACTCTGTGGTCATTTGGTCCCTATTTGGGCCGACCACACACAGCCTTCCCCCCTTTTGCAAGAGCACCATAACATGAAACTCAAACTTTGTGGTGTCTTTTGATGTGCAGGCATTCAGAATACGTTGACATCTGAATACGTTTACTGCTTACAGTGTTGCACGTGAGATTGCACAATTCGCGTGCAGTCGCTGGGGGAACTGCTACCAGGTGCTTCACAATTGCTACCCTGTTTTTGACATTTCCTATGACACTTTTGGGTCCTTCTGTTAAGATGAACTTCTGATAAGACGAACAAATTTCTGCGGTCCCCTCGTGTTCGTCTTAACGGGAGTTCACTGTATATTGAGAAGAAGTCCAACATGAAGAACATGAAGAAGTCCAAGGGTAAGATCGCACTTTTCCGTTGCTCCGGAATATATATTCAAAATTTACAGGCTTCAGCTTATTTGGAGTCACCGATCTTTTTAAAGGAGGACTCTAACGCTTCGCGGACCTCCCGCTGTAACCTGGATGGGAGGTCTGATGTCTGTATGATGCTTCCTACAGGTCGACAGGTCCTCGCCAGCGATGCCAGATGACAACAGGTGGAGAACCCTTCCTCGGATGATGCCGACAATCCGCAAGACATGAATGTTCCTGATAACACCATGGACACTTCGGTACCGGCCACTCCCCAACAGAGAGATGAGATGAATGACGCCAACACTGCCACTTCTCTTCATGACCCGTTCGCCACTGTCACCTACAGGAAGAACCGAGCCGGTTGTATCCCCGTACTGTTTCGGCCAGCATCTAGTGGCTACTCCTTCTGGAAGGTCAATCCTAATGCAGTCGCTAGCGAGATAGGCCAGCTAGCCCAACAACAGGTTATGCACTATCGTTTCCACCGAGATGGTTCTCTCTTCATCTCCGTCGAGTCTGAAGCAGCTGCCCACAACCTTTTGTGAGCTAAGTGTCTAGCTGGAATCCCCATCTTACTATCAATGCCTCAATCGTACGCCAGAAATAGGGCAAGACTTATGCTGTACCTAAAGAGAAATCGAATGACGATCTTGTGCTCTACCTGAAAGACGCAGGGGTTATGTCTGCAAGGCGACAGGTTCAGCATCCGATGACAGAAGATGGCAGTGATGTGTTCACCCCATTATGCAGCGTCATCCTAACTTTTCAACCCACAATCCCTCTTCCGCACTGAATTGCCACAAATACACAGAAGGCCTCGTGCAGTGCTATAACTGCCAAGGATCTGGCCATATTGCTAGAAATTGCCGAGGTGCTACTAGGTGTGGCATATGCGCTGGGTCTCACCGCTGATCAGACTGTAACAATAAGAGACAGCCAATGTGTGCCAGCTGCAAATCCGGCCATCCTGCATCATTCTCTTTATGTCCCGTGAAGACCGCCACCACAAAAAGACACCAAGATAGGATACTACGACTTCCATCTGACACTCCCAGGGGTGGTAGCGCCACCGTCACATCTGGTACAAATGAACACGACTTTCCTGCACTCCCACGTCGGTCTGCACAAGCCGAACGAAGGTTGCAGAGCACTATCGCGGCCAAGTCCATCAGAAGCAACCATCAAACACTCCCTGGTCCATCAAGGCAGATTACATGCACTTACGCCACTGTGACAGAACCAGCAGGCATCATCAGTCGTTAGTATGACTGAGAAATCTGTCGCTAGCGTGTTTTTCTCTACACCCTTAACGATAGCCAATGCATGGGTGGGGGCGCATCCTTCAGAGCTCGAATTGTCCGGAAGATCTGGCAGATCCGACAGATCTTTCTGGCTGTGTCAAATAGTGAAAGATGTTGACAAAACTTAGGCCAACGCTTCCAGTCTTCTTTTTTTAAGTTCTCGTGTTACCTTAGCTTTCATGCGGTGGTATGCTACAATGTCAGGAAGTTCCCTGTTGGACGAGCCGTCCTTTCTGCTCTGCGACGTAATGCCCTAAGGTGTATTGGATCCAGCGTCCGGATACTCTCCAATACAGGGCACGCTGGGTATCGGTGACGAAGGGGGGTGTGACTGGAGGAGATAAAAGCGGGAGGGGCTCGTTAACCAGGAAGGTTTTTCGGGATTGTCTGCTGCCCTGTCAAAGGAACGAGAAGCTTTGTAGAAGGTAAAAATAAACCTTGTATGTTTGCTTGATTTCGTTACTGTGCCGCTTATTCCTTCGCGTGCGGAACTGACGGGCTGACGCCCCGGGGTTGTGGGAACTGAGGTTTCCACAACCGGCGCCCAACGTTTGGGGTCCGAGCTCATTTGTTCTGCAGCAGGGAACACACGGCACTCTTTGTTTCCGTACTTTGTAGTAGTTTATAGTAGTTGTTTTAGTTTGTAGTTACTATTTCATTGCTGTCTTTTTTTTTTTGTCTTTTCGTGCGTGTCTTTTGCTTGAGTTTTTGCAGCTCCCACCCTGTGGACGAGCCCTTGGAGGTGATTGCTGACAAGGCGAAGGGGCCCATGCCGCAGTCAGACGCCATTGCAACGGCAGAACTCCTGTCACGCATGGCGGAGTTGTGTTCATTAGTTGTTCAACGCCTTGATGCCGGGTCGGTCTCGCCGTCGCAGGCACAAGCGCCTCTGCGACTTAACATACCGGTGCCTACCTTCTCAGGGTACACTGATAACAAGTCTGTTGTGGATTTCCTGGACGACCTTACCGCCTATCAGACGGGTATGGGAATCTCGGACGAAACTCTAATCCAACACGTCCTGCAGGTTGCTTTGGTCGGAGACGCCGCCCGCTGGATTCGGTTGCAATCGGAGTTTTGTCCTTTCAGGACTTACAGCGTCAGTTCAAAAACGAATTTCGTCCCCCGGATTACGAATACCGTGTCCTAGAGGAATTACATACGTGAACTCAACATGCTGAGGAAAGCTTATCTGAATTCGTTCAGGCATTGCAAGATCTGTACAGCACAGCGGATCCCGTTGCTACGGAAGAGCAGCGCGTCGCATGGGCTATCCGTCAGTGCCACCCGTGCTTCCGACCCCATTTAAGGGCCCATCGCTTTACTACCCTTGAGGCGTTGGCACAGAGCTAGCGTTGGAACCGCGCTGTGCCTGGTCGGGGGAGCCGCCTTGGTCGAACGCCTGCATGCAACAGGTTTAGGTGACAACTCCCGTAATTTCTACAATGCGGAGTCATCCTACTGAGCCCTAGATACATTCCTCTATGAGCAGAGGACGATCCATGCAGGAACGAGCCTTGACAGACCCGTCCCGCCCCGAAGTCGCGGTCAACCTGGCCTTTCAGCTAGCGAAGCCCCACGGCAGCGGGAGCGGCCACAAGCGCCCAACAGCTGTTGGAATTGCGGCAGCCCTGACCATTTTCGTCGGGAATGCCCGCGCCAATGACCAAACACCCGTAATGTGCCACCGGAAAACGGTCGCAGCCGGCGTCCATGAATGCTTGCTCAACGACGTCGGCAAGTTGCGGAAAAAGTGAGGAAACGGTTGCTATCCGTGGCCTTGATCAGTAAAAAGCTGGCTTTGCAAGCAGTACGATAACGCAAAGAGACACTTTGGCTCCTATTGCTTTTTCTGTCAGAGATTTCATCGAGGATAAGGAACCAAACATCGCCGTTCAAATTTTGGGTAGAGATTATATCGCCCTTATTGACACGGGAACTACGCTTTCCCTTATCGGCGACAGTGTTTATGAGCATTGCGTATCACGGCATGTGGAATTGCAATCCACAGACCATCTTCGTCTTGCTTCCAATGACGCCGTTCCAGCACAGGCTGCATTTGTTCTCTGGATACATTTTGATGGGAGACGACGAAAGCAGCCCTTCGTGCACCTTCCGGGCCTGGCAGTTCCTGTTATCCTGGGCATCATCCGGCAGAAGTTGGTGCTGGACCTGCCCAATGGAGTATATGTGTACCACGGCTCGGCGGGATTTTTCCGCTTCGCCGCAGCACGGGACCACTGCACAGCACAGCAAGCTGTGGCAGCGTCTGTTGAAACCATAGAAATCTTAAGAAGTATGCTAGAAGGAAACCTCCGACACTGGGACGTACGGGCGAGGGGAGCTCCATATTGAATCAGCTACTATTGCCCCGGCGCATGCAAACAAAGGAATCCAGTAAGCATACAGCAAACGTAACGCCAAAAATGTTTTTGGAACAGTAACACACCACCAAAACCCATGAAACCGTACGATATATGAAAACACATACACACACACAAACAAAGAAACAGACACAACACGGACGCCACATGGGGACGCCGTCTCTGCCGCTGCCTATACCAGCCTTGACTACAAGCCTGGATAGGGGCAGACACTGACAAAATATGTAGCCGACGGAAGCAGAGGAGCAACCGAGCAAGTGTTGCAACAGTTTTGGAACTGTGGCTGCTTTCACGGGCTGGAAATACACGACGTTTCCTCGGCTGATTCAATATGGCTGCCTCTGAGCGCATACATTGAGAGAGGGAAGAGCCCCATTCAAGTTCTTTGCTCCCCTCCAATCCCCTTCCCCGGCTTTCCTTCTAGCCCCTCTCCGTAAGATTTCTATGGTTGAAACGTCTGGGCTGCCGACTGTCTTGGGGTCATTCCATGGTCCCGAGGAGCAGCGCCGTGAGCTTGAACAAGTACTGCGGGAGTTTGACGGAATCTTTACAGAAAAACTGGGTAAGTCATCTGTGTTACATCATAGCATAGACACCGGTAACGCTAGACCCTGGCGTTGTAATTCAAGACCATTGAGTGTTTATAAGCGTGCCTTATTAGACACTGCTCTTGACGAAATGCTCCAAACTGGTGCAGTACAAAGGTCTCAGAGCCCTTGGGCCTTTTCTGTTGTCCTGGCTCTGAACCATGATGGTACGGCTAGGTTTCGCAGTGACTGTAAGGCACTCTTACCCCTTCCTGTCCATTGAGTCGATAATATATTCCCTGGGCAATGCAATTGCGTTTTCAACACTTGAATGTAGTAGAGGATTTTTGCAAATCCAAGTTGCCCGGGAGGATGTCCCAAAAACAGCCTTTACATGTCATAGAGGTTTGTTCAAATTTGTACGAATGCCTTTCGGTCTGTCTAATTCACCCACCAGCTTCCAGCGGTTGATGGATACATTGTTGGGAGATGTTGGGAGATGGCGTACATGGATGATGTTGTAGTGTTTTCTAGAAATTTTCAGGAACACTTGGATACAGAACTGACGGGCTAACGCCCCAGGGTTGTGGGAACTGAGGTTTCCACAGGTGGTTAATTGCTAGAGAATGACAGACGTGACCTGTTGCCATTTTAGACAGGACCACCGCATCCTGAATGGCGCAACGAATGGCTTGGAACATACCGGTGTGCACAGACGTTCGGAGGCCGGCAGGAAAGAGTCTCCAGTTCGTGAAAGTAATCAGTCCGGTAGTGGGTGAGAGAGGCAGCCTGTCACGCGAAATATATAGGGGACAGGGGTCACTACATTGGGTGTCGACATTGGTAGCGCACGACAAGTGGCGAATTATGTCTGCTGAGCACCACAAAAGATCCAGTACATCAAGTGACATTGGCGATCGCATATAAGTTGGCTGTCAGTTGTTAAGTAGCACATGTGAGCATTCTCCATTGTTTCTAACAACCTCCTTCCCTGGCCGTCCGTCCTACTGCTTCCCCAGGCCGTATAATGACCATATTGAGATATTATAATTAAAGCCAAACAGCCAGTAATTGTTTCATAGAACAGGATCTACCAACCAGGAAAACCGGGAATTGTCAGGGAATTTGTCAAAAGCCACCTGAAGTCAGGGAAATTATCGGCGACCAGTGTGGGCGGGAAGAATCGGTAAATGTACGGACCGCAAACGACGCGCAAGTTTGCATTGTGGCGAGGGAGGGAGAGTGGGCAGAGAAGTTCCTTCCTTGTGTGCTTGCCTCCGATAGTTCTGAGTGAAGGTCGCTGTTCATGTGATCCTCACGCCAGAGGCCATCTGCGGACGTTTCTATGGCTTAGTCCGGTCGTGTGTTTCCGCCAATTGGAGTGCAATAATTCCGTCTCGCATTATCAGTATCTTGTCATAATTTTGTCGCCGCAGCATATTTTCGAAGCGCCACATATCATGCCAAGAAATAACGGGAACGGCGAACGTATTCGCGAGCAGACCGTGCGGGGTAGCCCAGTAGGCACGGTGTGCGCAAAGTAAGCAAACGCCGAGAGGTTGCTGCTGTAGCGTCGGGCGGCGCCAGCGGTCGGCATCACTAGACGTCACGTGCATGATCACGAAGAGGATGGTTTTCAGGTTCCTGCTGTCCATGTGCTCGTTCCGGCGTTCTGCTTTGAATCAGAGTTATGCAACGTTGGATTAACAATGTCGAAGAAGTGCGTGTTTAATCCCGACTGGACTAATCTGGACATTTCCAGTTATGCAAGCTGGATAAGGTCCGTCCCAAATGATTCACACAGTGCTCGTTGTTCGTGGTGCTGCAACAAGTTCTCACTAAGCAACATGGGAAATCGAGCGATATCTAGCCACATGGCAAGTAAGAAACATCAAGTTGCCATGAGGTCATCTGAGAGCGCTTCACAAGTAAGTGTTCAGTCGTTTTTCAAAGCAAACGCTTCGTCGTTGCCGTCTCCGTCAGGAACGCAGGCCTCGTCACGCACAGGCGCTGACAACAGCAACTTGCCTCCGACTTCATTACCCGCTGCCCCTCTTCCGAAGCCCACGATCGATGGATTTTTACTGAGGAAAGATGTCACAAGAGTCGAGATCCTGTGGTGTATGAACACGATAATGGTCCATAAATTATTCCGGTCCGCTGCGACGACGGCTCAGCTTTTCCCACTGATGTTTCCAGAGTGTTAAATTGCCAAAAAAAAAATTCAGCTGGGGAAAGACAAAGCCGGTTATACCATTTGCTATGGCATTGCGCGCTACTTCCAAAAGGAGCTGCTGTCACGTATCGCTTCTGTGCCGTACGTCGTAGTTGTATTCGATGTGTCATTGAACAAGGTCACTCAGAAGGAACAGATGGACGTCCCCGTCAGGTATTGGAGCCCAGTGGACTCCACTGTAGGCACGCAATACCTGACCTCCTGTTTCTTGGGCCATACCCGTGCAGAAGACTTACTCTCTGTGTTCAAGAAGGCCTTGGAAAGCATAAGCATTGCGAAGATACTGCAAGTGTTGATGAACGGCCCAAACGTGAATTTAAAGTTCCTGAGACGCCTTACAGGGTCTGATGAGACCCATCAAATCATCGACGTTGGGAGTTGCGGACTTCACGTCATGAACGGTGCTTTCAAAACAGGACACTCTAAAACCGGCTGGGGTTTGGTTGTGTTTCTTCGCGGCAGCTACAACCTGTTCAAGTGTGTCCCGGCACGTCGGGCAGACTACATCCACTGCACAGGTAGTGCTGTGCAGTACGGTGGCTCGAAAACAGCCGCGTTATTTCAAGGGCGCTTGAGGCTCTTCCCAACTTGATTAATTATGTTGAGGGCACAAAGACAACAAACAAGAAGCCCACGTGCACCAGCTACAGTGTTGTTGAGAAGGCAGTGAGTGAGCAGATGCGACCAGTTAGATTAGCATTCATGCTTTCAGTTGCTCACGAGTCTGAGCCATTTTTGGCTGAGTTTCAGACGGACAAGCTCATGGTTCCTCTTCTTGCTGTAGCAATAGAGAGCCTTCTGCGGTCGCTGTTGACTAGAATCATCAAAGCGCACATTCTAAATGCTGCTGATACAACTTCTAAGTTATTGAAGATTGATCTGGAGGACCCTGAGAACATTGTTACAGTGGCCGTGTTCGACATCGGCCTTGCTGCGAAAACCGAGCTACGCAAGATCCCGAAACAATCTCAGCTTACTGTGCTCTCCTTTAAAAAAGAGTGCATATCTTTCATAAAAGCATGTGCAAAGAAACTGGTAGAGAGGTCACCACTTAGGTACAAGCTGATTAGGGGTGCAAGCTGCCTGGATCCACTCTGTGCACTGTCCCCGGATGCTGGTCAGAAGCAGTGAACCGTTGCCCTTCAGGTACTCACGGAGAACAAGTGGCTAACTGGTTTGGAAGCAGAACAGGTGCACCGATCTTACGTGAAGGTGTGCACACTAAGCTCCCCACAGATGCGTATAAAAGAGTTCAGCAGGAGACAGCATAGGCTGGATACGTTGTGGCTAGACATATGTGGGAATGAAAGACAGCTAAGGTCATTTGTAGAGATCGTCCTGTGTATGTCCCACGGCAATGCTGCCATGGAAAGAGGATTTTCGGTTAACAAGGAGTGCCTTGTGGAGAATTTAAAGGAGGAACCTTTGATCGCGCAGAGGGTTGTGCATGATGCTTTTTTGGCGGCTGGTGGTGTGGAAAGTGTGGAGATTACGGAAAAAATGATTGAACTGGTCCGTGGTGCAAACAGGATATGGAAGGAAGAACTCGAGAGGAAGAAGAAAGAACAGTTCAGTGCATCTGAGGCCCAAAGACAGAAAAAGAGTGTTGCTTGCATGATATATGAGCCTGAAGAAAAGAAGCAAAAGCTCCTCGGTGAAGCACAGTATGAGGCTTCCCTTCTCCAAGAAAAGATCGACTCGCTCAAGCAGTAAGACCTAACCGATGTGTGCCAAAGACCTAACCGATGTTAGACATAACAAATTACAATAAACGTGTCGTGAATGCACTCATTTGTATGGGATTAGAGCGCGTTGGTTGGTCAGGGGATTTTATCGTGACGGTCAGTGAAAACCTGGAAAAGTCAGGGAATTCAAAATCTGAAGTTTGGTAGACACCCTGGAAATAAATGCTGTGTACACCCTGGGTTTTTCAAGAACGTTATGTATTTCTTTATTACTGTAATGTATTATAATACACTATGGGTATTATGTATTAGTATTATGATACACGTTTTTGTGGTGTATTATGTATTAGTATTATACAGTCGCCGAACGTTAATTCGGACCCTAATAATTCAGACTTTCCAATAGTTCAGACAAAATAGCCCCCATAGAACCAATGCATTTCAGCATCCAATAATTCGAACCGTTTTCGGGGCGACGGCTCGATAATTCAGACAGATTTTGTCCGACTTTCCCTACTTTTTGTGAAAATCCACGCTCCTAAATTCAAAATCAGAACCTCGAGCTTCCGACTCCCGCTCGCCGCCGGGCTGCCCCTCCAGTAGCTCCCGCGGAGCGCCGCCTGCGGGGAGGAGAAGCGCGCACCCGCGCGAAGTTCACTTCATGTGATCGACGTTGCTGTTTAGACGCGCACTTTGGATGCGACATTCAAAACTGTGGAAATGTCGTCGTCTCCGTCAACTGACAGTGATGACAATGCGATCAGTGGAGGATCTGCGCGGCTCGGGAATGGCGATTCCCGCTTCCATATCGTTTGACGATTACGCTGGGGTGGACCGCTGCACAGAATTTTGCGCTGAATTCACCGATGATGAGATCGTCGCCGAAGTTCTGAACCTGCCTGCGGATGGATTGGACGACGACGAGGATGACACCGAGAACATCGGCGAACCTCGGTCTACTGCGCAGATCCTCGCGACCATCGATACGCTCGGACGAGTTTATTCCGACAGTGTGACATTATTAGAAATGCAGCGTGACGTTCTGTCTTGTGCGCGCGATGCTAGGCAGACGCGTATCGACACTTTCTTCCGTCCCGTGTAAATTTGTTTGTAATAAACGTCAGTGTGAGAGTGGATTTTTATGATTAACTACTAATTCGGACTGCTCGATAATTCCGACAAATCCCGTGACCATTAGAAGTCCGAATTAACGGTCGGCGACTGTAATACAAAAAAATAGTATCAATGCCCACCCCTGCTCCATAACCTAAATAAATAGGTGACTTCAGAAAATCCCAGCATGCTTAGTACCACTTTGAACTATGGGAACTTCTGTTATCGGAAAGAAGGAGAAGGTCACCAAACTGTTTTGATTTCTCCTCTTAGCCCATTACCAACGACTTGTCAAGGTCAATAAAAACGAAGCGTCAAGGACCATTCTCCCATTCCCATTGATAGTAAGCGCTTAGGAAGCAACGTATGCGCAAGAAGCACTGGGAATTCCTGAAATTGTCGATTCCTCTTATATTACATGCCAATCATGATACCATGACTCATTCTCGCTTGGAGAAGGATGATGGTAGAACCTACCTCCAGGACATGTTCTCCACCAGGTACGCTGCAATCAGGAATCCTGTACGGTTGAACCCATGTGTGCAGTGGACACCTGGAAAAATAAATAAGGTATTAAAGATTTTCATGTGACTACTGGCATGAAAGCAATTTAATACTTGTGACGAAGGAACGGAGTGAGCAGTTAACTGGAGAACAAACATATGTTTATTGTGTGCGCTGCACCTCCTCTTTCATACGTCAAACTGCCCCCCCTCCAAGCGAAAAACGGGTAGGGGAATGGTAGAGGCGTAGTTTGCTAACGTGGACGGTGGCGGTTTGTCGCCCCAGAGGTAAGATAGAGCGGTCAATTCCATAATTAACAGAACATTATTACATTTATGAACTATGCTTTGAATGTGTGTTATCTGTGATTGTTAATATTCTGCTTTAAACTTCAAAGTTAAGTTATATATAACCTCAGAAATTACTCTGTTATTTCTGAAGTAGAAAGTTTCTTGTTGACATTTGAAACATGCTCTTTCAGACGGCCATCTATGCATCTGCTTGTTTGTGCAATGTAATGTGCACCACAACTGACAGGAGCAGAATACATGACAGATTTTTTCGCACGGGACGCAGGGAGCAAGGTGCCAAGTACTGCATCCGGGGAAAGGATTTTGTAAGCTGAAGTTAGAGAGCTTGTTTTTGACTGAATAAACAATGCAAGCCTCATTGGCAGAAAAGATTTTTCCAAGAGCATAGAAAAGGTTGTGAAAAAACGGAGGCGCAGTTGTTTTTCTGTTTTCGCAGTTTGTTGTTCTGGAACGGATTGGAACAACTAAGTTGTGCAACTGGTTGGACACTGTTTCATGGTGATAACCTGCTGACAGAAGTCTATTTAGCTGTCTAAGCAGACAGTGAGAGATGCAAGGGAGGAGGCTGTTTAAAGAAGAAGATTCAGGGACTATAATGAGGATGTCTAACAATGCATAGCTGGGGTTGCTTTTTGTACCGAGAGGAAAGATATTTGTGAAGCGATGTTAGGAAAATTTCACTTAGTTCGGGAGCAATAGAAGAACCTATGCAAATTCCCTTTGCTAGAGTGTAGAGCTTATCATTTAATTCTACAGCAGCGGTAGACAAGCAAAGGGAAACTAGCTGTAGCAGGGAAGCGACAGGGGAGCATGCATTGGTTTGAAACATGATGAGGTCCTTTTCTAGGGTCATCCTCAGTCGGGAAAGAAGCACAGTGGCCTGTCGGCCATGAATGGAAGAGATTTCTTGAAGGAGCTGCTAAGAGTTTTTGAGAGAAAGGGAATGATGAGAAATATACACTTTGCGGACTCGTGAAGGTAGGAAGAAATGGCCTTTTTGCCACGTGTTCTAAGAGGATGTGAAGGCTTGTTGGCTTTCACAATGAATTTGAAGGTGAAGGTGTCCAATTTGCATCTGGGCACGTAGCAGGGTGAGCACTTTTTTCTTGTTTTGCTTTAAATCGCCATCAAAGGGCTTGAGGACTTCCATAATAGCGTTTATCAGTTTCTCATTGAATGTTGAGGAGGGTAGTAGGTAGAACATGGAGGATTTGTCGGTTTCTAGGGGTACGGCACTTTTTGCAACTACAGTCTAAGCTTGTTAATACGACCAAATCCGTTCCTACCAATTTTGGTCATAAAGTGAATTGTCATACTAATGAGAAACACCCAAAAAACATCATTCATGCCCCCCCCACACACACACACCACGTGTGGATCTGCTACATATTCAGAGATGCAGAGGATTTAGTGCAAGAACTATTCTTTGCAACTTTCTGTGCAAGAACAATGACTCACAATGAATTCACCTGGGCCATTCCATGCCAAATGACTCATAGGTGGCACTCTACCTCCCCTAGAATTTTATGTGATATTTTTTTTTTCGTGGTTCCTTATGACTCGGAAAGCAACAAAACATTGCTTTTCTCTAACGAACTTGAACTTTATGGGATGCGGAGCCCCTCAAAGATGTGGAATGATGTGGAATTAACGCTTTCCATGCTTTCAGCTGCATCGGGTCTGGGTGACCTGGGGCAATTTTCCACTCAATTTAGAGGGGCGAGATCGGGGAGCCACGAGGCCAATATAGCGTAGCCACATCTGAGGAGTCAGAGCAGAGGGGGCATGGACTTCCACATTCGCAGTCGGTTTCGTTGTGGAAGAGCCTTAGTGATCCTCAAGGGCAGCAAGTTATAGTGGGGTAGTCTCATTTTAAATCGAACAACGTGTGAAAGTCGTATTTTTTAATTCGGCTAGAAAAAATATATGTTAGATGACAGCTCAAACGACGCAAATCGCGCCACGTGCGACGCTCGTGCGTTGAATAGTTTCCGCGTGGGAGAGAAGGAAAGTCCGAGGCTGCTTGAGCGCGCTTTCTTCTGAACCGACTTTGACGGGATCTAGCACCGCTGATTTTATGTCTAGGAACTGGAGTTTTTTTTCTGATTATAGGCTGCACCATAGACACTGTCGACAGCCACCCACAGGACTCTGAGGGTCACAGATTTTCTGCTAAAAATTGCCAAACATGGCGTAAACGTTCAAAAATGTCTAACTTTGTTACCAATTTGCTTCATGACGGAACGCCTGAGGACATCGAGCTTAGTGTCATTCGATAGGACGCTGAAAGAACTTTCGTGCTGAATAAAGTTCATTTTTCTCAGTCCAGTGCTTTCTGTGTTATTAGCTTGAGAATCGCACATGGTAGGCGAAAATTGCCAATGTTGCATCTCAATTTTCTCAAAAATGCCATCTTCGATTTCCTTGATTATTTTTGAAAAGGTGACGTAATGCCTCTACTTTAGACGCCAAGTGAGACAATCTTTTATTTTTACCCGAGAGACGCGCAGCGATTTTTTTTTGTCAGGCAGGGTCCACGAGGCTGCGGCCTTGCGCGCCCCACCTACGAGCACGCTAACTTCAACCTCTTCTTTGCTACAGGTCTCCCGCTGACGTAGAAATGAATGACCACACTGCGTGATCTTGTTGTAGTGTCCCCAGAGCATCACTTTACGTTTACCCAATGATCTCCCAGTTCCGTCAGGCTCATTCAAACCGTGGGAGAGTACATGAGTTGCCTGTGCGCCCTTGACGAGAAGCCCCAGTCCTCGAACATACCGACAAAGTAGTGAGAAGAAACGAAGTGCTTCGTAAAGATCTTTATCCAGTGGTAACATCGTAGCTTTTGTTTCAGGTTGCCACCAGTCCACCAGGCAGTGTGAAAGTCATACCCTTTTCATTGGTAAAAGAACGTTGTGGAAGTTTCGAAAAACTTAAAATGTGCACATTGCGAGACCCCCGCAGTTGATGGATGCAACCATTGGATTAGCATCATCCGATAGGTTTAGATATGACCTTTCACATGATATATAGTGACAGGGTTCAAGCGCATGGATTCCAAAAGGATTACTGACGACCACACCAAGGGTTTAAGGTACCTACGGCTACCGGGAACGAGGGATTTTAGTTGTGCGTTGTTCTGTCGGAAATTTTGATTCCCACGGTGGCATTGACACAGCTCGTGGAGGGTGAACGTGTTATACTTGAGAGCAGCAACATACTGTCATCACAGCGGTCTTACGGGCTTTGTATATAGTACTCGTCGTGGTTCCGAAATAACGCTATGGGGCATAAAACGAATTAAAGGTAGCATACACAGCTTCGGAACTATCACTTATTGCGCCCAAGCCAAGAGACGGCTGCAACTAGGCGGCCACAAATTTGTATTCTCACGTGTTGTAACTTTCTGTCCCCTGTGTCCGTAGTTCTGCCTTCCTAATATTAACTCACACGACAGCCTCATAGCGTTCGTATGTGCATTGCCTCAAGCACATGTGCGGGAGAATAGTGAATATGCGCACGTGCATACGCACACGTCGTGCGTGCGACTCCCATGAAAGTGCGTAATAGCAAGTTCAATGCGGCCACGAAACTATTGCGCTGTGTCTCCAAAGAAAAAAATAAATGTACGTACCGTAAGTGCAAAATAGGTACAGAATGCAACATCTGGGCAATAAATTGCAAAGCAAAGACTACGAAGCAAAGCGCGCTCGTAAACATACGAGGGGCGCCTTTGTGTGGCAAAATCGCTCCGCGGAAAGGTAGACCTACATCTCAATCAAAAAGAGAAGGTACTTTACCAGCAGCGCAAAGTACCGGCATAATTCTGCCCCTGTGGAATAAATCGTGAAAAAAATTCCGGCTTTTTAGAAATAATTAAGATCGAACATGCAAAATTTTCGCGTACCACTCGTGGTTTTGCGATACTAGGCGGACGAAAAATGCGCTTCAACCCAGTCACCTAATATCATGTGAAAGGTCCTGTAAAGCTTTTGGATGATACTAATCCAATGGTGCCAGCCATCATCTGCAGGGGTCTTGCAATGGGCACATTTTACGTTTTTCGAAACTTCAGTAACGTTCTTTTACCAATGAAAAGGATGTGACTTTCACACTGCCTGGGGGACTGGCGGCAACTTGAAACAAAAGCTACGATGTTACCACTGGATAAAGATCTTTACGAAGCACTTCGTTTCTTGTCACTACTTTGTCGGTATGTTCACGGACTGGGGCTTCTTGTCAAGGGCGCACAGGCAACTCTTGTACTCTCCCACAGTTTGAATGCGCCTGACAGAACTGGGAGACCATTGGGTAAACGCAAAGTAATGCTCTGGGGATACTACAACAAGCTCACGCAGTGCGGTCATTGATTACTCCGTCAGCGGGAGACCTGTGGCAAAGAAGAGGTTGAAGGTCGTGTGCTCATGGATGTCGCGCGAAAGGCTGCAGTCTCGTGGACCATGCCTGACCAAAAAAATCGCTACGCGTCTCTCAGGTAAAAATAAAAGATTATCTCACTTGGGGTCTAAAGTAGAGACATGACGCCACCTTTTCAAAAATAATCAAGGAAATCGAAGATGGCATTTTTGAGAAAACTGAGATGCAACATTGGCAATTTTCGCCTACCATGTGCGATTCTCAAGCTCATAACACAGAAACCATTGGACTGAGAAAAATTGACTTTATACAGCACGAAAGTTCTTTCAACGTCCTATCGAATTGCACTAAGCTCGATGTCCTCAGACGTTCCGTCATGAAGGAAATTGGTAACAAAGTTTCGCCTTTTTGAACATTTACGCCAAGTTTGGCATTTTTTTACAGAAAATCTGTGGCCCTCAGAATTCTGTGGGTGGCTGTCGATAGTGTCTATGGTGCAGCCTATAATCAGAAAAAAACTCCAGTTCCTAGACATAAAATCAGCGGTGCTAGATCCCGTCAAAGTCGGTCCAGAAGAAAGCGCGCTCAAGCAGCCTCGGACTTTCCTTCTCTCCCACGCGGAAACTACTCAACGCACGAGCGTCGCACGTGGCGCGATTTGCGTCGTTTGAGCTGTCATCTAACATATATTTTTTCTAGCCGAATTAAAAAATACGACTTTCACACGTTGTTCGATTTAAAATGAAACTACCCAGTGGCCGTCAACAATAGGTTGAGACCATACCCCTTGAAACACGCAAAGTGGTCCCGAGGAATCAAAAAGTGGTCCTAAAGTGTGGAGACCACCTCATGCCTCTCAGCTTGGATAGCAAAAAATTCAAGCGAGTTGGCATATACTTCACATATGCAACATGTCCCTAAGCTGGAGGAAATCACAAGCGATAACGCAAAACGAACAGCACAATTATTGGCACAATTATTGCACAACAGCACATCTGCGTCATGGGCCTCGAGACTGCTTCTCTACGGTGGTTACGGCTAGGCTAGGCCGAGCTGGCAACGACTTTAACCAATTAGCCAGCTAGAAAGTTGCTCTGACAGGACTTTCTCATGTTTAAATTTTGGGAGCGTTAAGTAGCAGCTCCAGAGCGCAGGGAACATGCTCCTTTTTACTAAATGGTGTCACTCCTATTCTGGGGCTTGGCACTCTTGATGCACTCTCACGCTCAGGCTTGCAGGTTGGAGCACGTAAGTGCTGCTCTGGCTCTGGGACGTACGGAGGAAGGGGAGGTCGGAAAACCAATGAGCAGCCTTGAACACTTTGCTGAGGCGTGCATCCGTTGCCTTTCCGTGGCACGCCCGAGCGTGGCATGACACCGCACTGTGATGTAATGTGACGAAAATTTGCATATAAGATCATTCCGTGTTAAAATCCTGGATCATCCCCTGATAGATGTGTCTCCATGAATTTAACCTGCATCAACCTGGTAGTAAAGATCTCATCGTACATAGCCAAGATTCAGTGCAGAATTGGGCAATGCTTATTGAGTATAAGTTTGACAAAGATCATGCACACAACAAAGCTTTATCGAAGCTTTATCGAAGTGCCTGTTGACAGGCGGCGACAACGAGTGGCCACGTTCACGCTCAGGCTACTGTCAATGCGCCGAAATGAAGAGTACATAACTAACTATTTTCTACAATATTCCTGTATCGCTTACATGACAACCTGTCGATATCAGTGCATGTGCCCCTACCACTGAAGTTGCAGACGTATTGCTTTCGCTCCCGATTATGCTTCTACACGTGAAACGTATGTTACGAATCTGTAGCCAGAATTTTCATTTCCTGTTATGGTTTTGGTTCATGGGTGACCATAATTTTTGGTCATGAAACGGTTACAGTTCCTAAAAAAATTTCGGTTACAAGCAGTTTTCGATTCGGTTCCAGTTTCAATCCCCGGGGTGTCAGTCACGCGCTTCACCATTCTATTCGTAGGAGCTCATCTACGAACATAGACTGACCACAGTTCTTTCTGTCAAATCGCTACCGGAAGGTAGAAAGAAACATAATGATAGTAGGTCCACAGACATTTGGAATGTGCACCATTCAGACATGGTCAATCACTTTCAGAGTATTTCAATTGATGTTTAACTATATGATAAGCATGTCTGATGCAGCATTCACTTTTATATTATGCAGGTCTGAGTGGTGCATGTGTAGGAAGTATCTAACAAGTGTGAAAATTTGTAGCATGGTGCGCATCGAGTGTATCAAATTCTCACCTATTATTTCAAGAGGGTGTTTGGAGATGAAGTTTCTACAAATCTGAAGGAACGTCTGTGTCTGTTCTGCTGATGGGCATTCGCCATGACTGCAGGAAGAAAAGGGAGACATTGGATGCATTGTCAACGTACTGAAGATCTCTGTTAGAAATATTAGTAGAATCACTTATGACAGGCATCACAAGTATGGGAAAAAGCTGCGCTTGACACTTCAAGGAAAAGCATATCTATTCACAATACACGCAAAGACGACCACTGATCAACATGGCTCAGAAAGAGAGTACGGAACACTCAACAGAGTTTTAGTCTTGCGCAAAACGATCCTCTGCTATCTGTTGGCAGAGAGGGGAGGGGAAATTTAAGGCGGAACCCCATATATACAACTTTAATTACTACATGACAGAAGACGATTTCATATGAGGTTATGGGTTGCTGTTTCTTCATTTCATTTAAATTTATTTCATTTCTCATGGAAATGTGGGTCGTATAGAAAAGGATGAGAAACCTGACGATGTACACGACCAATTGTCAATAATTTCATCTTTTGTCCCTAGTGAAGCAACTTCCGTCGATTTCCATTTAGAATATGTTACAGAACTTTAGTTATGTTACAGAACGTTCCTCTACTTTAGCCGATTTATTGATAACAAATTATGACTTGTCGTTATTGGAGACCAGCATTGTAGCTAGTGACATTAGTGATCAGGGTGTTTGGTTGTCAAAAGATGTACGCAACAGGCACACAAAGAAGTAACATTCCAGCTTTTAAGATGTGACAGGATGCAAGCCTTCGAAGATGATATTCAAAGTGTTAACTCTGGTTTTGTGTTTTCTTATGATGATCCTAATCAAGCCTACAATGCCTTCTGTAGTAAGTCTTTGGCTCTGTACACGTCACGCTTTCCCATTGTTACAAAGTGTTTAAATAGTAACTTTCGGGAAATGTGGATGACGACAGAATTGCTAAAATTGAACCGATATAAAAATAAATTGCATCAAAGATTTGCAAAAATGGGGGATAGCAAAGACTTAAAAGAATACGAAAAATTTTAGGAATCGGGTCACTAAAGAGTTACAGGATGCCAACAGGAACTATTATATTAACCTGATGTCTGGTAGTTTCAATGCTGTTTGGAGAAACTTGAACAGGCTTCTGAACAGAAATAACAAGCCCCGTTTACCTAAGAAAGTCCATCTTGATGGAAACATTTTATGTCGAGTTGACATGGCTGAATGTTTTAACAAATACTTACGTACAGGCGCTGACCGATTTTTCGGACATGCTCGATTATTCGGACGCGGTTGCGGAACGGCCACGGGCCCCATAGACTTAATGTATAACAACGTCCAAAATTTCGGATGCTGTGCAGCTCTGTCGCTCGATATTTCGGACATGGTTTGCCCAGCCCGTGAGCGTCCCGAGCGGTCGCCAGCTCACCACATGCGCATCACGCACTCCGAAGGTCAAGGAAACCAAACATAAAAAATTAAGGCAAGAAAATAGGCAGTGTCTGTTCATTTTCCAATACTTTGAGTGAAGGAGTCTTGTCGTGGCACTTCGTGAAGCCGAGCACGTGCTGTCCACATCCGAACATCATGCTGTACGGAGCTAGCGCGCAGCAAATTTTTCAGCGTATCAGACCTCTCCCCGTTTGTAAACAAATGACGTCATAGTGTTCGACAGCGCCACCAATTTGGTAGAATTGAACTACGTTCAAAGCTAACAAGGTCGCGCCCGAAAGCCACGGTCTTGAGGGGATTACGATGATCTCTGAAAGGGACGCGACCTCCAGCGATTCGTGGAACCCAGCTCTCCCATTCCGATCTGGTTTGGTTTCGGTCTGTCTACCAGCGCCATGATGACGTTTCTCGGGTAGAGGTTGCCAGTCCGACGAAAGGAGGTTGGTAACCCAGCCCACACCTGCAACGCAGAAAGAGGTAACAGAGGTATGGCTTTCGCTGGGATCGCACTTTACCTCTCCCAATTTCAGGAACTGTCACTTTTCCTACTATCGCTCTGTGGGCTGGGTTTGAAACAACCTCCTTTCTTCGGACTGAGAGCGACTGCGCTCAAAAAGTCGTTGCACGTTATGGGTCGGTGCTACGAAAAGCATGATGTTCAGCTATTTTTTCCGATGGGCTCGTGAATATCACTGTCAATTATCATGAACTTGAGTGAATTCGGCACGCTCTTCATATTAGTGGCGTAAAAAAGTGACCTTTACTTGGCAAATATCTGAGTTCAGTTCGCAAATATTTACATAATTAAACTTACGATACATGACATTCACTTCAGGACTCAGCAAAAACCTAGTAAGAACAAATGCCGTTGACCTCATGATTCTAGGTGGCATAGTTTTTTTATTATAATTCAATGACACGTTTTCTGGGACACCCTGTATATTGTTACAGGTTACAATAGGTCCGAGTACAGTATAGTCCTTGCAGCCCTAGTTCCACAGCTCCACTGTTCGTAGTCCCGTGCCCACAGTTTCCTGTCTCGGGTCACGTGCCCGTTTTCACAGCCGTCATTGTCTTCGGCTCCGCAACACTACTCCCCCTCCTCCCCCGAAGGAGGCGGAGCGACATCCCGAGGGTGTTGGTCGTTGGCAGGGCCTCGGTACGGCGCCAGACGGTCGATGTGAACTACTACAGGTCTGGATCGCCCCGGACGTCTGAGTCGGTACACGACGTCATTCAGTCGCTTCATAATAGTGAACGGTCCAAGGAGGGATCAAGATGTCATCGAGCCGTCGTCCAGCCCGTGGGCCTCCCATATAGTGCTCGTTAAAAAGAAGGACTGTTCCACACGGTTTTGCGTGGACTACAGGCGCTTGAACAACGTTACCAAGAAGGACTCGTACCCTCTGCCGCGCATCGACGACACCCTGCATGCGCTTGCCTGAGCCGCATGGTTTTCTACATTAGACCTGCGTAGCGGGTACTGGCAGGTGGAGGTTGCTCCCGAGGACAAGGAAAAGACTGTGTTCACCACCGGCCGCGGGCTTTGGCAGTTTAAAGTGATGCCATTCGGCTTATGTAACGCGCCTGCTACCTTCCAGCGAGTTATGGAAACTGTCTTGTCCGGGCTTCCTCCCGAGGTATGCCTGGTTTACATCGATGACATCATTGTGCATAGCAGGACATTCGACCAACACATCGATCGCCTGCGCCGGGTGTTTCAGAGACTACGTACGGCGAGTCTCAAACTCAATCCGAAAAAGTGCCAGTTTCTAAAACCCTCCGTCGTATACCTTGGACATTTCGTGTCAGCAGCTGGTGTACAAGCTGACTCTGCCAAAGTTCACTGCATCCAGTCGTGGCTTGCTCCAACGGACAAACCCAGCCTCAGAACATTTCTCGGATTCTGTTCGTATTACCGTCGCTTTGTCCCACATTTCGCAGAGATTGCAGACCCCCTCTACCAAGTGTTGGACAAGGGACAGAATTTCAAATGGACACCACCGTGCGAACAGGCGTTCCTCCAGCTGAAGTCCTGCCTGTCGTCGCCGCCTGCCCTTGCATTTCCCCTTCCAGATACTCCGTTTGTCCTCGACACTGATGCAAGCCTGACCGGCATAGGGGCTGTCCTATCGCAAGTGCAAGACGGTAAAGAGAGGATAATTGCATGCTTTAGCAGGGCGCTCCGTAAGCCTGAGAGAAACTATTGTGTTACACGGAGGGAGCTGCTAGCAGTCGTCAAGGCGGTACAGCATTTCCACCATTACCTATACGGGCGTCACTTCACTCTCAGGACAGATCATGCGGCGTTACAGTGGCTTCTCTCCTTTCGCAATCCGGAGGGACAGGTGGCGCGCTGGCTGCAGACACTGCAAGAGTACGACTTCACTGCGAAACACCGTCGAGGTCGAGATCACACGAATGCCGACGCCACGTCAAGGTTGCCCTGTGTCGACGGGAAAGATGGGAAATGCACTCCGTACGCACATGCTGAGCGAACGGCCTGCGCAGTGGGAGTCGACTCCGAAGCCAACCGCGAGACCATGAGGGCGGCGCAGGAAGCCGACGAAAACATCGGCCCTGTCATCGCTTGGAAGCGATAGTACAGCCCCTATGCCGGTCAGGCTTGCATCAGTGTCGAGGACAAACGGAGTATCTGGAAGGGGAAATGCAAGGGCAGGCGGCGACGACAGGCAGGACTTCAGCTGGAGGAATGCCTGTTCGCACGGTGGTGTCCATTTGAAATTCTGCCCCTTGTCCAACACTTGGTAGAGGGGGTCTGCAATCTCTGCGAAATGTGGGACAAAGCGACGGTAATACGAACAGAATCCGAGAAATGTTCTGAGGCTGGGTTTGTCCGTTGGAGCAAGCCACGACTGGATGCAGTGAACTTTGGCAGAGTCAGCTTGTACACCAGCTGCTGACACGAAATGTTCAAGGTATACGACGGAGGGTTTTAGAAACTGGCACTTTTTCGGATTGAGTTTGAGACTCGCCGTACGTAGTCTCTGAAACACCCGGCGCAGGCGATCGATGTGTTGGTCGAATGTCCTGCTATACACAATGATGTCATCGATGTAAACCAGGCATACCTCGGGAGGAAGCCCGGACAAGACAGTTTCCATAAGTCGCTGGAAGGTAGCAGGCGCATTACATAAGCCGAATGGAATCACTTTAAACTGCCAAAGCCCGCGGCCGGTGGTGAACGGCAAGCGCATGCAGGGTGTCGTCGATGCGCGGCTGAGGGTACGAGTCCTTCTTGGTAACGTTGTGCAAGCGCCTGTAGTCCACGCAAAACCGTGTGGAACCGTCCTTCTTTTTAACGAGCACTATAGGGGAGGCCCACGGGCTGGACGATGGCTCAATGACATCTTGATCCCTCATGACGCTGATGAGTTTGTCGACCTCCTTGAAACTTGCCAGCGGAAGTCGTCTGGGAGCCTGCTTTATAGGGAAAGCTGTCCCGGTGTCTATGTGGTGCAGTGCTGCCGTTGTTCTGCCGAGATCTGTCGCTGAGAACGAGAAGACGTCGCGGAATTCCTGGAAGAGTGCATGTGCCTTCTCCACCTGGTCCTGCGCCAGCGACGATTGGGAACCCTCGATCAGCTCATCGATGTAGTGCAGTAAACTTGTATTGTGCTCCATGGCAGCAGGAGGAGGCGCATCACCCCCGGCCCTCTCTTCTGTGAACTGTATCTCTACAACTTGGGAACACTGCCCCAGACGTTGTCCACGCTGAAGCACAATCGGTGAGGGAGTTGTGTTAAGAACGCGAACTGGTACTGCTCCTTCACCATGATGGACGAGACCGCGGGCAACCATCAGCTTCACATTTGTGGGGTAAAAAAGTGACCTTTACTTGGCAAATTTCCGACTTAAGCTCGCAAAAATTTACATAATTAAACTTACGTTACACGACATTCACATCAGGAGGTGGCAAAAACCTAGTAAGAACAAATGCCGTTGACCGCATGATTCTAGGTGGTGTAGTTTTTTTATTACAATTCAATTACACGTTTTCTGGGACACTCTGTCTGTCTGCGTGCGTGCGTGCGTGAGTTGTAGCATGCAATTGCCAGGGTGGAGATTATATTTCCTGTAGCAGATCGTGCTTTGCCTAACGGCCTCTCGGGACATTTAGAGAGCGCCAATGTGGCAGGTAAGCCAACTAAGTGTGGTACAGCTTTTTTTCTTCTTTTTTTTTAAGCTTTTAGGCCTGGAGTAATACATGAAGGCCTAGGTATTACTAGCTTAGTAGCTTGTCATTACAACCAGATGCTCCTTATCATTTAGATTTTATTCTGACTACCTTCTTCGAAGGGCTTTCCCAGATTGTATAGCAAGACAAATAAATGATATCACCTCTGGAATCCTACCCTAGAAAAGGAAAAACTTACCCTCGGCACTGTAGCTTCAAGTAATTGATCCCTGCTGCTTCAACATCCTCTTTGTCATAGAACCTGCTTGTGTTGGTCAGGTCTATCCAAAGACCCATCTTCAGCTGCAAGCACATCTCTTTGTCACTCATCAACAGCAAAATGAAAGCCGTCAGAAAAAACATTTGTCACCTTATAGCGAGCAATGGCTGCCACCAGCATGGAAGGAGGGAAACGGCTTGCCTCAGGTACC
Organism: Ornithodoros turicata; assembly: GCF_037126465.1. Classification (NCBI taxonomy): domain Eukaryota; kingdom Metazoa; phylum Arthropoda; class Arachnida; order Ixodida; family Argasidae; genus Ornithodoros; species Ornithodoros turicata. Next base: position 45,340,123 of record NC_088205.1, on the reverse strand, counting down.
TGACTGTCGTACACAGAGCTCAAGGGTGTCTTGAAGGGAAGAAATTTTTCTACAAGCGGAACAAGACTTGCATTGAATATAAGACGATACAGGTTCTTAAAAGAGAGATCAACCAGAATTAACATCATACATCTGTAACACTGTACAGGTGGTGTACACAGTTACAGGTTATCTAAAACATAGCGCCAATGCATTGACATTGCAGTAAGAACACCCTACGAAGGAAAGAGGAAAAGCAGACAAGTTGTGGCACATCCCAAACAACTTGTATGGTAACGCTCAAGTGTCTCCATTTCCCCTGCACTTTCTCCTGTGTCTGTGGGTTGTCGACAGTTTATACTATTATGTCATCGTGCAAGAAAAACAAACTAGGTGCTGACAGTCACCATTCCCACTAGGGATGACTATGGACACATAATGTTCAGAGCTAGCCTTGAATTAGGAGGGGTTCCTCTCTAGCCGAACATAGGAGAGATTAATACTGAAGGTGTACATACAGGGTGTCCCAGAAAACGTGTCATTGAATTATAATAAAAAAACTACGCCTCCTAGAATGATGCGGTCAACGGCATTTGTTCTTATTAGGTTTTTGCCACCTCCTAATGTGAATGCCACGTACCCCAAGTTTAATTATGCAAATATTTGCGAACCGAACTCGGAAATCTGCCAACTAAAGGTCACTTTTTTACCCCACCAATATGAAGAGCATGCCGAATTCACTCAAATTCATGATAATTGACAGCGATATTCACGAGCTATCCCACCGGAAAAAATAGCCGAACATCTTGCTTTTCGTAGCACCGGACCATAACACGCAATGACTTTTTGAGCGCAATCACTCTCAGTCCGACGAAAGGAGGTTCCGAAGCCAGCCCACAGAGTGATAGTAGAGAAAGTAACAGTTCCTAAAATTGGGAGAGGGAAAGCATTATCCCAGCGAAAGTCGGACGTGATAAGCCGTGCCTGTGTTATCTCTTTCTGCAATGCTGGGGTGGGCAGGGTTTCCAACCTCCTTTCGTTGGACTGACAAAGGTGGTGCTGATAAATTCATCGTGCGCTATTCTGTGCGACCTCCACAGAGCATGATGTTCGGCTATTTTTTCCGATGGGATAGCTCCTGAATAGCCCTGTCAATTATCATTAATTTGAGTAAATTAGACATGCTCTTCACATTGGTGGGGTAAAAAGGTGACCTTTACTATGCAAATTTCCGACTTAAGCTCACAAAAATTTACATAATTAAACTTACGTTACACGACATTCACATCAGGAGGTGGTAAAAACCCTGTAAGAACAAATGCCATTGACCGCATGACTCTAGGTAGTGTAGTTTTTTTATTATAATTCAATGACACGTTTTCTGGGACACCCTGTATGTTTCACTAAGCTAGTATAGTACAGTATACATAGGGTTCTTTGTTTTCGGGCTAAATCTGACTTTTCACGATAGTTCCTCCCCGATCAAATTTTCAAGAATTTGGGTAAAACCCCGATATCTACCCGAAATCCTTGCGGTCCTTCTATTTGTCGTTCTCGGTAAACCGTCCGAAAAGTGAATCATAATATCAGCAAGGAGAGCTATTTGTGACAACCTATTTGTCCTCGGTTTATGATCCCCTCCTGTAGCAGTCAAAGACGAGCTTTTATGGAGCGCGGACAAGTGTTTGAATACCGCGGTCATTCACTATCCCGGTTCTGAGCGGAAATTGTGTTTATTAAAAGATTATAAGTGCTGGATTTAAGGGGGGGCAAATGGGGCGCATGCCCTGGGGCCCCCACCAATAGAGGGCCCCCACCACTGCAATTGTCATTGCTTGTTCTGCAAACGACATAGAGTTCTGGGTTCTGGCCAAAATCACATATGCAAGAAGAACTTCCGTGCACTTGGAAAATACCAGTCCAGTTGAAAGATAATCATTCAGTTCACTGCCATAATTCAGTTAACACAAGCCTCAAGGTGACACACATATAATTGTGTGCGTCTGCTGTGTGTTTCAGCCACAGAGCAGTTACTTTGTATCGTGTAAGGTTCATGCATAACCAGGGGCATAATGCTGAGGACATGTTCTAAGATTTAAGCAGTTTATTCGACGTACAAGGAATAAACATCAAGGAAGGTATGGCAGTCCTACAACAATGCTGCGTCCATGAGTGGAAGGAAGCATAAGTGTCACAAAAAAGGCGTACGCCTCCCGTTTTCGACAAATCAGAGCAGATAACGATATCATTCAAGATTATGGTTGGCTAGGAGCGTGCTACGCGGTGAAGCTCATTTCTAAGAGTGCAGTCTACCCTGGAAGCACGGTGTAGTGGCCCTTCATAGAAGTTCCGGAGAAAGAACTTTCTCCCGGTTCTGGATCAGTTTATCTTCTCTTGATCAACAGCTGGCGGCGTATGAAGAACTATCGTCCTGGTTCAGTCTCTTTGGAGAAATCTGCATCCTCGAGGTACATTTTGTAAGATAAGGTCGGTAGCCGAGGAGCGTTCCTCTAGATGCTTTATATAGAGAACGGAGTGAAGGAAGTTTTCCCTTATGTAGAGTTGCTCTTAGTATACATCTCACTGTGTTTGTCAGCGCTCATTTTCGATACCGAGGCTCATTAAGAACAGTCATCGGGCAACCATGACGCACGGCAGACTTAATACCTTGTCACTGTTATACAAAGGGACATTCTTAAACAGCTTGATTTTACGGAGCTCATTACCGATTTTTTAGTAAGGAAGTAAACAAAGGTTCCAATTTGCGCTTGCAGCGTAATGTAGTCTTGAATAGCTTGCTAGATAGTAGAGAGGAGACCTTAGAAGATGTAAACTATAAAAGCTAATGTGAGGTACTCTTTCTGGAAAATGTGTGGTAATAAACGAACCAACTGCTCTACATTGACCTTTTTCATATACGTACATATCGCACTGAATATTTGCACTGAGGTCAGGCATCTCTATGACCATAATTTATCTTTATAAAGCACCATGAAAAGTACTGATCAGGCAGAAGGGCCCCCACCATGTACGCTGCCCCGGGCCCCCACCACTGTAAATCCATCACTGAAGATTATTATAGATAAAAGATTATTGTTTCTCGTCCAGTGTCACAGCAGTGGTTTGTTTCATATGCCTTTTGTTTCACCCGAAAATTCCCCGGTGACATATCAAACAGAGATCATAGCGCCCGATTTCTCCCCGAATTCTCGCGTGTAAATAGCACCAGATTTTTCCCTCCCGAATTTGAAAAATCATAAAACCCGAAAACGAAGAACCATGAGTATACAATACAGCATACAGTAGCTAGTATACAGTACACCTTGAAGAAATTCTGAGCCACAGCCTGTGAGATGATCAATTTTCCAAACTCAGAAGTGCCTTCAATTTAGTGGGACTCTTGTCACCAATACTGCTCTAGCTGCAATAATTTGAACACTCTGGATCTTGCCGATGTTTAATGTGAGCCTCAAACCACAAATGCATACTCTATGGTTTTAGCTTTTACAATAGCATGACACGTAGTGTGTTCCTCCTCTGACCCTCTTTTCGTCATGCCGCCAGTGATGGGACAAGAATATTTCAAGTGACTGTCAGTCACGAACAAGTCATCCCTTGATTTATAAACGGTTAACTTTCCTGGAAAAACCGCTCATAAACATTGGAATTCATAAATCGAGGCTTTCAATGAGGAAGAGGACGTGTCTTGTCCTAGAGGTCACTGTTCATAGAACGAGGGTTCATATATCGAGGCTTGACCGTATTTATTTTAACCAACAACACTCATGAACAAACCAGGGTTATGGCAATAAAGGATGAACAATGCATGCAGTACTTAGCGATTACTCAGAGTTCACTTCACTCTATGACTTAGAAAAGCTAAGAAGAAGGCTAAGCTACATGAGGAGCATGTCAGAAGGGGGTCATAGCTCATCAATATTGTCATGTTAATATGAAGTGCTAATTATTATGACTTTTTTACATATCAGGAGGAGTGGCTTGTTTTGGCAACATTCTTTGTGAAAGGAAGAGAAAACAGCTAAGTAGGTAAGTGCAGGGTGTCGAACCAAAACGTTTTTTGCGTATGTTTTCGTACAGGTTCAAGGATAATGGTTCAGCTCTGGTTCAGGTCCTGAATAAACAATAGTACTCTTCGATTTGGCCTGCACCGCTGGCACTGGTCCAGGGGAGTGCCGATATGGTGCCAAGAGTGTGCATCGCAGACCGAGACAGTAAAGTGTAGGTTCAACACAAGCGCTTCCAAAACGAACAAGCGAGTGCAGGTGCAGGCTAGTCGTCTGCTGCTCACGTTGCGGCGACTGCCATGTTCTTTAAGCTTGTTGTTCCTTTCATGTATACTGTTTGTGTGTCTTGTGCATTGCTTGCTTTACTAGTTATTGAAATAAGTGTTCGTAATGGCTCTGTACCTGTAAGCAGCTTTGGAGGTGCTGGATTCCAACAGCAACGAGTTCACGACGTATGCATTCTATTTGCATGCGCGAAAAGGAAGGCAGATCACAGTCGTCACAGAAACTTTGCGGAAAGGTACTACGAATAGGAGTCTTGTTTTTCCTACTTGGTCCTTCATCTACCTATATTTTTATGAAAAAAAAAAAAGACATTCTAGGCCACTCCAAAGCTTGTGCCTTTTTAAAACACTGCAAGAAGGCAAGTGTGATATGCTTCCCGTGCAGGGTAAAATTCGAATCATCCCTTCGGTAGGTCTCAAATATAACTGCATTATTGCTACCCACGTGTTTATCGCAACAATGCAACTGGTATTGCATCGCACACATGTCAAAGAACCGTCAGCATTACAGAAATGTCTGCTAGGCGTGCGCTCGTACTGCACTTCCTATACAGCAAGTGCAGTCCGGCCGTGAACTCGTGCAGAACTAATGCTGCACCGTTACAAAATGAATACGAGAGTGCAGAGGGTGTAGAGAGTCCAGATGGTAAAAACGCCTGTACCTTACCACTCGACTGCCGCGCACGAGTTCCCTGCATCGCTCGGAATCTTGCCGAATTCATAGAGCGGACAAATAGATAAACCAAGTAGTAGAGCCCTGCGCAGATGAGATTTTTGGCATCCACATCCGACCTGCATCCGTGCACACCTTATCCGCATCCGATCCGCGTCCGCAGCATACACAACCGTTTACATCTGCATCCGATCCGCTGAGCAAAACGCAATATCCGCATCCGATCCGCAAAATCCGCGTGTTTCGAAGGACGCGTAAAGACCGCCGGAAGCATGTTGGTATAATTTCGGATGCCTCCATGCTGTCACGGCAGGACTCACAATGACAAGCAAAGGTAAACTTTTCAACAAACGTGATATGGAGAGACTTCTGGAACGTGTGGAACGCTACCTCGCCGGTGTTGGCGTGGGCGCCAGAGTGCCTCCTCTCCCATCTTGGCCGTGCATAGTCAAAGGTGAACCCAAGCATGTGCTCGCTGCCGGCGCGCAATCAAAATAAACTGCTAGTGGAAAAATTACAACACGCGGTATATCCACATCCGATCCGCTGCCTTCGCATCCGCATCCGACCTCGAGCCATCCGCGTCCGATCCGCACACCACATAAGAGTGTTAAATTTTCATCTGAATCCGTAAGTATCTTGTGGATATCCGCAGATATCCGCTTCCATCCGCAGATGGTTCAGGGCTCTACCAAGAAGTGGTGAGTCCATGCACCTCCTACAGCCTCACCTCCAAAAGGGTCATGACATCCCTGTACATCTTTGTGACTCAAGGTGTAAAAAAAAGATGTGCTACATGACACCTACACTTTCCATTGTTGCCTCGGCTGCTTCCTTTGATTCAGCGTCGCAGTGTGAAGGCGATGTAAATTTTAATAGTTCACAGTGACATCCACAAGCAACACAGACCTCTAGCGACCTCAGGAAAGAGGTTGGTGTGTGGCCCAGAGCATGGAGGTAGGAAACACAGAAGCGATCTCTCGCCCTCTTTTCAACGGGGAGCATGGGACTCTGGGATACTCCTATCTACTATGTGACCGCTTCCTTCTCTTTTTTTCTTTAGAAACTTGCGATAGCCTTTTGCAATGGAGTTCAATGCTATGCTGTACACCATTTCCCAGCACTTTTCGGTACAATAAAGGATGAACTGCTGTGAACTGCATGGTTCTTTGTACCTATGAAGTGTAGAGGAAGTAAGGAAGAGTAAGAGGAAGGAAGGAGGAGCAAGCCATCGCCGGAACCTGATATTACCTCTCACATGTGGTACACTGATTAGCACAGCACACGTAAACCGGTTAGAGCTGATTAATATCGGTTGAAACTGTTATTTTAGTTGCACTGAACCCGAACCGATAACCTTGAACCGGAACTCGAACCGAACCCCCAAAAATAACGGTTCCGAGCCCCGCTTAGTTATGTGCCACGCATAACATTTCCTGAAGAATCACTTCGATCATGAAGGCAAGGTTGTGCCCAATTTGTAAGTTTCTCAAAGGGAAAAAGAAAAAGAAGTGAAAGTCTAAAAGAAGTGTGGTATGCGCAGCCATTCAATTCCAGATTTTCAGACAGACTCAAGAAATGCTTTAGAGGAGCACCACGCGGAAACAAGAAAATGGCACAGATGACACTAAAGAAGGATTTATGTGGGTGTGTTGGTAGTAGTCCATCTTAAGGTCAGTAAAGCAAAACTCACAACCCTAAAACACCGAACGGGGGCATAAGCACACTGACAGCGTGTGAATCCAAGCCTGGTTTTAAGGTGAAATGTCACACTTGGAGGGGGGGCTTTTCGGTCTATACCTTCTAGTACCAGATGCCCCGACTTTCCACTTGGACAAAACACCTATTTTTGAGTTTTGCTCACGAACGGAAAAGAAAAGTAAGGCTTTCGCTCAATTTCGGTTTGCCCATACAAAAAAAAAGAAAAAGAAATTGTTTTTTTTTTTCCAGTCTTCAGTTTCAGTTCGACACCCTAGATAAGAAGCTATGATAACTTGCATCACAGCCGTCAGTGAGATTACCTTAGACGGAGGAATAAACAGCGTAACATATAATAATAGCATAGACATAATCAGAGCAAGGTGCACAAAATTGTTCACATTTGAAATGTAAAACAGCTTGAGAAGTTCTAAATAAAGTAGTCTTTTAATAAAATGGCACTTGTACATGATATAGGCATCAAAGATCGTGACTCTCACCTGCTATTACACTGCCTTTCCTAGGACAGTTGAGCCATCTTGGAGGAGGACCCAAGTCTGCAGCGTTACGCCACCTACCACCACGTTCGGACATCTTTAACTTCTCAACCTTACTGTAGCTATGTAGGACAAAGAAAACCAAGTTACTAGTTGAGCATATTGGTGATCTAGCGCGGAAAAAACTACAACGGACAGCACTTTGTGTCAGGTAGCTCAGATATTAGAATGTGCCTTTTCCCAGGCACAGTTAAAATTTAGTTCAATGATGTATTTACATAAGTGAAACAAATGCATGACTACTTCACGTATGAAAAAATGCTTTGCCAAATACTGCACTTGGCAAAAATTAAGTAAAGAAAGTGTGAAAAGCATGCATTAGAATTTTGACTTTGCTCTCGTGAAGCAAGGCATAATGATGTTCTTTTCAACACCAAGCTAACATGGAGTACGTGGGTGCTTAATAAAATGAACCGTACGCTCAATATGCAACAAAAATGTATTTCTCACACTGGTAAGTGTCAAACCAGCGGTAGAGACATTAACTAAGGGCAGCCCCAATAACTGATGGAATGTGTGGCATTAATTTTGATTATCTTGTGGTTCCCACCAAAAGGTCATACAACATATTTTTGTCTAATCAAATTAGAATCATATTCTAGAACATGTGCTTCCATCATAAGTCAATATTTTATTCAATTACTAATTAACAAAAGGAAAATCTCGCTATAATCTGAACGTTAAGAGCACGCAGCAGTCTTTGATTGCACGACATGTCAAAAAGCAGACCCGAATTTTATCCCTGTCACAAGCAAATAGCATTATAGTCACGTTCAACCTAGGAACAGCATCTCAGGAGCTGCAGGTGAACTTTCTTAAGGCATGCTTATTACATTGATCAATAGAAATAATTTTTATCAGGCATAAATATGAGCAGAAGCAATGACTAATACAATGTTTCAAACACTACACTGTCTTCTGGTGGTCAAATGTAAGGGATGCCATTCTTAGGTTGACCACGACTGTAGGTACTATTCAACAAGCCCTTTTCTGCTGTAGAAATGCTTAAAGGGATAGAAATTGATGTTCTGAGGCTGGAACACACAAGAAAGAACTAACACACAAAGCATCAAGTGCCTAAGAACAATGAATGAAGAACGAAGGAAGTCACTGAAAAGGTTAGCTGCAGGACTCGACCCCACATCTTAAAGGGACTATCGCATCTGTTGCGGTCGATCCCAAAACTACAGTGCCATTTTACTCCTCGTTCATCACCGAAAATGACACAGTAAATCCAACGCAAATTAGTGGAGTTGTTTCTGTGCAATATGATGTAATGCATGGAAAGAGCAGACGACGGATGTTGAGGGCATTCCGGAATTCCCTCTCTGTAAATGTCACTTGGTAAGGCCAATCAGTAAGCACCGACTGACGCACACAAGGCCAATCAGGGAGAGGCGTAGAGACCTTGGTGGTTGGTGTCCGACTGCCGGGTGGGAGTGATGGCATCTGCGGTCGTGGAGAGACCTGAGATCGTGGAATGTTGTTTCTTGTTAGCGTTGTGCGTTTGTAGAGCTAGATGGGTAAAACCATGTTCCACGGAACATGGTCATGTCAGCACTCACACTTGTAAGCGAAGGTCAGCGTGTTTTCATTCGTCAGATCTTTTCATTTAGTATATTGCAGTGCGAATGCGAAGCAGACGACCTCGGAGACAATCACCTGCGCTGCGCTTCCATTCGTGTGCCTGGCTTACGTCACTCCGGCTGAGCTGCAGGGGGAGTGCGAATCTTTAGAACTCCTTTATCTAATAAGTATACTTTTTCTGGAAAACAAACTTGGCCAGGTAGACTGTGAAACCTGTAGACTGTGAGTAACAATTTATCACTTGAATGTCGCTGAAAATTTCTTGTTGTGTAGAGGTTATTGGTCGCTTCAGCATGGAAAAGTTTAGAACTTTAACCTGAATTAGTTTTGTGATAAAAATTTTCAAAGTTGACACTTTTTGCGAAAATGGGAATAAATGAGCCCAGAATACGGTATGAAGAGGTCGGACCAGGAGTGTGAAATGGATATCAGATTATAGCGCTATCCCTCTCCTAAAACATATAAAAATATCGCGAGGGTGTTTTTTGATAAAGCTGAGAAAATATTTTTTTCCCCAGAAGATGGCATGCCGATCACTCCAGTACAGCGTCCACCGGTCACTGTAGAGGGCGCGTTTTGTTTTCTCTTCCGCACCCGCCGCCTTATGCGCACACTTTACTTTATTCATTTATTTCTTTGATATTTTTTTTTTACAATCCGTACCATATTTCTCTATGCAACGGGTTCCTTGCGATGTACCTGTGGCGGTCCTTCACTTCCCGCTTTCGGCTAACTGGTGTTTCACCAGCCAGTGTTAGCGATGCGTCGGTTGACTGCACGTCATCAAATGGATGGCTCAGTAGCTCTTGCTGAGGTTTCCCTGTCTGCGGTGAAGGATCCTTCGGTGTCCTCATCGTCCTCGTACACCGTACAGTCATTATACAGGGTGTCCCAGAAAACGTGTCATTGAATTATAATAAAAAAACTACACCACATAGAATCATGCGGTCAACGGCATTTGTTCTTACTAGGTTTTTGCCACCTCCTGTTGTGAAGGTCGTGTAACGTAAGTTTAATTATGTAAATTTTTGCGAACTGAAGTCGGAAATTTGCCAAGTAAAGGTCACTTTTTTACTCCACCAATGTGAAGAGCGTGTCTAATTTATTAAAATTAATGATAATTGACAGGGATATTCAGGGGCTATCCCATCAGAAAAACTAGCCGAACATCATGCTCTACGGAGCTAGAGCGCGACAAATTTTTCAGCGCAATTATTGTGAGTCCGACGAAAGGAGGTTGGAAACCCATCCCACCCCGGCATCGCAGAAAGAGATAACACAGGTATGGCTTATCGTGTTCGACTTTCGCTGGGATCGTACTTTCCCTCTCCCAATTTCAGGAACTGTCATTTTTTTCTACTATCACTCTGTGGGCTGGGTTTAGCACCTCCTTTCGTCGGACTGCGAGTGATTGCGCTCAAAAAGTCGTCGCGCGTTATGGTTCGGTGGTATGAAACGCATGACGTTCGGCTATTTTTTCCCGATGGGATAGCTCGCGAATATCGCTGTCAATTATCATGGACTTGAGTGAATTCGGCACGCTCTTCATATTGGTGCGGTAATAAAGTGACCTTTACTTTACAAATTTCCGAGTTCAGTTCGCAAATATTTACATAATTAAACTTACGATACATGACATTCATACCAGGAATTGGCAAAAACCTAGTTAGAACAAATGCCGTTGACCGCATGATTCTAGGTGGCGTAGTTTTTTTATTATAATTCAATGTCACGTTTTCTGGGACACCCTGTATAAGCTTATATAGTGACTGCAGTACACCGGATGCAGCAGCCTGGGCAGAGCAGGGGTCCCGCTATCAAAGCAGGGTGCGCCTCAGCCATGCGCAGAGTCACACTTTTTGTCCTTCAAACTTTTTGTGTGATCTCTGAAGGGGTTGGTACACAGCAGTTTGGAAGCAACCAGGGAGGTATACTTCTATATACAAATAGTAAAGGTGGGCGCACACTTGAGTGATACACTTGTTGCTTCGCTCCGCACGAATGCATAGAAACTTTTGCTCCTAGTCTGAGATACTAGCCATGTCCAATAGCTCCCTCCTTTTTGTAAGAGCGTTCTTGTGGCAGCCTTTCAAGCCAAGTGAACATGGCTTGAGAGGAAAACTTGATTCTCTAGAACACACTAATATTATAATAAAAATTAAAGAGGATATAGAAGGCGCACGTAAACTAAAGTAACAAACTGCAATTTCAGAAGGGTCGACACCACGTCGACAGGAGACATAATAGATAACAGCCGTAGTTTTGAGACAGGTCCAAAGTCACATAAAAAGCAGACACACATTCTTCGCGAAGGACAGGTTGGCTTTCAATGGGTTTTTCACGAAGCCCACATAATCCAAATTAACAAGAGACGGGACGTAAGTATTCCAACTGGCTCTGGTATAGGACTACGCCCTAAGGAAGAATCAAATAAACCACTGCAGTTTCATTGGCAGCTGATACTTTTCATTAATCAAGGAAACGAAATTATATTTACATCACTGAACTGCAGGGGATTGATGGAGCTTCCCAATGCCTCTCCTTTGCACATGCTGCGTACAGCGCCTTCTTGAACGTTTCACACCAAACATGTGACTGACTATCTATTATTAACATACCAATACCCTCACAATGGACGCCCTGCAAGCCCGAAAGGTGACCATAAAATAATTATCCCGTCTTAGGCAGACACCTGGGCAGAGCTCCCTCGTTGCACAAAAACATATTTGCCACAAACAGGAAGTCCCACGCTCGCTGTACTGTGTCTTTGTTAGACGGCAGTTTTCAAGGAGTTCGAGCACCCATTGTATTCGACAAAAATTATATGGGCAGTCAAAAAATAACAAATAAATAAATGAATAAAGGAGAGTGTGCGCATAGGGCGGCGGGCACGGAAGAGAAAACAAAACATGCTGTGCACTGCGACAAGGCCAGTGTACGCTGTACTGGAGTGAGCGGAAGACCATCTTCCGGGAAAAAAATATTTTCTCTACTTCATCAAAAACCACCCTCGATATTTTTTTTATATGTTTTAGGAGACGGACTGAGCTATAATCTTATATCCATTTCACGCTCCTGGTCCGACCTCTTCATACCGTATTCTGGGCTCATTTATGCCCATTTTCGCAAAAAGTGTCAACTTTGGCAATTTTTACCACAAAAACTAATTCTGGTTAAAGTTTCTAAACTTTTCTACACTGAAGTAACCGATAACCTCTACACAACAAAAAATTATCAGCAAAATTGAAGTGATAAATTGTTACTTAAAAGTTCCTGAATTTGCAAGAAGATTACACTTTTCGTCCCCTCCGTGGAAGCGTACAAATTGGAGTAAAATGCCCGTGACTTTGCACAAACATAGGGAGGACATTCCTCTATGCGATTAAAAAAACAGCTACATTTCATGCGCTTTCAGTGTGCCCCAGTTGTCTTCCTCACGTGGTTTTGGCGAAGCGCGCGCTCTTCGATCGTGCCTAGTGGCATCAGCACAAAAATACTCCGTAGTCAGACATTTCATGTGACAAGAAACACCTCAGAATTTTTCTAGAAAAAAATGCTGGGGGTCGAGCAGGGTCTCTGGACGTTTTAGCATAGAATCTCACTGCTTCCTTTTGCTGCCACTCTGCAGTGTCATGACATCCACGCAATATCAAGTTTCTTTCATTCTCTACACTGTTGTATTTGGCTTCACTTGGCCCACGTCTGACACACAGAAGTCGACGTGTCACCTTGCTCCCGTGCTGTTGGAGAGCATTTTCAGTAGCCAATAAAAAAGCCTGGATGATCTGACATCACAACGCGCTAGAAGAAGCTGGGACAGTTTGGGTGCGTTAAGTAGGTGTTCCATGCGCTTAACGGGTGGAGCATATTACAGAGTGCGCCTTTTAGAGTGTGCTCGAGAAAGTGTCTCACACTCTGGATCTGTTTCGGAGCGCGGTACACGTATAATGAAACGTGACGTCAGGAGTGATGAATGTCCTTCGCTGGGATGCTTGGTTGGTGGTGAAAAGTCATGTGACGCAGAGTGTAGCACGGAGTCATGTCCACATTCGTTTCACCATTAGGTTGCTGCTCCGGAGTGTGGCGCTCCGTGTGCTCGAACAAATGAGTTATGCATGCACTTAACGCACCCTTTGACGCTCCTCATGCACATTCTGATTGGTTTGGAAACTCTCGCTGAATTCTGAAATTCTCGCCACTTCAGAAACGCGCATGTAAACTAATTTTCTCAGGAAACTAAAGTTGCTAAACGAATTTTCACATTTTTGCATGTCACAAGGCCTACTGTGTCCCTTGAGAAAGGGAAGTCCCCAGAGTGATTGTTGTCAGCCTGAATGAGGTTTGAACACTTTCCTGTTGCTTGTTCAGGCATGACTACATTATTGCCACTTCAGCTTGTATTGAAACACACAGTGCATCCCCTACTGTTGCCTTACGCTGCGTAGGTAATCAAAGGGTAAAAGTTTAAGTGAATCCTCAACATAGACAGAGTTTTACAATCTGTCGGAGGGGGCTGTGGCACTGCCGCTTCAGGCTACGGGGTACTTCGCCCACATTTCATGCACAGAGGTCAGGTGGGATGCCTTGAATTCCTTGCATGAGGCAAATTTTTACAAGATTGTCAGTCCATTCACATGACACATGTGATTTTTCTGATATCCCTTGTAACGTTCATGTTGTGTGTCAGTTGGGTGAACTTCTCGGAGGGGGTCTGCCCCCCCCCCGCGAAGATTCGGGGGGGGGGGGCAGACCCCCCCCAGTCGGCGCCTATGATCGTCGAGATGCATATGGTAGTATCCAGAAAGAAGCAAAAGAGAAGCGATTCCAGGAAACTTATACTGGGGTACCAACATGTAAAAAGTACAAGCAACGCAGCAGGCACCTCCATGGACTGCCACCTGCACCATTCCCACCTTCAGTTAATTTACTACTACTTAAGGGAACGCTGTACCCCATCAAAGGTTGAGAATATTTTGTACTACCCATGGACGAATATAATACTGGGAACGTTTAGCAACCGTTGAAACTAATTTGTGAGCTTCATAAAACGTTAGAAATTTGCACAAAATGAAGTCGAAAAAAAAAAACTAATAAACGCAAAGGGACCAACGTACACGAAATACGCGTTGTGAGCTACTTGCTCAGCTTTATATTTCAGGATATTCTGCTATTATCTGATTCTACATAAGTTTAAGCCTAGAAGAGAATCTCATATCCTCATTATACGAAGCATTTTAGCATGCAACAGTTTAAATAACCTTTTCCCACGAATTCCTGGTTCTCACTTTCGTGAACGCACTTATTGGGGAAAAAAAATTTATGTTCGGCATTGTACCCTTTTAATTTACAGCTGAACCTGAGCACAGCCAGATCCCTCGAGTTTCATTCCGCACACAAGTATCATTGAAATACTATGCAGCTGTTATACTTATTTTTCGTTTCTATCAATCAGTAGAGTATCGAATAGTACCTTGCGGAGGACCCTTGAATCTGTGCAGTTCAGCCACAGAGTTTGCACGCACGCACGCACACACACACACACACGGTTACCACGCACAGCACCGTGCAATGAACACTTTGTTGGCGAACCACAAATTCAAAAAATCATAACACAAGTTCAATATCATTCACTACCACAAAGGGAATTACGCAAGTTCAACCGGTGGTGGTAGTGCTGGTTCAACGGTTCAACCCACGTTCAACCACAGCGACCACAGCCTCCAACGTAGAGAAGATATGTGCGCCACACAGACGCTGTTTTTGTCGGCGGCGTTGGGCCCATTTTTTGGCCGGCGGCACCAGTGGCATGAAATCGGCGGCAGCAGCGGCGTTCAGCGCAGATCGGCGGCGGGCTCACTATCCCCGCGCTTTTTGAAAATGACATGTTATGCGAAATACCCGAAATATCTGTGGACCGCATGACAGTGTCGGTTTATTTTCTCTATATGTGCTAAACCACGGTACTCGTAAGTAGCAAGAATAACTGATAAGAATGCAGCGAGTTAGTATCATACATCCAGTAAGAAAAACCCGAGAATGGTAGCGAAAAACCCAAACGGGACAAAACTTCCCGTGGTGCTCCTGGGGATATCCTTTCCCGGAAATTCGGATCTCCGCGGGAGATACACTTTTCCGACAGTCGTCCCCCACATCTCAGAGTGGCCACGGTTTGGACTTCCCACAAATATCCGTCATTTGTCCTCACAGGAAGTTACACGGAGATGCCGGGACGTTGCACGGGCTTACTTGCGTACGTGCTCAGGGCCCTGTATTTTCTCATTATTATTGATACTGTTTACTGAGCTGCTGCGCAAGTGGACAGATTCCTACTAGGCGTTTTTTTTTCTGCCATTTCGTTTCAGCTTCGGCCACTGCATCTTTCTTTCTCTGTTGCACCTCTTTGTTTCTTTCTAGTATTTCTGTTACGGACAATGAGCATGACGTTTTAAAAATCAAACAAGCCACATGAGAACCATGAACTTAGATAGGCTGTGGCATACTTTTCCAAAGCGAAAACAGATACTATATATTGCTTGTCTCGTGAGCTTCCACAAATTCGAGAGCCCTGTTTGCCTGCGAGTCAAAC
Source organism: Ornithodoros turicata (assembly GCF_037126465.1). Lineage (NCBI taxonomy): Eukaryota > Metazoa > Arthropoda > Arachnida > Ixodida > Argasidae > Ornithodoros > Ornithodoros turicata. The sequence goes on along the minus strand of NC_088205.1, from coordinate 45,324,734 downwards.
CAAAGGGTGACGTGTTTAATTTTAATGCGATTGCGTATACCGATAACACTGGACTGAAGAACTGCTTGGCATATTAACTCACTATAACGATAACGTCTGTGTTTCTTACTGCATTTGATTTGAGGCATTTAGCTGGTTCAGCGAAAGTCGAATCACGATGCCACACACCTTGCCATGTTTCTCTGTCTCCTTCATAGGTGGGCATTTTCCTGTGGCCTCACTCATCCTCACCTCACGAAGCACAGACTTTGTTGGCCTCAATCACCCTCACCAAATTTTCCTCACCAGTAACTAAACCTCAGTCACTCTCACCCTCACATTCCCTTTTAAATTCTGCCCTCACAAGCCTCACCTCAGGTCATCGGGATCCCGAGAGGCCTCACCATCCTCATCCTCACATGCCTTCACCTCATGAGGCTATTTACAACCCTTATGTCCTCATGTATCTTCACCTCATGAGGGCCCTCATGTCCTCACGGCGCCTCATCCTCAGCGCCCTCACCTCATGAGGGCCCTCATGTCCCCACGTACCTTCTTCTCATGAGGACCCTCATGGCATCATGACCCCTCATCCTCACGAGCCCTCGCCTCGTGAATACCGTTATGGCCCCATGTGTCTTCAAGTCACTAGTAGGCACATGAGCCTCAAAAGAATTTTCCGTCATGTTCACATGACACGTCGGCGTTGAACTACTGTGTCAGTAGTTGGTACTTGTACAAATGATACTGCGCGGCATTAAACTGTTTATAGGGTTTCGTGCGGCTTGGATAAATTCGGTAACAGTTGTTACTCTCACAGTAATGTTTAACGTTAGTGTTTGGCATCAGCAAAGAGGATCCCGAACCCATCACCTCATCCGTGAGGTCCCTCACGAAAGGCCTCATGGCCTTATCCGTGAGGTTCCTCGCAAAGGGCCTCACGGCCTCATCCGTGAGGCTGCTCACGGAATACGTTGTACCCTCACGTATTGATGGCCTCACGACGACTGGCCTCATGAGGGCCCTCACGGTGGGCCTCATGAGGGACAATGCCTCACGACTGTCCTCATGAGGAACATTCAGCGTGGTCTGGCCTCACTCACCCTCACCTCACGACGATGAGGTGAGGGTGAGGCGTCTTCATGAGGGTCCTCATGAGTGAGGACGCCCAGCTATGGTCTCCTTTGATAATGCTCCCTGCAACATCCCGTCAGGGACCCTATTCGGACAATTCTTCAAACGGCCGTTACAGTACATCCTGCGGATGTACAGTTAGGGACGTCCATTCATATAGCTCCCAGAGATGTCCATTTGATATCCATATCAGGACACGGACGTTGGGACGTCCCTGCTAGGGAGTGCCCTTTAGCATAAGCTATATTGCAATTGATTTCATCTTGGAAAAAGTGTTATATATATTTTTAAAAAATCTGTTCACACTTAGCGTGGACACCCTGTATATACGCTGTGTTCTTTACGTGTTACCTATAGTGTGATATTTCTTTACATTGCAGAGCTGAATTTAGGAGAAGTATTGTTATTACACATTACAAGTGTTTCGAATTTTTATTAATGAGAGTTCGTACCTGTTATTCTAAAGCGTTAGCACAATTGCCGTCCTGAGCTGTACTGGCTGGGCTCTCCCCTGTTCTGTTTGTTTAGAATAATATTAGTGTGTTCTTTATCCCCATCACTTGCAGAGTTGAATATTGAAGAAATGTTGTTCCTAGTCAGTACAACTGTGTGGGATTTTTATTCATTCATATCTGTGATAGCCTAAACCACAAGTGCAACGGCAGTCTTCCAGCCTGTGGCATGCGAGTGTTATTCTGTATGCTATGTCAAACGAGAATAAACAGTGCCAGCTATTTAGGTATATGTCAGTCATTTTGAGAATGGAGGTAACACACCACACAAGCGGGGGGGAAGGGGTGCTACAATATGGTCCGGGTGGGCACACTTAAAAATGTCCCACAAACGTTCGGGGAAAGTCGTTCCCGTCCTGTTTGGGACATCCGCCGGCCATCGTAGGATGTTGCAAATGCAGTCCCGCGGACTGCCAACTGACCGTCTTTTGAACATTCGCGGATGTCCATACGACATAGGAATATCCGGGTCGTGACGTCATATAGACGTCCTCGGGACGCCTCTGTGTTGTCTGGGAACCTCTCCCCTTTCGATCTGTTTTGGTTTCGGTGTGTCCACCAACGTCATGATGACGTTTCTCGGGTAGAGGTTTATTAGCTTACAAGTGAGCCGTTCTTGTGCTCTCCACTGTTTTGAATATAAACGGTGAGCACAAAGTACACATGAGAGACCAAAGGAAATCATCGTAACGCTCATGTCAGAGCGTCGCACGTTCAAGTCACGTCTTCGCAATTACGCAGAAGTTTAAAAGAAATGGAGCTACAGATGCCAACCAGGGAGACTACATAGCTCCAGAAACCATCCAGTTATTTGAAGACAAAAGAAGACAAAACACACACACACATTTGCTGCGTGTTACACGAGCACGTCCACAGCTTTCGATGCACTAGCAGCATCTGAATGTGGTCAACGAAATAATAGTGTAGCTGCACTGCAGATGAAATTACAAACGTCAGGGATGCCTTTCAAATTAACCGCCCACAACCAGCAAACTTTCCTCCTACACTCGGAGAACACGGAGCAGTCGAAACAGGGACGAAGATACAAGAAGACATACAAACAGAGGCTTGTATCTTCGTCCCTGTTTCGACTGCTCCTTGTTCTCCGAGTCATGTACCAACAAGCCCATCAAGCTAGTCTAGTCTATTTCCTCCTACGGTCCGAGCGAGCTTCCGAGCTTCAACAGAACAGAAGAAAAAAGCCGAACGCCGAACTCCTCTCTGACTCCGTGCCTCCGTGCCTCTCCCACCTTTCCTCTCTTTCGCCCAGCGCAGCGCCACGTGACTTCTGCACCACGTGACGACGTGACCCTCTCCTTTTGAATTTGCAAGTCTGTGCACGCGGTTTTCGCGCTGAGAGCCACCTCGTTCGCGTTGGAAAAAGTCCGCGTGATTTCAAATGTTTGTGAGCAATTTCTTCATGGTACATGTGTTGTTGTAACTTCGTGACTTCGTACTGAAGCTGTTACTTCTAGCTATTGTTTTTCGCAATCTGTGCAACATTGTACTGCATGTACGTGAAAGCGTTTCAGGCCAGGCGCCGGCGGTTGAATCTGTTTAATCTGTCGGTTGTGGAACGTCGAAGTTCTCGGTTGTGCGCGAACTAACCGCTCTCTGTGCAAACAGTATGTTACATATTTTCATGACTCCTTCGCACTGGCATGCAGCTCTAGCAATGTATTTTGAAATGGTCTTTCCTGCAGGTTAAGTCCGTACGAAGCGGCAGACAATCGATGGAGTCGTCGCGAGCTGGTAATGGGTGTACACGGTCGGCCACACATAAGAGTATCGCGGGAGCGCATGACCTGCAAGTACGCCAGCGCCGCGTAACGGATGCTCCTGGGTGGAGCAGGGGAACTCAACGCACTTCTATCGACTACGCATTAGCCTGCTCGAATTGGGACCAGCCACCGTTTGCCATACGGGATATTAGTATTGACGAAGACAGAGAATATAGCTGCGAGAGTGACCACAACCGCATTAGAGTAACGATACAGACCTCAGCAAGGAACGACTACCATACACACTCAAGACGCAAGCAGGACCCCCGCTGGAAGACCGGAAATGATGAAAACATTCGCAGGTTTGCTGCGAAATTCGAAGAAGCGGTCGCATCGATGGACAGGCCCCCAGACTACGAAACGTTTCTCCGAGAAATGGAATATGTGGCCACATCCTCCGTGGGCCAGACACGGGGCAGACCAACTAAAGGCAACCGGAAACCGTGGTTCGACAACGAGACATCAGAGGCAGTAAGACAGAGGAAAAGACTGTGTCGCCTATTAAGACAAGCAATGAAGCGAAGTGCAGAGTACGAAGCGGACAAACAGGCTTACGAGAAACAAAAGATTGAAACGAAGCGACTGGTTGCGAAAAAGATAGAGCAATACTACAACACGATCGAAGAAAACATAACGATGACCGGAAGGAAAAGTGGCCAGAAATTCTGGAAATACATACAAAACATGTGCTGTCAAGGCAAATCGCAAAGCACGGAAACCGGCCTGTACAACCACCAAAGTGGGAAACTACTTGAAGGCAACAGGGAGCAAGAAGAATTCATGACCCGCTACTTCCTACACCAGCAAGAGCCTCTCCGGAAAGGAACAATCCCCCAAGAACATCACGAACTGACCGAGAATGTCGACGAGGAGCCTTTAGGAACCAATAGGAGAACAAGAACTCGAAAGACATATCAAGAAGTTGATGAGTGGGAAAGCAACAGGGCCTGACCAAATCCCAAATGAATTCCTGAAAGCTCTCGAACCGCTATCGAAAGCAGCACTTCGAAGACTATTTAATAACATACTCGAAACCAAAGAAATCCCTAAAAGCTGGAAATCCTGTACCATCCGACTCATACACAAAGGCCAGGGGAAAGCACTGGACGACTTGAATTCGTACAGGCCGATCACGCTGCAAAACAGCATGGCAAAATTATTTGCCGGCATTATCAATGACCGCGTAACAAAAGCATACGAACAAAAGCTTTGCGAAGCACAAAACGGTTTTAGGCATAATAGAAGAGGAAGAGACAACTTGTTCATCGTCACGCAACTCATGGTTGCACAGAAGGAGGGTAAGGAAATGTACCTAGCCTTTCTTGACCTGGAAAAGGCGTATGACGCGGTCCCACACGAGGTACTCTGGAAGAAATTACGCGACACAGGACTGCAAGGCGGCATGATAAAATTGACCCAGAATATGTACCTAGACTGCAACTGCTCGTACCACCTCGAAGGACGCCAGTCAGGGAAAATCCAACAAATTGTTGGCCTCAAACAGGGATGCCCGCTGTCCCCCACACTACTTAACATATTCCTCAACGACCTCCTACAAAATTTAGAATCCAGCGGGAAGGGCATCACGACATCCACGCGCGACACAGAAGGAAGAGAAACAACAACTCATCTCCCAGCACTCGCCTTCGCGGACGATATCTTACTCTTAGCAAGGACAGCACAGGATCTACAGGGGCTACTCAACATATGTACAGCAACGGCATGTCCTAATGGAATGAGATTCAGCGAATCAAAAACCCAGTGGATGAAGATCGGAGGGCCTAACAGCGACGAAACTTTTGGGCTTCAACATTTCAAGATAACCCCCACACAAGAATACAAATACCTTGGAGTAATCCTACAGAATCAGCCCAATTATCTGGAGAAACACGAAAAATCTTTAATCACAAATACAAACAAAAAGAAAGGCCACGCGTGGCACCTCGCGCGCCACTCTTATAACCCGTACGCCGTCGGGCAACTTCTGTGGGATACTACAGCCGTACCAAGCGCAACGTATGCCAATGAAGCCCTAGTATATAGCCCGAATACGATGAAGGCCCTCGAACGGCAGCAGAGGGAATTTGGGAAATGGATACTGCACGGAAATATGGCCACCGCTAATGCAGCTATCGAAGGAGAAATTGGCTGGTCAAGATTTGAATACCGTGATGCACGATCAAAAGCTCGCTACCTCGGACGACTGATTCACTTACCGAAAAGAATAAAGACCGAATGGATAAAACGCATCAGCCGGATTGATTCCCGATACAGCAGAGGAACTAAACGACAGACGGCGACGAATGCACGGCAGTGGAACCTCATCAACAGCGAAATGAAAAAAATCGAAAATGAAGACTGGAGACAAAGAATCTCAAAGAAGCAGAGCATGGCTCTATAAGCAGGCATAAGGAGCAGCCAGCACCTTTGAAAATCTACAGAGGAGACCGCCAGAGTGGCCTCCTATTCCAAGCAGGAACCGGAGCACTGCTGACAAGACAAAGTATAGCCCAACTTTTCTCACACAGCGACGCCACGTGCGTCCTATGCGGAGAGGAAGAGGAGGACATCAACCATGTTTTATTCAGATGTCCAGCCACAAAAGACACCTGACCGGAGGGAGATGACGCAGCAGTTACCCTTGGATTGTTTTTGACTGCCACTGCGAACGATGGAGGCAAAGAACTCCCCAGTGCCACGACCATCATCGAAAGACTGGAAGCGTCGAAGCGCCACCTGGCAAACTGGGACAGCCCACTATGGTGAGCTAGAAGGACTGGTGAGCCGTTCGGCGGTTGTCATATGTAACCGCCGATGTTCCTGCCGAGAGATGGCGCCAAGCGTATCTCGGCGCTATGCGATCTAATCGCCTCTCGCGGCTCATTTCAGTGCTATTCGTCACGTGATTACAGACCTGCCGTTAACCCATGAGCGTGCCTTTTCTTTGCTCTGCATGCAAAATGCCCCTTGAATGTCACCTGCAGGAGCAAACGAATGGCACACCCAGATATCAGTGCTGACATTCGTCGGCGCGTCCCTATCAGCCCTCGGGTCTGGGACACGTGTACTTTGATAACGATAAAGACGTGTTCGAGCAGCCGGTTCTGCCTTTGGGTAGTGATATTCGTGATATGTGCTCATCGTTCCTTTCATCTGAGCGACCTTTACCTTCCAGGTTGCGAGGTCCGGTGACGGGGGATTGTGATAGAAATGTTTAAGTCGGTGGTGGGCTATAAGCGTGAGATATACGTTAACTGCAGCTAACCAACGGAAGCGATAGAATTGTACAGTCTGCATATGAGCAGTCAGTAGAGGGAAGGAATCCGGAAGACAAAGGGGACGACACGAAAATATAACGATTTATACATTTATTTCAGAATACTGGTCCCAGAAGGAACCTGGGAAGGAGTAGGAACGTACATTAATTATATAATATATACACATAATACACTCGTATAGTGGCGACAATTCGAAAGAAACCCGCAAAAGAGACGCAGCAAAGGGGTCCCAAGTTACCTTCGCGAACGTGACGATCGGTAACACGAGTGTTCTATATACCGGTAGTCTGACCTAAGCAGTAGCATAATGAAGTGTTCTTCTGAGATAGAAGAGGCTTTCTCTTGACTGTGATGCCTATTAAGTGCACGTGAAAATTCCATCTAAAATCGGACGGGACGGCGACCCCAAGATATTTATACTGTAGAGGAGGTGGAGTCCCTCTACATGAGTCCTGACCGGCGATGATGGAATGTCCCAGCGGGCAGATGGTCGTGGCCTCACGCTAGGACGGTGCCGGTAGAACTGCCGTGCCAGCGCCGTAGCGCGTGGCAGCAGAGGCGCGTCGTCGTCGTCTTCCACGGGCCGCCACATCACTCCCCCCCCTCAGACGCGGAGCGGTGCATGCGGTTGAGGTCCGCGTCGATACCATGAAGAGGAGAATGAGGACGACTCGTGGATGGTGGACGATTGGAGATACGGCTTGCGATTGTGGCTGTTGATGCAGCAGCGGGATGGCGGGAACAAGGGCGCTGCGGTCCGGGCGGGTTCCAGAGATGAGTTGTGAGTGCTGAGTGGTTGGGTGCTTGAGTGCGTTGTGTGGCGTTGAGTTGCTGCGTTGCTTGTTGCTGAGGGAGTGCGTTGAGTGATCGTTGTTGAGAGCTGTTTGTTGCTGATTGTGTTGAGTTGCTGAGTGGGCGACAGTACCGCGACCGGTACGACAGCGTGAATGCCGGTTGCCGCCAGAGAAGTGCCGGGGAGGACCATCATGAAGCAGGTGGAGGCCGGAAAGACAGCTTACTGTGGTCTCCCTGCGGGTCCCCGGTGGAACAGTGGTCCCGGTGCGCCTTGCCTGCTAGAGGGTGGTTCGCTGCTGGTTTGCCGACGAAAAATTTAGGATGTTGAGTGGCCGAATTACGCCGAACAAGGTGTTCGTTGTTCGGGTCACCAAATGTAGAGGAGGTGGTGTCCCTCTACATGAGTCCTGACCGGCGATGATGGAATGTCCCAGCGGGCAGATGGTCGTGGCCTCACGCTAGGACGGTGCCGGTAGAACTGCCGTGCCAGCGCCGTAGCGCGTGGCAGCAGAGGCGCGTCGTCGTCGTCTTCCACGGGCCGCCACAATACTAAGCTCCCTTGCAAGTATACTATGATGTTGGCAAAGCCTTTGTCCTACATATAACAGCATAGACACAGTTTTGTCGGTGTTCAAATTGATTTGAAATTTGTAACACCACTCGTTGATGTGTTCTAAACTGCTTTGCAAAGGTGCGTAATATAAGGCGAGCAAGGTGAGCCATAAGCAAAGCACACAGAAAAAAAAAATAAAGAAAGAAAAAGAGAGAGAGAACGATCGGCATATTGAGGACGCACGTTCAGACATCCCTATGTTTTTCGGAATATATCGCGCGATATGTTACGCAGTCACCAGTGAATAAACATGCTTTACAATTAATGTTACTTAAAGGTACTGTAAAGCAGCACCGATCAAATGTCATTTAGTGTGGCTATTCGATAGTCCAAGCCACCAGGACAAAAACTGTGCAAGTTACATTCCAATCGACGGTCAGTTAATTAGAAAATTACAATTAAAGATTACGGGCAACACTGTACTAGGTATTCGAAATGAATCCGTACTTCTGACAGATACGGCGGCAACCACATTGCATGCGTATAACACTGGGTCCGCCATAACAATCCACCACAATCCATCATAAAATCCGCCCCTGCAATCTACACAACGATCCACATCTGAGGATAAACGGATAAGCGAACTGAAATGAAATGCTGAGCCGTTGAAAAAAATGTGTCAGACGTTCAAGAAGCCAGGTTACGCCCCATTTCGTCCAAACGTTTATTTCGTCCAAGTACTCACAACGTCCAAATATTTAATTCGTCCGAAAAAAATCGGACGTACTGAACACTTGGACGAAATGAACAGGCGGGGAGAAACTTGCCCAGTGCGTCCAATACCCGTACCGTCCAATAGCCCGTTTCGTCCAAATGGGGAAATTCCCAAAGGCTCTGCTCCTTTCGGCAGACGACTGCCTAAACCTCTGCTCCTTTCGGCGAGGAGGAGGAGGAGTGTCGTTGGGAGGAACCCGAGAGGTCTGCCTGCCTGATTAGGCGGCATGTTTCTCGGGAAGGGAAGGGTGGTGGAGAGGAGGAGAGGAAAGGGTGAAGTGGAAGACCGAGCGGAATCCGCTCGGGGGGATGATAGCTGCGTCCATGGGCCGACTTCAGGGGAACTGTGCCGGCATACGCCTATTACACACCTGAGGGAAACCCAGGAAAAACCCCAGACGGCACAGCCGGCCCGCGGATTCGAACCGCGGACCTCCCAGTCTCCAAGCGCCCGCGTTGCCGCTGCGCCACCGGAGCTGGTGCTCCTTTCGGCAGGTGACTGCCTGGCTGCATTCATGAAAGCACAGGCCATTTTGACACTGGGTGAATGGCAGGTGACTGTATTCATGAAAGCAAATGGATTATTGATCAAACGGGGAATCACAGAAAACACAAACCCGTTCACAGGACCGCTGACCTACAGTGACCGTCCAGTTAACGATGCGTTGTTTTCTATAACTGTGTTCCCGCTAAGTACCGCGTTTCCCAATGTCAGTGATCTTTCTTGGAAACATCTAGGGATCTGAAAGGAAACTTGCGGTCCTTTGCCTTTACGTAGACTACTTCGAGCGGCAGTGGCTTACCAACGTTCATCTCTGGAATTAGTTTGCGGATGAGGACGATCTCCGCACAAACAATCACGCCGAAGGGTGGCGTAATTCGCTGCGCATGAAATTCAAGAGCCAACCCCACATGACGTTACGGACGGCATAAGGCCCAAGTGACCAAAACGTCCACATGTTCATAAGACCCGAAAAAAATTGGGCCTTTTGCGCATTTGGGTCAAATGAGCAGGACAGGATAAGGTGTCCAGAAGGCCCTAACGCCCAGAAGGCCCAAATGGTCATATGGCCCGAAAACCAGAAAGGAAGACTCAGTGTATTTTTTCGACCGTATTTTTCAGAGTATATGCGCCGTTATACATTGAAAGAAGTTCTCTGAAGAAGTCCTGCGCGTCATCTAATGTCATCATATGCGCGTCATCATCCTGCGCAGGACTTCTTCAGATAACTTTTTTTATATATAACGGAGCTTGTACACAGAAAAATGCGGTACTTTTATCAGTGCAAGTTATATGCGAGAAATACTTTTCTGTAAAATCGCTTTTCAGGTGTGACTGCGCAGGAATTCCACACTTTGCCGAGAATCGCTACGGCTTGGTATTTTGCTCGGGACTGAGATTTATTATGTTCATCAAGCAGTGCCCATTTTGGACAATTGCACTCGGTCACTCAGCGGAATATGCTCCTTCTGCAGCGCGCATCTCACGTGAACACAAACAATGCGCTTCTTCCGTTTTGTGAAATGCAGTCTCCAAAGAATTCAGTTACAGAATCAATTCGAAGGTGTCCGCCTATTTGATAGAGCGCCATTTGGTCGAACGGCCCCGAAAAAATGGCCCCGGAAAATTTGGTGACGGAACAAATGGTCTCGAAAAAAATTACACCGATGGGTTAGAGCGGAAAAAACGGTCCCATGCGTAGGCGTGGTTTGCGACCTTCAGACCCCTCCCGAAATCGTACCTTTGGTAGCGCATCTGGAAGAGAGAAACGAGGAGTAAACCCTTATCTCCTATGCAAATTTCCTCCTGAACCCCTCCAGAAATATTTTTTTCTAGCTACGCTACTGCCGTGCCCGGCTTGGATACCTTCGCAGAAAAAGCGCTACATATTGTGGGTCATAGCAGTATTCAAGCGAAAGTTGAAAAGCTTTTAATGCGGCAAACGAATCAGTTGTTCAATAAATATATTAGGCACAGAGCTTACCAATCTGTACCGAGCGAAATATTGAACGCTGTAAGGATTCAATATTTATTTGTGTTTTACTTTTTGTCACATTTATATCTTATTTGCTTGAAATTTTTTTTCTTCATTTCAGTACTTTTATTAATATTTTTAGTTAAGTTACTTTTATTAATTTTTTTAGTTCAGTTACCTTTTTCTCCTCTGTCGCATTCAGCATTTAATTAATATTGCGCATATGTGCAAAGAAAATACTATCTAGGTCACTCTAGGTCACTCATACTATCTAGTATCTAGGTCACTCCCAGTCTTCCCTTCTGGTTTTCGGGCCATATGACTATTCGGGCCATATGAATATTTTCACAAATGTAACAGCAGTTTGCCCATGTCATCAAGGCATACCTGCAGCGCATGTCCCACTTGCTGGGCCATGCTAACTAATAAGTTAGTTGTTCAAAGGAAAAAAAAAAAAAAGCTAAACGGAGCAGGCTGAGCATTTGTTTCTCGTTTTACTCGGTGTATAACATCTTTCAGTGGGAATGTTTAAATCTTACCTTCAACTAATAAGTCAGTTGTTGGAATGAAAAAAAGAAAGAAAGAAAAATAAATAAACAGAGCAGGCTGAGCATTTGTTTTTCGTTTTACTTGGTGTATGGCACGGCATCTTTCTGTGTGAATGTTTAAATCCTACCTTCAATCGTAAACGAAGCAATTGTTCACTCGCATTCGGAGATCCCCCTCCCTTTTCGGACGAAACAAGCGTTTGGACGGTACGGTTATTTGGACGGGTTGGTCAAGTTTTCCCCCCTTTGGTTCAGTTCGTCCAATGCCCACTATGTCCAATTTTTTTCGGACGTGCTGGGTACTTGGACGTTGTGAATACTTGGACGAGATAAACATTTGGACGAATCGGGGTGCTACCAAGAAGCCAGACAGCGTCGGGACTTGTTTGTTCACAGACGTTCACGGAGAGAGTTTGTTCGTTCGAAAGAGGCCGCGAACAAAAGGAGCGCGCAGGCGCAGCAGAGAAGTAGGGAGAGCCCCCATCGAACAGCGGCCAGCACTGCATGGGTTACCTCGCAAAAACGGGGGTTAACAGGTTAAACTGTTAACAGGGGTTTGAGAATGCATAGGTAAACAGGAAAACTAATAATATGGTTACTAAAATAAAGAAGTTCGGATGTCATAGTGTGTAATACCAATTTTCAGTGTTGCCCGCTGTACAGGGGGTTGTTTGACACCAGGCGTCGCACCGCTCCACTACGCCGTATTTTTCATGGCAAATTAAAAATATTTATAGCGCGTTGTCGGTCGTATGGTTCCACATATGGTATTTAGAAGCAATAAAGTCTCTAGTCACCAAGCGGGCACTTCGCAAGTCATAGGGCACATGTATATTACGCTTTTCAACTTGAATCTTTATAATCTCTAATGACGGCATTAAGGCTGTCGGTTGTGGGCCACAACCCCAGGTGGCGAATTTCCCCATTTATCATCATCAGTGTATATGTTGTTATTGTATAATGTCACGCTAGCAGCGCTCTTAGGCCGCTCAATCAGTGGATAAAATGAGTTTATCATGATGTTCTAGGAACCCTTTGTATAACATCAATTCCATTCAAGCATTTTCGGTTAATAATACAAGTGTGGCATTTTTTCTTCTCTCTCTCTCTCTCTCTCTCTCTATATATATATATATATATATGTATAGATTAGAAGCTTGGGAGGGCGGTTGACCACGAGAATGAAATAAGCAGGAAAAATCAGAAGACGACAAAGAGCTTACAGGAAAACACAAAGGGGAGTTTATTAACACATATAGGGATAGGGGTCGACGTTTCGGCAGTCAGCGCTGCCTTCGACGGGACTGGGGTTTGGTGACAAGAACAAGCTTTATATCCATATATAAAGCTTGTTCTTGTCACCAAACCCCAGTCCCGTCGAAGGCAGCGCTGACTGCCGAAACGTCGTCCCCTATCCCCATATGTGTTAATAAACTCCCCTTTGTGTTTTCCTGTAAGCTCTTTGTCGTCTTCTGATTTTTCCTGCTTATATATATGTATATATATACAGAAGAAATAAGTTCGCACAGAGCGCCGTCTGAATCTTCAAGACCTTCAAGAATATGTATATATATATATATATGCTGATGATTCAGGGGGTACGGATGGACACGTAAGTATATAAGTACAGAAAAGGTAAAGAAGGGATTCAGAAGCCTTGAGGGAGAGTTTAAAAAATTTATTACAACTAATTACGGGAGAGAACTAAGGTTTATTTACATGTTACAGGGGTCGACGTTTCGGCGACAGCGTCGCCTTCCACAGGACTTTAGTTGTAATAAATTTTTTAAACTCTCCCTCAAGGCTTCTGAATCCCTTCTTTACCTTTTCTGTACTTATATATATATAAAGAGGGGGAAAAGCCATTAAAAATAAGTAAATGACGCTAGACGTGTTTGAAATTCAAACTTACAGATTAAGATGGCTTCTATGGCTGCACGTAGAGAAACAGATATTCACTGGCTTGCACTGTGGCATTGAGGAGTGCTCAGTCACCCTCCCAGGTGTATATCGCTCGCTAAGTGACCCCTGGTTTGCCAATCCCGAACGATGCGCAGCTACCCAGGGCTGACGAGCCGCAAACACGGCGAAACACGTGTCCTCTGGTGCTGTCGCATCGTTCCATGAGTATATATATATATATATATGTTTACAGTTCAAGCGTGCCACAATCCCAGCTGTGGACGGCCGTTTCGAGCTTCTTGGCTCTCATCGGCACAGCGTAGGGATGTGACACGCTCTTGGGTCGGCACAAACATTGTGTCTCTGCAAGACATCAATGTTCCAGGGTGTTAGCAACACCTCTGGAGGCCGCAGTGCAAAGCCAGTAAGTACAACTACAAAAATGAGCAAATGCTCCATGGCTGCACGTGAGGCATATGTTTACAGTTCAAGCGTGCCACAATCCCAGCTGTGGACGGCCGTTTCGAGCTTCTTGGCTCTCATCGGCACAGCGTAGGGATGTGACACGCTCTTGGGTCGGCACAAACATTGTGTCTCTGCAAGACATCAATGTTCCAGGGTGTTAGCAACACCTCTGGAGGCCGCAGTGCAAAGCCAGTAAGTACAAATACAAAAATGAGCAAATGCTCCATGGCTGCACGTGAGGCATATGTTTACAGTTCAAGCGTGCCCCAATCCCAGCTGTGGACGGCCGTTTCGAGCTTCTTGGCTCTCATCGGCACAGCCTCACGTGCAGCCATGGAGCATTTGCTCATTTTTGTATTTGTACTTACTGGCTTTGCACTGCGGCCTCCAGAGGTGTTGCTAACACCCTGGAACATTGATGTCTTGCAGAGACACAATGTTTGTGCCGACCCAAGAGCGTGTCACATCCCTACGCTGTGCCGATGAGAGCCAAGAAGCTCGAAACGGCCGTCCACAGCTGGGATTGTGGCACGCTTGAACTGTAAACATATGCCTCACGTGCAGCCATGGAGCATTTGCTCATTTTTGTATTTGTACTTACTGGCTTTGCACTGCGGCCTCCAGAGGTGTTGCTAACACCCTGGAACATTGATGTCTTGCAGAGACACAATGTTTGTGCCGACCCAAGAGCGTGTCACATCCCTACGCTGTGCCAATGAGAGCCAAGAAGCTCGAAACGGCCGTCCACAGCTGGGATTGTGGCACGCTTGAACTGTAAACATATGCCTCACGTGCAGCCATGGAGCATTTGCTAATTTTTGTATTTGTACTTACTGGCTTTGCACTGCGGCCTCCAGAGGTGTTGCTAACACCCTGGAACATTGATGTCTTGCAGAGACACAATGTTTGTGCCGACCCAAGAGCGTGTCACATCCCTACGCTGTGCCGATGAGAGCCAAGAAGCTCGAAACGGCCGTCCACAGCTGGGATTGTGGCACGCTTGAACTGTAAACATATGCCTCACGTGCAGCCATGGAGCATTTGCTCATTTTTGTATTTGTACTTACTGGCTTTGCACTGCGGCCTCCAGAGGTGTTGCTAACACCCTGGAACATTGATGTCTTGCAGAGACACAATGTTTGTGCCGACCCAAGAGCGTGTCACATCCCTACGCTGTGCCGATGAGAGCCAAGAAGCTCGAAACGGCCGTCCACAGCTGGGATTGTGGCACGCTTGAACTGTAAACATATGCCTCACGTGCAGCCATGGAGCATTTGCTCATTTTTGTATTTGTACTTACTGGCTTTGCACTGCGGCCTCCAGAGGTGTTGCTAACACCCTGGAACATTGATGTCTTGCAGAGACACAATGTTTGTGCCGACCCAAGAGCGTGTCACATCCCTACGCTGTGCCGATGAGAGCCAAGAAGCTCGAAACGGCCGTCCACAGCTGGGATTGTGGCACGCTTGAACTGTAAACATATGCCTCACGTGCAGCCATGGAGCATTTGCTCATTTTTGTATTTATATATATATATATATATATATATATATAATGCGCAAACTATATCCCAATATGTTGCACGTAATGCAACAAAATAAGGAGCAAGGAAATAAGGAATATATCTTTCGCGCTATATATATATGACTCGGTCGTTCTACTGGTCAACAGTAAAACAGTGCGTGCAGAGAGAATACTACTGCGGTGCTACAATTTCGTTTTTCATGGCTGATACCATGTTCCTTTATCGTTACATAGGGAGCAAATGAATTACATAACAACTAAGATGTGCGGCGAGGTACACTGTATAGAAAGCGCCATAGTTTAGCTAAATGACAATTTCGTTGAACAATCTACCATCGGCCTATGTTCCGTGACAAAGTGTTCCCAGTTTCCTGTACACAGCAACTCGATAATCTAGGCTGGAAAGAAAGAGTGAAGAGAAAGAAGCCATCAAGGCGAGCTCTCGGACGCAGTAGCCGCTCTTTATTTTGTTTTTCGACCCGTCTGTCATCATCCAACGAAGATAAGACATGCGGTCACGTGCTTCGCAACATTCCGATATCTTTCGCTTGCAGGGATCGTCGGCTAGGCAGAGGTGACGGTAGCAAATGTCACGTGGTTTAGTTACAAAGAACTGCGGATGCTAGTAAACAGTCAGTGCGGCAAACCAACGTAGTGCTGGTCCAAATATATTCACTATAAAAATAGTCAAGCACACATACACCGTCACACACGGCACATGTTGGACTAGTTCAACGAGAACCCGCTTGGTTCGCAGCATAGCGCCGGAGCTCAGGAGCTTGGCTTCAAAACAGGTGCATCACGCATTCCATGTATTGAATATGGCGGTAAGCACACCAGTCTTTCTAGCCCACCATATTGAAGGCCCGGCGGCGGCGGCGGCGTTAGCGGCGTGCGCCCCGTGGGCTGTCAATATGTTCTCTTCTCCAACGGGGACGCACGAACACCTCAGAGCGGGGGTATTTTCTCCATCATAGACACCGCGACGGTGGCAGTATTTTACTGTACCTTGCACCAAACAAATGCGTCAGCACTGGATAGTATTATGAAAGAAAACCGAACACACAAAGGAACATTAGGAGAAGTAAAGCACTCCAAGAAGGTCGTCGCCCAATAACTGCGACTGGAAAAAAGCGCGTTAAGCGCGTTAAGTGTGCGTTAAGCGCTGGAGAAAACAACATAGCTAGATAATCAGAACGACGAGCCATCCCTTTAATGGCAACTACACGTAACAGTTATAGCGAGTGCTGAACGTTCACAGGACGGCGACGCGTGAAAGCTCTGTCCACTGATCCAGTGGCTCTCTTTGGGAAACCATATAAATATGCGAACGTTAGCAAACGATATGACATAAGGCGCACCCACCACGTCATTGAACAGTATTTTTGCAGAGGCTGTAGTTATCATGAATAAACACTGTAAAATTATTTAATTTCGCAGCCCTAAATTTTCGCGAATCGAGTAGGGATATATTCGCAACAACTTAATTTGGCGCGCTCCTCGAGTTCCTCGAATTTTCGCGATTCGCAAAATTCGCGAAAATTAAGGTCTCGCGAAATTAAAGGGTTTTACAGTACAAACTTGTCCAGAACGAGTGGGTTGAGTCTGCCATGCTTCGCGCGCATTATAAGCCCCGCAATTCCGCGATTGAAAACACCCTCTCTGACTGTGTGCTTTTCGCCGGCACACACAAAATGCACTATTTGCTACGCACTTTTCGAGCGCAGAAAGAGCGACGGGCAATCCACGTGAGAGGACCAAGTGCTTTGGAGCGATCGAGCTGATTGGTGTAGGCGCTAATCTGTTGGCCAGATATGGCGAAGGTCGCGTCATTTCTGCGCTCGGAAATTGCGTACTTCTTGTTTCGGCTCATTTGCATAGCAACATTCAGCGTCGGATATTTCAACACACGTGCGTGTTTAAGAATTTCTTAAACAGGGAATGACTTTCAACGATGAATATCTTCCGTTCTGCTATCCCGTTTTTACGCGAAATCCCTTAATTAAAGAATTAATGAATTTGAGGTAATTAATGATCTTATAATTACATACTTTCTTCGAGATAATATTCGCCTGACCAACTCAAAAGCGGCATGTATTTCGTTCCGCTATTTTTTAAACAAACATTCTGTGACAAACAAAAAACAAAACACCTTGTATATGGATAATGACCAGTGCTATGGTGTTGGTGGATGACCGGCAAACAACCTGCAAGAATTGAATGACAAGTTTTCCTGGAGTTGTGCCTCCAGGGTCGACTATGAAACGAAACTCTAGCATAAATAGCATATCAGCAGATGACATTGTTACTGCTAAAAACACCACAAATGAAGCCTGGAACCTAAGATGAAAGAAAAACAAACACAATATTAGGTATGTGAGATATTCGTTTATAGAAAGTGGATCAAAATGGGCACATTACACAGCCGCGCCGATTTTTCAACATCGGCGGCGGCGGCGGCGGCGGCGCACACCTCTCCTATCCACTAATCTCGATTGTAAAAGGCTGGATCGCGGATTGGGAGCGCGAGATAGCGCGAGCGTGAAGAAACCGGCCGCCATCTTACTGTACCCACAACAGTCGCCGCAGCGATCATTGCAACTTCTTGCAATTACGGTCGTACCAACCGTACTGGCAAGGTTACAGGGCCTAAATTTATACAGGTGAGTCACTCTTCATCAAGGAATAAATAGGCGTCCATTCTGTATATTTAGTTGACCATTATGAAGTGTTTTTTTTGCCCAAAACGAGCACTGGATGCAAGTTGCTTGATCGCTCTTCCGACGTTCAATCGAGCACACTTGCATTTTACCCGGCGGCAAATACAGTTTGAGCGCATAATATGCTTGAAAGAACATGTTCCACTACACAGGTAGTGTTGTCATCAATATATGTGCAAGCACTCGAGCGCTTTTTTGCATGCATTGCTAGCATGGTACACGGTGTTCTCTGCGGAAGCAAGTGCCACATTCATTTCTTTGAATTACCTTCACGCACAAGTTCGGTATTACGTCATAATGAGACCAAGATTGTCACCTTTTTTCATGTATTGGTATTGTTTTGTGCCTTGGTTTGATTTGTGACAAAGAATCCTACGTAACGATGGTGTGGCGCGACTTGAATAACGCCTTTGTGTCTGAGCTGTATCGTCAGCTTGTTACGATAGTAGTAATCTGTAGCGTGTCGTGCTATTTGTAGCAGTTTTTAAGGCAAAAGTGGTCTCTCAATACAGGTTTCGTCATGAGGGCTACCCAGTGAATAATCTGTGCAGTGTGATACGGCTGGGTGTACAGGTAAGTATCACGTTCCTCATCCACTGGTTTCTACTTTACAGGAAGGAACAACCTCAGTGCACGCACAGTGGTTAGCCTCTCTCAGTTTTGCATATTTTCTTACATGTTCACATCAGAAACACACCTTAGACTTTAGGCTCCTTCACCCAGCAATATAATAATTAGAGATTATAATTCTTTTTAGAAGAGTTCCCCATATTCTTTTTAGAATAGTTTTTAATCTTTTTAATTTTTAGAAGATACAGGGATCGTAAACCATGTTTTAAACTGATGTTTTAACATTTGTCCAATGCATTTATTAAACAACATATTCATTTTTAACTGGTTGCACCCAAACCAATGTTCTGATGTATTATTTCCTTTGTTGTCGATGCACCATAAAAATTGGAATAATAATCATCAATGCAGGTTACTTCACAGCTGCCCCGACATACTCAAGAAATGGGTGCAGAACCTGCGTAATGCCCACAAACTTTGACTACCACAGCACCTCCAGAAAGTAAAGGCATATGTGTCACATCAGATTTTTAAAGGCATTCACAGTATATAATACCTTGTATGAACTGTTGTAGATCTAAGCAGCCTCTACAGTACACTCTCAGAAATTAAAACTTGTCAGGGAACTGTGATAATTGTTTCAGTTAATAGGCATGCACATATACTCTACAAGAAGAAAATTATTTATTGTGAAAGCACTTCTCTGGCTACTCATGTTGTTTACATCTACTGTTGATCACATTCATTTATCACATATTATATTCTTACATATTATTATTATATTATCACATATTCGATCACATTAAATTTAAAATTTAGCATATATGAGAAAATATCAGGGGCCCTATCCTGGTCAAAGTAATCTACCTCGATTACTTGAAATTTCTTCTGTCATTGGTGCACAATCGAAACAGGCGTGAATATTGAAAGTGGTTGACACCTTCTATCAACCAATCGCCCCACGTGTTATCTTGGAGAGCGACCCGCCTTATCGGTGTTTCCTCCCGAGAATCCGAAGACCACACCTGTGATCTGCCTGCCCTGCCTTGTTGCTTCGGTTCTTAGGTTCTTAGGTGTCGGAAACAGAAAACTCTACCGGCGTAAAACTGAATTTCGTGGAAAATGCGTGGAAAAGCACGCTCGTAATTTCCTTCTTTGCTGTTTGTCATTTTTCTTGACGTACAGGTGTGCAAGACGGCAATGTTTGTGTGACACCGTGATTGTACTTGGCATTTATAATTCGGTATGTACCCGTGAGATGGCGCTGATGGCAGGCAACAAAACTGACAAAACGATAAAAGCGCGAAGGATCATTGCAAAGGGTCGAACGGACAGTGTGGCGCGAGCCGTAAACGCGTTTATGAGAAATCGGTTCGTGCTTTAAATCTTGAGCTTTATTTATGAGCTTTTCCTTATATTTTTCTATGTGTTCGTGTGCTCGATATGCGAAATGATAATTCGCATTGCAATATGCTTCTTTTGTTCGTGAGCTGTGGGGGTGGTAATGATACCGCAAATGAGCATTGATAGTTTTACACAAGAAACAGTGAACTTTGGTCGATGAGTTTTTTGTGTGCACACCGCTACGTTGCAATAACATTGATTGTACGACGTACGGCTCGGACGACGCTTCGAAAAGCCCGCCGCTTTCACGCATACGATGCCGCGATCGGCGCAGAGAAACGGTGTTACGCGGTGCTTTTTTCTCATCATTAAACACAAACGAAGAAAGACATGAATTTTTTGTTGTGACGAGCACATACAGACTTTATACAACACAATAAACGGAAATGCACATGCGGACCCATCACGAAACCCATCGCCGCTCAAAGTAATCGACCCTCTTTCGCTAGATTACTTTTCAGCTTTGAAACTAATCTTTTACGTCATTGTTACGTCAAAATGACGTAGGGTCACGGTCCGAGATTAGGGCCGAGAGGCTGCGAAGGAAAACTAGGTATAAATTTCAATTGAAACGGGCGGGATTTAAGGGCGGAGTATTCCGTGGCAGCCCCGCCCTACAGCTTGTGACGTAAAGTAATCGAGGTCGATTACTTTTGACGAGGATAGGGCCCCAGGAGGGAAGTTGCTATTCATTGCTCATTCCAACCTAAAATTGAGTGCTACAAATTTAGAGAGCGTACCTGACCATTGTCATTCCTAAAATATATATTGCCATTGTAGCAAGGTCACAAAACAATAAATGTAGTCTTTTGCGACCTGCCTGCACGTTCATTGTATCCTGAAACGCATAAGTGCAAGAAATAAATCTTGAACTTGAATAAACTTCATAAACTTATCGCTTTGTGAGATGACGAGAGGTGTGATCTTTCGCCACGAAATGTCGTCAATTTCACTAGTTTATTTCAGTCGTCTCCGTCGCGTTACGCGGCGCTGATTGCCCACAGTTAGCTGTGAGGCGATCGTTGTACTTGCGAGTAAACGGAGGATCCGTCTACATACTTCAGAGTTCAATTCAAGAAATTCCATTTGCATTGCAAGATATTTATCGTGCGACAAAAATTCCTCGTAGCAAAACGGATGCGGCAGCACTCCTTCCCCTTGCCTACATAATAAACTTTACCGTGGTGCCCCCTCCTTCCATACTCCGGTTCTTCCTTCAGTTCCCCCACATGTAGAAAACAAAGAAACTAGTTGGAAAGAAAAAGGAACTAGGCAAAGACGCGCTTGCTCTGGGGAAGGGGATTGGCTTATATCCTTTTCTCTCTGGGCAATAGTATTCACGCCTAGCACTGACAATTGTTTTGTAACAGCCTGCTTTCTGCCCCTAACAGACTTCGCTGTCATAGAAGTTGTCAGTGGCACTGGGAGACCGAAGTTGATTCGTCATGCACAGCGAAGGGCGCAATTGTTAGGATTCGACCCTATTGTGATAATTGCAGTTTCATTGTGATAAGTATTATAATAATAACGAATACAGTTCTATATGCCATTTGACAGCAGGGCTGCTTGTCTGTCGCGTAGCGAAAAGATTGTAACGAAACAGCTGTTGTACGAAATGCCGCAAGCGTTCATTGTGCACGCACGCATTGCTTACTAAGGGCAAAAACAGGATGCTACGATTTTTAGTTCCGTCCACAACAGTTGTTTCGATCCAAAGTCAGTATGTTACTCTGTGGAAACCTTGCAAGAATGTCAGAAATACAAGCAGAGACACTCAAGAGCCAAGCTCTGAACAACAGCTTTGTTGCGTTCCCCTATGATTCTCTCTTACAATGAGACATGAGGCACAACAACCGAAGAAATGTCAACGCGTGCGCATTCTCGTTGTTTTTCCTCGGTCGTTCGTCCTGTGGCCATGTGTCACGTTGACCCGTTTGCAGCAGCACAACAGGCTCATTTCACTCGAAAAAATGTTCGGAGGTTCTGGGCTTTCGGTTGATCTGGGCACGCGGGTGGCAGTGACCCATATCCCCCAAAAACTCTTTTCATCCGAGCGCCCAGAACCACCGAAAGCGGGATACTTGAAAGGACACGATTCCTCTGTTTGTCAGGGAGAGGAGGAAGGCTAAGCGGTTTTTGGGTGTGCGGGAATCCAATCCTGCAACTGAGTCAGAAGTGAAGTTTGCAAAGGAAAGGTATTATTGATGTCGATCGCGTACAAGAAATGATCCGATCCGAACAGAGAGATATTTTCCATGTGAGTGACAGGGCTCCAGGCACTGTGTAGGTCATCATAGTGGAAAGGAAATATAGTAACAAAGCGCCCACTTCACAGGTCTCGAAGAAGGTTACAAAAAGGACCTCCTCCTTTACTTTTCTTTTATGCGTTCTGTTAATACAGTTCAGAAAACACGCTACTAACCGGCTGAAACAACCCCTAGAAAAAGCTTGCAAACAGTATGAATGCATGAAACCAACATATCGTCTGAACTGTCGACCTCCTCTGAAGGCGCTTGAGGTTTGTTTGTTTTCCGCCGTCTCGCTAAATGTTCCAGCCACAGAACATACCACTCCCACCAAGCTCTTTTTCCGTGAATCATGACGCTGACTTCCATAACCTTCCAGAGATAGTGCTTCTCCCGTCAGCAACGTGCATACCAATAAAATTCACTTTCGGGATACCTCTCCGTTCAGATCACTTCTTGAACGCGATCTCATTTGTACACACCGAGTGTCGTGTCATTTCTATCCAACTACGATCAAGCTTCTTTTATATAGATCCTGTGCATCAGCTCTCATATTTATATTAGTCATATATGCTACATCTCTAAGGAGAATTATTAGTAAGCAGGGGAACAAAGGAAACTGTGCAAATCAACGGACCGCTTACCTCATGCTACAGAACATTTCGAGCACCGGATGAGCAGCAGTCAGGAACCCACGTGACCCTCTCTGGCGAGTTGAAGGAAGTACAGCTCGAAGCAGAGTTAACTGGAACGCCCCTTCGACCGCTGAATCGGGAAGAGAATCACCCTAGCGGCGCTTAGGATAAATAAAGGGAAATAATGTTTCCACTGTCCTACTTATGGCGAATTGTGGTGGTCATTTAATTACAACACTGCCTGGCGCTCAGAAATTGCTAGGTTGGCTCCGGAGCTGGATCATGTGACAGTTGCCACCCGAACATGAGTGCCAGGGATCTGGCGGTTTTAGGATCAGGATCAGGCTCGCCTCATCCCTTTTGAATCAGGGCAGCTGAGTTCGTACACTTGGATCACGCTGGGCCATCGCGGTCGCCTGCCTTCGGGTTCCGTCGTCTACTAAATCACGTGAACTTCGACGTGCGGTCCAATGACAGCACTCGCCACCGTTGCAGTGCGGATTTGACGACACCGGATATAGTTGGGCAACCCGCTGCTCGATCGTTTCGAGACCGGACGAAAAAAGTAATAGCTGGGAAATTCCAGGCGCACAGAAAGTGCCACGCGAACATGCAAGATTGCTTGACCGCTCGGGATCTGTCAAAAAAAAAAAAAAAAGAAAAGTTGCCACCAAATGACCACCACTCGGCATGGCATGACTTGTTGACTCGGCATTACTCTCAGCGGTGGTTATCATCGCGATGTTTGTTTGGGTTTGAGACGATTATGTAAAGGTGTATGCTGGCCGATATAACGCGGATACGATGCTGTTCCCATTGATACGCGCAAAGGTGGACAGCAACTCCAATAAATTTTCCACTAGACCCCGTGCATCCTGATTTGTTTTATCACAAATCTGAAAATGCCCTACTGAGCGAACGCGACCACTTTCGCGTGTATCAATGAGATAAAGGCATCGTATCCGTGCGATATCAGCCGGCATACACCTTCACATAATCGCCGCAAACACAAACAAACATCGCGACGATAACCACAGCTAAGGGCAATGCCGAGTCAAGAGCTCATGGCAAGGCTTACACCTCCACAGCAACACAGCAACAGTGGGACAGTCGGAACACCATTTGCCTTTATTTCTCGTAAGAGCCGCTAGGGTTGCTCTCTCCCCGAGTTTAGCTCCGGCAGTCCAAGTGGCGTCCCAGTTAACTCTGCCTCGAGCTGTACATCGGATTCCCGCATACTTGGGAGCCGCTCACCCTTCCTCCTCTCCCTGTTAAACGGTGGACGCGTGTCCTTTGAAGTATCCCGCTTTCGGTGGTTCTGGGCGCTTGGATGAAAATATCATTTGGGGGATATGGGTCACTGCCACCCGCATGCCCAGATCAACCGAAAGCCCAGAACCTCCGAATATTTTTTTTTATTTCAATTGGACTTCGAAGATTGCCAAGCGTACCTTACTTCTTTTTTTACAGAAATATGGTGTCCTCCACGGATAACCGCAGACCCAACAAATACTATGCACAGTATCGCAACCGAAATAGTAAAAAAAAAAAAAAGAATAGAATGTAAAAATTACGCTGTAGCCCCGCCTGCTTGATTTTCGCAGAGAAACGTACGCGAAATCTAAGTCTACACGAGAAAGTGTCCCCCGCCTTCATTTGTTTTGGCCTTTGTGATCAAGACCGGTTGTTTTCTTTGTGATAAGACGGTTGTCACCAGCATCAATGTCAACTAGGCGAAAAGGAAGGTAAAACAAAAGGCCGGAGCACTTCCCCCTCTCCCCTCAAATACCGTGGCCTTTTCTTTGTGACAACCAAGCAGGCGGCGCTAAAGCCGAATTTGTACTAATTTTGGGGGATCTGTGGTTATCCCCTGGAGGACTTCATATTTCTATAAAAAAGTTAGGTTCTCTTGGCAATTCAAAAAAGTTCAATTGAAAAAGTAAATTTTCCGCAATTAAAAATTATCCAAAGTATTCCTCAATGGTGGCAAAATTTTCCAGAAGGTAATTGCCGGAAGTCTGACAATCCTCCGGCGAGTACGTAACCAGTTAGAATTTTTTATCACCTTAGGTGAAACACCCTCCATAATATAATAAAGGAATGATGTTACAAATGAGTACTATACTCTTGGCTCGGCTTTTGTTTACGTGTGCTGATGTTAAGGAATCATATTTTACTCGTAGCAACCATGCACAATTAGTTTCGCTATATCAACGGAAACGACTTCCACAACGAACGTTACCTAATCTGATCAGTTTTCTCTCTTCGTATGAGTATGCATGCCTTCTTTTAGGGTTACAGTACCCAAAGGTTTCTTAGACGATCCGCAGGGCAATCACCCTGCAAACGACACAAAGAGGAATTCCCCACGATCAAAGCCGTAGCGAGGCAAGTTTGCGGCCAGGGCAGGGTAAATCTGAAGCCCCCCCCCTTTCTCGAAGTGCCGTCAGAAGCCCAGTAAACAAAGAAACGAAAACGCTTATTTGCACTGCCGAGATCGTAACTTCAAATTTCCTTCGTTCCCGCTTTATCCTGTCCAACCAACCTGCCAGGGCCTGCCGTTCGGCGCCCCCGAGGGCGCCCGGGGCGGCTACCCCTCTCGCACACCCGTCGCTACGGCTCTGCCCAAGATCTCCAACCTAAGTATGACTACTCTACGTTACATTCACAAACAATACACAGGGGCAAAAAGACGCGTCTTGTCGCGTTTTGCAATAAACAATGTCAACCAGGGACGTGAAGGAACCTCCAGATTGTGTTTTCCGGGGTTCAACCACCGGTGAATTTGCGCTGTTCTTAGCATGCTTTGCAAATGTATATGAGAACGAGATGAAAATAGACGAAAATTTAGCCTATAGTTCGAGTCCTAGTCTGTACGAAACTGACTACTGATTCTTGTACAACATTGATTACTTATTCTAGGCACAACCCGGTTATGCTAAAGAGGACACTCCTATTTCCTTTTCGTATTAGAAACCGATTTGGCTGACCAGTAAAATAGAAATGAAGCAAGCGCCTTCTCAGGTACACGTAAATTTTGCAACTTCGCCATTCATCTTTAATAATGAAATGTTCTCTACGTGCAATTTATTATCACAACTATCTAAATGGCTAGACCCAGGAATATTATCGGGCTGGTTGCATCTAGACAAACTATGCGCGGATTAGCTTAGAGGGTGCGGATATCGAATAGAGACATTTTACGAACAAGATACAAACACAAGATAGGAATAAGAACAATTATATTGTGATTCTGAGATGGGCGAGCAACACGTCCTGATTACCATTCCAAAATATAAGCCGGAAAAATGTGTGCGGTAGGCAGTCTTCTTACCCAAGCAGCACAATGTACTGAAAGTCGACTGCACCAGGGGTGGACGGCATGTGTCTTATCAACGTTCCTTAGTTTCACGGGTCTTTTCAAGGCTTTCCACCTACCCGTCCACCCCCATTGCACTCGACTTTCGGTTGTGCCTCATATGCACCAAATACTCATAACCTCCAAACGCTCAAAACCTCCGAACGCTCATATGCACCGAAAAAAAGTTGGTGGTTTTGAGCGTTTGGTGGAAATGAGCAGGAGGGGAGAACCTGCTCATAAGCACCAAACGTCCAGAACATCCGAATGCTCATATGCACCGAAAGGCGGGCGACCACAAAGGCCGGGTCTTCCTCTCCCGCATTTGGAACAAGGTCATAGGGTGAGAAAGGTGGAATGAATGGCGATTACCAAGACCGCTTAATGTGTCAGTTTGAAGTTTATGTAACAGCTTGGTCCTGCTTGTATGTAGCCAGAACGAATAGCGCCTTCTCGTTCATGGATTTCAATTTGAGCTTTATTTTCGTAGACATGGAGGCAGCTTAGGACAAAAGACTTGATTCTAGCTCGAAAGGCACTCGGCTCCCAGGGCTGTAGCAACAAAAAGCGTGGTCCCCTCCGAACATATGTCCGGGTTCACTTATAGTGCAGAAGCTGGAATACGATATTTATATAGGGTTTATATTATGCATACATAGGCCTGCAGTGAACATTTGCGCAAAACCCTTCTTTCGAACAAGAGAGAAACCAGGAAGGTAATCCAGAAGATGTGGGTTCGATCCCTACAGCTGGCTAACCTTTTCAGTGACTTTCATCTTTCATCCTTCTTTTGAGCCTTGTTCTTCGCAAGTTGGTTAATCAATGCATCATAGTCCAGAGATATGATAACCATGTTTTCGGTTGACTACGAACTCTTATGGTTAATTGAGCACAGGATATTCTTGATCGGTCCCTTTCATTGTGCTGAGACTTCTTTCAGCATCAGCGACAGTAGCTGGTGTGGTCAGAAAATAGAGTGCTGACGCAAATGCATCGTGTACGTTAAAAATTGTTTGGCGTCCTCTCTTTTTCTCAATGACACAAAAGGATATTCCATTATAAGTTCGCTGGCATCGATGTCTACCATTTTTACTTCAAAATTTTTGCTGCGATTCTCCAGTTCAAGTTCCCATTGACGCTGCCCCAAGTTGTTAGCGTTTTACAGAAATCCAAACAACTTTTACCACTCCACGAGTTGGTTGACAAAACGAAGATATGGCCTGATCAGTGAGAATAAGAAAGAACTGAGATTTGAATTTTCGTTCTGCAGAAAGACGACTCTTCCTTTTTATTTTTTATTTTTTTTCACTTTAAGGAGAAGGTAGCAGACATTGCAGAACTGCTTCATGATCTTGTCGCGTTGTCTGTACTCCGCAAAATAAAGAGAGGAACAGAAAGAACAAACGCAATTTGTACAATACAAGCGGTGCAGCAAATGGAACCGCTTTTATGTTCCTCATTAAATGGCGTCCAGCATTTATTGTTCATTAAGATTAATGCTAATTTAAAAAAGCATGTCTTCCAATTTCGAACAAATGAGGAGTGCGAATGATAGCACTTTATTGGCTATGATTCGGTTTATCAGATGTCCACAACGACGCTCCTGTATTTTTGGGCGCACGGAACCGCGCGCAACCAGGGACCAATTTTCCCGGGACGAACTTTTCCGGGACTATTTTTTTCCGAAACTCCATCCAACATGCTCTACACATTCTCGCTCCTATAGTTATTATACCTTCGGTCTGGAAGATGACTGGTTTGGTTCTTTGGATGATTTGTTTTCGACTCATTTCTGTTTGCTCACCGTTTTAGGCATTCAAGAACAACATTATTTCTTCTTATAAGTAGAACTCGGAAATTTACGTGCCAAAACCATGAAAATAGACAGATATTTAGACAAAAAAAAAAAAAAAACCTAAACAGGCAAGAACGTGCAAAAACAGACACGTTGTAGCACATGCCAAAACTACTTGTAATGTACGCTTCACGACGCAGACTTTATACTGTGGAACTGTAGCGAATGCTACAGAACCATTCGATGACGCCAGTGCCTGACTGCGACGCTGTGCAGCGTCAATCCTCCTTCCTGCACCGCTAGTTCAAGCTCACTGGGTGTTATCGTTGAACCTCTAACATATATTCAGTTTAATGTTATTTGTTCAGTTTATTTTTACTACTCGTTTTCTCTTGTGTTTACTCGTTTATGTAGCTTAAGGCGCTATGGAGTCGACGGCGTTCCATGTTGATATCCGTTCATCGGCCACATTTTCTCCTACACGTTTTGTCAACCACACTCTACCTCAGGTAGGCGAATTTAATTCACTGTGGTGACGATGAAAGGTCTCGCCGTTGTTAGCCTCACAGAGGTGGGCAACGTCATGACTAACGGCCGTTGGGGAATGTGCATCCTGGTCGACTTCTATAGGAACTGTGCCGACATATGATTTGGTCGAAAGACATTTAATCGAAGATGGAAACGACAGCGGTCGTTTGATCGATTTTCTATTGGTTCACTTGGAGTGTTGAACGCCGGAGTTCTAAATGCCGTTATCCTAAGCAACATTTAACTGCGTGTAACCCGTTTCCTCGTGAACGCATTCCTCATGCTAACCCACTTTGTCAAATAATAATTGATTTCAAGTATTAAACATTCTTGGCAAATAAATAAAAAATAAATTAATGGCATTTTTCGATTATTTATTCCTGTTGAATGTGGATAAATTTTAACAATGTATTATTGTTTCTGACAATCAACTGACCATTGTATAGGAGAAAGAACAGTTTTAGTTTATTTACTTTTCGCCTATGTGCAGGTGAATCTAAATTTAGTTCTTGCAACAGACATGTAACCGAAGAAGTCCTTCGAAACCTAGACAAGATAAGCAGGGCAGCAGATCTTTGTACTTTCTCTATTTTTTCGGATAGCGTGCATGTGTAGTGACCCAGATTGCAGATGCATACACTAAACGAGGTTGAACTAAGGTTTTATATGCTGTTAATTTAATATCGTTCGTTGTGCCATGGCGAAATTTCCTTCTTAGCATCCACAGACTTTGAGTGGCTTTCGCGCACATATGGCTATCCCGTTTCAGACCGTTCCCTTTAAATATGTCACCAGCAATGAGAAGGGTACTCCGAAGAAGGGTACAGACTATCGGCTGCTCCCAACCTGGGGCAACTTTCTTCAACATGTGTCCGACTGGTTCGTAAATTACAAACGTCTGCAAGTAACCAGCTGTCTCCCTGCAAAAAAAAAAAAAGAAAAGAAAAAGAAATAATAATAATAGAAATGAAAAAAAAAAAAGCAGAGTACCCTGATTGCCAGCTCCGTATGCTCGAGTCAAAAGTTACAGAAAAAGAGGTGCGGATGACACAGTGCATGCAGTTTTGAACTCCCTTCCAACAAACGTCTTTCGAACAAACGGCATCGATCAACCGGCTTTCGATCAAACGGTTTTCGACCAAGCGGCGTTCGATCAAACGTCATTAGACCAAACGGCGTTCGACCAAATGGGCGGGCACTACGGCGTTCAAACACCAATTGACTCACGATAGATAAAAATAAACTTCCATAAAAATTCGTTCTGACTACATACAAGCAGGACCAAGCTGTTACATAAACTTCAAACTGACACATTAAGCGGCCTTGGTAGTCGCCATTCATTCCACCTTTCTCACCCTATGACCTTGTTCCAAATGCGGGAGAGGAAGACCCGGCCTTTGTGGTCTCCCGCCTTTCGGTGCATATGAGCATTCGGATGTTCTGGACGTTTGGTGCTTATGAGCAGCTTCTCCCCTCCTGCTCATTTCCACCAAACGCTAAAAACCACCAACTTTTTTTCGGTGCATATGAGCGTTTGGAGGTTTTGAGCGTTTGGAGGTTATGAGCATTTGGTGCTTATGAGCTACTACCTCGACTTTCAGTACATTGTGCTGCCTGGGTAGTGTGAACCTTTGCCGTAACCTGCCGTTACGTATTTAATTCATCTTAATTCCAGTAAATATGCTGATAATATTGACAAGCTAATCCAACTTTCCTTTATCGAAACCAAAAGTGCACGGCAGGTTTTGTGGAGAGCGAAAGGCACAAAGCGCTTTGTTAGCCATGTAGATAAAAAAAATAAAATCTAAATAATAATAATAATAATAATAATAATAATAAAGGAATGGAATGGAATGGAATTTTTATTCAAAACACACACATCAAGGAAAGTCATGAAGGCCCGCCTAAGCCCGAGGGCTTGAGCGGGCCTTCATAATAATAATAATAATAATAATAATAATAATAATAATAATAATAATAATAATAAAAAACACGAGGAAGATCAATACGGTTGAAAAGGAAAAAAGTTCGCAGACGGTCGGTTACAGTGACTGACTGCAAGTTCCCGAGTTCAATTCATTGAAACCACTGATCTCTATGTATAAAGGCTGGATCGCGCATGGGAGAGGGGCTCGTGGGGGAGAGGCGTGCCTTCGGGCCGCCATGTTGGTGGGCCCTAAAGTGCTGTGTGTGCCCATAGAAAGCAATGGGAGGCAACAGAGATTGTGAGTATTTATTGCGCTGCAAGCATTGGTCGTTGTTTGTCATCACACAATTTTGTAAGGTGCCAGTATACTGATGTATCCTAACAGTGTTTCACAGGTGTCCTGCCGTTCGATTCTTAATTACGTTATGTTTTGCATTCCGAAACTAGACCGTCACTGCAGTGCAGCGCTGGGAATTGTACTACAGCACGTTTCCAAGCCAATATTTCAATAAGAAACGACTTGAGGTTAACAACAACCATGTATATAATATCCCGTACTGCGTTCTGGACAAAAATTGTTCAATAAAGAACGGTCCGGGAAAAGATATACTCGCATGGCAGAAAGAGATCGTTCTGTAGAATCACAGCCGTTGTTTTAGCCGTGTATGCGTTTAGTATGATTTATATCAAGCATCGCCTTAGAAAGAGTCTTTTAGTAAACGACAGCGGTGCTTTGCCTCGCAAATATGGACACACCGAAGCAGCCCAAATAATTACTTCACGCAATTAGATCACACTCATTAGGACAGTTAATCAGGTAGTGATGTAAGCTTAATCAAATTAAGTTACTTAGAAAGTGGTAGCACCTGCTTGAGACACAGGACTTATCTCTTTTTGAAGTACAGCCCTTCTATGTTTGTTTGCTTCTTCCTTTATTTGTTCTGATTATTTGCAGGCGCGATTGTGCCAAACTGAATGTCCTTCTCCAGCACTCACGTGCTTTTGTTGAATACAACTGCAGCGTGAGAAAAGCTGCTTGGGGACGGGGTCCTGCTATCCAGTGCTGACTTTGTCATGCTTGTTATGTGGAGCATGTTCCAAAAAATGCAGCTCCACGTATGGGCTTCAAATTGCAACAGGACTATTTGGAGCTTGAAACAGTTGTGATTTTGTCATTTTGGCCCTCGTGTACTCAGCCTGTGAAACGCAAACAAAAAAGTCTAACACGATATGCTTTTGTAATGAAGATCACTGATGATGAGTAAAGAGAATATACGAGTTCAAGTTTATTCAATATTTTATATCATTCATTATATTATTCAACATTTTATGTCAAGTTTATACAACATCAAGTTTATTCAGGTTCAAGATTTATTTCTTGCACTTATGCGTTTCAGGATACAATGAACGTGCAGGCAGGTCGCAAAAGGCTACATTTATTGTTTTGTGACCTTGCTACAATGGCAATATATATTTTAGGAATGGCAATGATCAGGTACGCTCTCTAAATTTGTAGCACTCAATGTTAGGTTGCAATGAGCAATGAATAGCAACTTCCCTCCTGATATTTTCTCATATATGCTAAATTTTAAATTTAATGTGATCGAATGTGATAATATAACAATAATATATAAGAATATAATATGTGATAAATGAATGTGATCAACAGTAGACGTAAACAACATGAGTAGCCAGAGAAGGAGGAGGAGCACGTTGCAAAAAATGCAGCTGTACATCTGAAACTCCAATCATTATCATCGTCATCTAAAAGGGAGTGTGGTAGCACTGACGTGAAACCAGGCACGATTTCTGAAGATCTTCTATGACACTTTCCGCAGTTTGCACACTTTTCTGCAGCGTCAGTCTCTCTCATAGGAGTTACTTTGCAGTAACGGTGACTCCCATCTTACATTTTAATGTGCGAGGGCTCTCTTGCACTACACATGTACGGTTTCCAAACTGCAACATGACGATTTGGAGCTTGAAACTCGAGCCCTGGTGTACCCTGTCTATGAAATGATACCAACTGAATCATGTCTGAAACATGATGTTTAATGGAAGATGGCTTTCTTTGTTGTGCATTCTGCGTGACAAAGATGTAACACGATATGCTTTTGTAAAGAAGATAAGTGATGTTATGCTCTATGAATAAAGAGAATATACAATTTTCAAGTTCAACATTTATTCTGGCATATACGCATTTCAAGATACAATGAATGTGCAGGGAAGTGACAAAACAATACATTTATTGTTTTGTGACCTCCCTGCAATGACAATATATATCTCAGGAATGACAATGTACACGTACACTATGCAAATTTGTTGCACCCAATTTTCATACATGCTGGATTTTAAATTTTTGTTTTGCTGCCTATGTGTCCAGTATATTACAAATTGCTTAATGCAAACAACACTTTGTTAATTTCAAGCTTTTTGCTCCCATCTAAGATATTCCTATCCTGGAGGAACTGCCACTTCGACACCATAAAATATTCAGTAGGTTTCACTCTGGCAGGCCCTGCCACTGCAAATTTCCTGAATTGAAACCCTTCAAACTGTGTCATAATCTTAAATACGTCAATATTTCTGCAAGTAGTTGACATGCTCGATGACACTCCTCCTGCAGCTAAGGCAACTACAAAGAGTTCCAAGAGGCCGAAGGTAAACCTACAGCTGCATGAGTGTGATCAACAGTAGTGCATTCTCAATAAATAATTTTCTTCTTATAGCGTACATGTGCATGCCTATTAACTGGAACAATTATCACAGCTCCCTGACAAGTTTTAATTTCTGAGAGTGTACTGTAGAGGCTGCTTATATCTACAACAGTTCATACAAGGTATTATCTACTGTGAATGCCTTTAAAAATCCCATGTGACACATATGCCTTTACTTTCTGGAGGTGCTGTGGTAGTCAAAGTTTGTGGGCATTACGCAGGTTCTGCACCCATTTCTTGAGTATGTCGAGGCAGCTGTGAAGTAACCTGCATTGATGATGATTATTCCAATTTTTATGGTGCATCGACAACAAAGGAAATAATACATCAGAACATTGGTTTGGGTGCAACCAGTTAAAAATGAATATGTTGTTTAATAAATGCATTGGACAAATGCTAAAACATCAGTTTAAAACATGGTTTACAATCCCAGTATCTTCTAAAAATTAAAAAGATTAAAAACTATTCTAAAAAGAATATGGGGAACTCTTCTAAAAAGAATTATGATCTTTAATTATTATATTCCTGGGTGAAGGAGCCTATAGTGTAAGGTGTGTTTCTGATGTGAACATGTAAGAAAATATGCAAAACTGAGAGAGGCTAACCACAGTGCGTGCACTGAGGTTGTTCCTTCCTGTAAGGTAGAAACCAGTGGATGAGGAACGTGATACTTACCTGTACACCCAGCCGTATCACACTGCACAGATTATTCACTGGGTAGCCCTCATGACGAAACCTGTATTGAGAGACCACTTTTGCCTTAAAAACTGCTAGAAATAGCACGACACGCTACAAATTATTACTATCGTAACAAGCTGACGATACAGCTCAGACACAAAGGCGTTATTCAAGTCGCGCCACACCACCGTTACGTAGGATTCTTTGTCACAAATCAAACCAAGGCACAGAACAATACCAATACATGAAAAAAGGTGACAATCGTGGTCTCATTATGACGTAATACCGAACTTGTGCGCGAAGGTAATTCAAAGAAATTAATGTGGCACTTGCTTCCGCAAAGAACACCGTGTACCATGCTAGCAATGCACGCAAAAAAAGCGCTCGAGTGCTTGCACATATATTGATGACAACACTACCTGTGTAGTGTAACATGTTCTTTCAACCATATTATGCACTCAAACTGTATTTGCCGCCGGGTAAAATGCAAGTGTGCTCGATTGAACGTCGGAAGAGCGATCAAGCAACCTGCATCCAGTGCTCGTTTTGGGCAAAAAAACACTTCATAAAGGTCAACTAAATATACAGAATGGACGCCTATTTATTCCTCGATGAAGAGTGACTCACCTGTATAAATTTAGGCCCTCTATCCTTGCCAGTACGGTTGGTACGACCGTAATTGCAAGAAGTTGCCATGATCGCTGCGGCGACTGTTGTGGGTACAGCAAGATGGCGGCCGGTTTCTTCACGCTCGCGCTCCCTATCCGCGATCCAGCCTTTTACAATCGAGATCAGTGATTGAAACCAATACACTACATTAAAAAAAAGAATGAAGGAAATGAACGGCATAATTCACAGAAAGTTCATGACAGAAAATGAAAAAAAAAAAAAAAGATACAACGAAAAGTGCAGAAACAGCTGGTATAGCTGTAGCAGAAAACATCTTCTTTCGGTATTTGCCTGCGACATCTCTCGGGGAAGGCTGGGACTTACAAACCATGGTTACCAACTTACGCGGTAAATCTCGCTTGCCACAGCCCATCGGTTTCGGTTCCGCTGAGCGGTGAGCGGGTAGCTTTTAGGCATTCGAGCT
The DNA here is from genome assembly GCF_037126465.1 of Ornithodoros turicata. Taxonomy (NCBI): domain Eukaryota; kingdom Metazoa; phylum Arthropoda; class Arachnida; order Ixodida; family Argasidae; genus Ornithodoros; species Ornithodoros turicata. Next base: position 45,289,842 of record NC_088205.1, on the reverse strand, counting down.
CCCCTTCATACATTCCGATTACGGTGAAAATTTCAGGATTTGTTCTGTGCATAATTGTCTCTCTTCAGTGCGGATTTTGCTTTCAAACAAGCACTAGAACAATACGAAATGAAAAGTTAAAGAATCCAATTTTTCAGATTTTCTTAGGAGTGTTTATAAGTTACCTACGTCAAATATCAATAATACGGGGCTGTGGCACACTTTTTGTATCCCAGGACACAACGCTGCAAAAAAACTACATAGCGCTATTTTCTTTTTTCTTCGCGTAAAACCTTGGCAAAGATGAGCAACAAATGAGACTATGGTCATGTTCCTCGCTTTATAGTAGAACATCTGAGCGATGTATAAACAAAAGGGCGCTGTAGCACATTTGTATAGAAAAAATGCTTTCCTAGGATATCAATACTTCCAAAGTCAGACAAACAGGAGCGGCGCAATCTCTTGGCAAAGATGGCAGTTTTCACAAGAGGAGTGGGACCGAAGCCTTAATCGCGGCATATCATCTTACGAAGCAGCATTTCCCCTGGTTTTTCTTGTTTCCAGAACATGAATTTCGAGAACGGGGATTTCACGACCAGGACTATCGAGGTCCTCCCTTATTCATCGCTTGACAGGGAGAAAGCAGGGGGAAACAAAACGGAAAGAAAGAAAAGAAATCCAGTCAGCACTGACCCGGATAGAAGCGCGGTCGCCGCTTTCAACTTTTATTACGTCACCAGTGATGTTTTTTTTTTTTCATTCTCCTCCTGGTTTGACCCGGAGGAGCGCGTCGAGTGGGAACGCGCGCGGCGATATTAAAGTGTCTTTTTTTCTACGAAAAACATCGCGCACAGAGAAAATTTTCGTGTTAGTCATCAAGTCAAGTTGCCTGCTTCTACAACGCGTTCGGAACGAAAATTTTTTAAGGTGGCTTTCAGAGCTCCTTTAAAGGGGTCGAGGATTCGAAACCACCTTACAGCCGACCATATCGTGCCACCCACGACGAAAGAGAACAGTTGCGCCGCATAGTGGATGAGTTAACAGCCCTGCCAGTCCCTGCCTTCTGGTGAAGAGGAAAAAACCGCGAAATCAGGAAGGTGGTGTACTATAGGCCACTGAACCAGCAGGCGAAGAGGGATAGGTCTCCGTCGTCAATAACCGATGCCCAGTTGGATCGATTGAATGGCAGCGAGCATTTCACGACGCTCCATTTAGCAAGCAGTTACATGCAGGTGCCCATAAAGGAGGAAACCGTCCCTAAAACGGCACTCATTACGCTGGATGGGCACTATGAGTACATATGTGAGCTTCGGTAGCTGTAATGCACCCAGTGCATTCTAGAGACTGATTAACAAGGCATTAGGACCTATGAGCTTTCAAACAGCCGTGTGTTACCTCGACGACATACTCGTTCGGAGCAGAACATTTGAAGAGGGAATGTCAGCACTCGCTATATGTTTGCTTTGATAATTGGATGCGCTGGGGTGACGTACCCTTGACGTTTTGCGTCAATACGGAGGAGAGAAAGAGGAACCTTCAAACCGGCACCTTTATTCACGTTTCAAGTACACACGGCGCAGCGGGTGAATCTAGTTCCTTTTGCATTATTGTCATGATGACGGAATCTTTCATATCGTGAAGAGATATTTTTGCACTTTAGTGCCCCTTTTAATGTATGGGGTATGCTGTTGTTTAAAATCTTGGTGAACGCGCACATGCTCTGATTTATATGTTATTTCCATACCAGCCTTAAACTGTTGGGCTTGTGTAAAAGGTGGCATCACAACTGCATGATGACCTTCAACAGTAGTCAGAATATTCGGACAACGCTTATCACTGAAAATTACACCTCCGGTCTCAGTCGTAGACAGAAAGCCAGAATTGCGGAAGGTATGATGCCAACTAAAGTTTATAACGGGAATAAAGAAAATTCTGCTGCTAAGGATATGCGGAGCTTGTGTTTTACTTTCGGTACAGTCATGTGTTCGTAAATATGTCTAATTAGAGTGTCGTATCTTTAAAAATCAGGCATCGTCTCTTTGTAGCAAAGACCGGGCAGGCTGGTACATATTGCTGACAGACGCGACGTAACACATAAAAGACGAGAGAGAAGATGTCGCAACTTTCAAGTTTCAACCTCTCTTTAATGAATGACAACAACTGAATTACATAAAGATAGCCGAACAACGAGACTACACCCCGCCAGGTTGCCTCCTCTCCCCTCTCATATTTTATTTAAGCGTCACGTAATGCATGTAAAATAAAACATAGAAACCCGGTCGTCGACTGTAAAGTTGGAGTAGTGTACTCTATACCGTTAAGTTGCGGAAAACCGTATATTGGGGAGACAGGCCGGTGTTTAAATCAAAGATTGCAAGAACATGGAAGCAAAGTTAGATCAAAAGATATACAGATCTCGCAGTTGGCGGATCACGTTTCGACGTGAGCACATGTCGAAACGCACATTGTACTCCCATCCCCTCTAATCCAAACTCTACTTTCAGTACATTGTGATGCTTGGGTTGGGCGCGACCCGCAGTTCCCGAGGCCACCCAGGTAATTTATCGATATCATGATACGCATATCAGACAAGTCGTTGAAAGCTGGAACATAAAGCAAGCAAAATATAAGTATGTGAGCTCGCCTACCGCGATATTAACAAAAAAAAAAAAGAAAAAAAAGAAACAGGAAGACCTGATAAATAAAGGCACGCGGTTTGGATGGGAGGGGAGAGGAGGCAACCTGGCAGGGTGTATAGTCTCCTAGTCTCGTTGTTCGGCTATCTTGATGTGTGTATGATTCAATTGTCATTCATTTGGGGTGGCTCGTGGTTATATACAATGCGGATGGTGATGTCAGTGACGCTCTGTTTCCCTAGATACCACCTTTTTCTCCCGAGCGCTTGTCGTCTCCTTCCATGCACTCATTTGTCACGGGAGCTCGAAAAGCGGCACGGAGTCTCACACTCTCGGGTGCGCGAGCGGCGCTTTAACGAAGAGTAGAAAGCCATATGCATGGCTGACATCTCTTAACTGATACAAAGAAGAAGAGGGTGAAGCAGATCGCTAACCTTGGCTGCTTTGCTTTCTCTCAACAAGACCTGAGAGTTTTAAGTGTAATGGCGTTGGTTGAGACGAGTGCTCGCAGTACTTATCTGCATTCTCCTACATTGAGAACAACCAAATACGTTCCAAATGTGCAATTATTCCTTCGACTGCACTGTTCATGCCGCATGTTTTAGTGTTCATGAACATTTGGAAATTTCGATAATCTGTGATGAACCGTCAGTGGCGTAGCCAGAAAAAATATATCGAGAGGGGTTCTATGGGGACTTTACATGGGGCAGGAGGACATCCCCTCGTTTCCCTCTCCCAAATGCACTAGCAAAGGTACGATTTCGAGGGGTTTGAACCCCCCAAAGCCCCCTCTTGCTGCGCCACTGTGAACCGCTGTCAATGCTCACTCGAGCCACTTTGAGAACTGCCATAGTAACATTCATCAAATAACACTCTGCCGCAGTCATACTAATTCTTAACTGAAAATTTGTCCACAGATGTTGTGGCAAACAGCATACTGTGCTGGACACGTCACGACACACACCTCAAGGTTGCCAATAAGCTTATGTGCAGAATGCTGGTGTGCTAGCCTACTGTAACAGCATATTATTTTCTTTTCAGTGATGACTGATCATTCACCATTTGTGGCTCGGGGAGTGTTTCTGGAGAAAGGAACTGAACTAAACAGTTAGTGTTGTCTTACGTGAGTGTATTTTTGATGCATTCTTCTTGGTAATAAATTGCTTTTCAAGAGTGGCATGCTTAGTCACGCAAATGTAGGCTCTCCGCTTTTTCGGACAGTTCGGTTAGTACAGTGGAGGACTGCATGGAACTGATGTACACCCGTACGTCCAATCCATGCGTGATTTCAGCTCAAGCATGTGAGGTATTTCCTACTTATGGCGGCAACAAGGGGAAGCTAGTACCAGCGCTATTTCCTGTGCTTTTCTTTCTTTTCTCGCGGTTGTATTGTTGTCTACGCAGCATTATCAGATATGTTGTATATATATATATATATCTGAGTTTTATACTTTTTCTAATGTCACTTTCATCATTGACCGTTGTTTCCAATAAGTACAGCTTGGGACAAAAGTTTACGGAACACCGGAGTGTCACATTTCTCTATTGGAGCGACCCCCAGGTAGCAAGCAGGAGTGGACACACATACTTTCTTCTACGTTCTTGGCCATCTGTTGCTCAACCGTCGAATGACTAATTACCTAAAAATCGTTAATTAACTTTTTTAATTATAAAAGCTACGAAGTTGTCCCAATGAGAACATCTGTTCCATTCGGCCACCTGATATCGTAGCCGTTTTCAAAACAAAAATCCGTTCGGTAGATCGTCCGCAAAAAATTCGTGAAGGAACACCTTTTTTTTTCTTTTGTTCATTGCGCACCTTCGGAGACGCGTCTTTCCTTCACCCCCAATGTGTGAGGTGAAAGAGCACACTATCGCCTCTTGCGTCCTGGAAAAAGATAAAAAGACAACAGAAAATGCAACCGAAGATAAGGGCAGTTCCGATAGCGTCACCCGATACATTTGTTTTTGTTTTGTTTCCGCAAGTTAAAGGGTCTCTGACCAGAACCTGGTAAATGTCTTTGTTTGTATGGATAACGAACCTACATGGTGCCTCCAAGTTACAGTTGAAACGTTTCGTCTCTACGGAGACGTGAACTATTCGAAACAAGGAGCCGAAAAGCGGTTTCGCGTTCAACCCTCAACAACAGCTTTGTTGCGTTCCCCTGTGATTCTCTCTTACAATGAGAAATGAGATACAACAACCGAAGTAATGTCAACGAGTGCGCATTCCCGTTGTTTTTCCTCGGTCGTTCGTCTTGTGGCCATGTGTCACGTTGACCCGGTTGCAGCAGCACAGTGGATGCAATCTCCCGTGAGGTGGTCTATTTCCAGGGTCTCGCGTAACGGACTGTTGCACTGGTTACACACTGGTCATTTCAGATCTATCCGCTGCGCCGTGGAGCACTACGTAGAAGGTAAAGAGCATGTTGGTTGGAACTCATCAAAGGAAGACGTCACCTTTGTCGAGAAACACGCCCCCGGGTAGCGGTAGGGAGGATTTGTGTCAAATAAACCTGGGTTGCTAGTTGAACGCCATGCGTGTCTGTCGTGTTTGTGTTCGTCCACCACGATGCGTCGCCAAGAAAGCACGAATTCAGCTGAAATCGCCCGCAGAGCGCTGTCGTCACTACCGCACTTCGTTCGCAGACAATGGCGCAGACGATATCCCCAGGGTTCAACTGATTTCGGTATTATCGCTGCTGAGTAGACTTTTCATGCTGCTCTCATTTGTTTTGAGCAACGACCGCTCGTCAAAAACGCTTAGGAAACGTTCCTGGGTGGGTTTCCGGGAATCTGCAGTTGTGAATGTAGAAAGGCGCGTGTAAAAAAGGGAAAAATAGATTTCCCCCATTTCCTGTCTTTTTTTTTTTTTTTTTTCGCTAATAGAAAAATCGGAAACTCAGACTCGGTGAAAAGCATGGCGGCAAATGATGCGCAATGGTTCGTTGTGCTTTGTTTCTATGATGTTGTTTTACGCTTGATACACATAACCAACCAGCCAAGCAAATACAGTCGACACTACAGTACGAGAATACAGTAGCATTTTAGTAGTTATATTATTTTTCTCTTTGGAATAGAGCGTACTGAGGAACGTAGACCGGGACAACGTCACACGCGAAATTGATACATTAGGGAAACGGCACAGGGAAATGTGACGGGGTTTTCATTTCGTCATTTCGATTGGGACATTTTACCCAACACCGTTTCATCGAACGCCGATTTATCATCCCTTGCCTTTCGTCGTCCCTCGTCTCGGGATTTTACTGTCACGCAAAGACAATTCTTCAAAGCGTCAGGGTGCACAATCGGTTATGAAAAGCAGAAAAGCGTGAACGCAAATACAAGAAAACGTACATCTGGAAAAAACGTCTGTGATCTTGCCTGCTGGCCGGCATCAGCCCCACGCCATCATCATGTCTTCGTGTGCGTGTGTTGTTGTAATCTTGTATTTTGTTTCGTTAGAACGGATGCCCGGAAATGTTTTCTTCCCTGTCCCGCATTAATTGTACTTGAGCCACTACACGAGGAGTTCCTCGTGACATTCGCACTTTAGGAATTAGCTAACTCTGAAATTAGTCGCAGGAATACCGCTGGTAGCCTGAATAACGCGGTCAGTGGGGGACATTTTTTGGGCGGGAACGGGACATTTCGGTGTGGAAGTTTCGATGTACGTACCGTTCTTCGCTGTTTGCGAAGGCAACGCCGATAGCTACTGTCATAATAATAATAATTCGAGGCTTTACGTCGCGAGACAACTGCGATCAGTTACTGTCATGAAACAGGTTATCCGTTCATGGGCTTATCCCCTGTACTATATACTGAGCCTATACTGATATTATGACAATAATGTGAAGGTAATGGCAAATGCTATGAGCACGATATGGAGAAATGCAACGAAATAAAAGCAAGTTTCTCACAGACACGTAGCTGATTGACGTACTGTCACTGTGACTTCCCTGAGAGAAACATGCGATGCATATGACACGCTACTGCTATTTCCTTTTCATGTTCACTCCCAAAATCGAAAATTCTCTTTCACCACTCAAGGTCATCGAGTATAGCTTTAGAACAGGTTTGCTAGCCAATTTTAGATAGCTTTTAATTATGACACCCAAGTGCTCATAACGTTGTACTCGCGCGCTTTAGCCCGAAGAGGAAAAGCCATGATAGAAAACAACGAAATTGCACACCGGCTTGACGCAACAAATAACAATTTTAATGCAGACGTTTCGTCTCCCATGCGGGGGACATCATCAGTGAAAGCAAAATGAGAGGCGACCGCAACCAGCGGATTACTTAACCAGGTCGGCGAACACTTCGGGGAGGGGGCCGCGATTGGTATTACACACAGAAGGTTCTCCTCGCAGGTGCCATGACTCAAGCAGTTTCCTGGGGCCCCACCTTTGTTCCCTAGCTAGAGGAAAAGCCAGTTCGCCGCGTTACTCAGAAGAGGCACCCGAACATATGTATGTATATCCAATATCTTGTACATCCTCGAAGGAGGAGCAGCAGTCGCCAAGTAAAGATGCTCCAGAGCACTCGTGTGTTTTGAGCATCTAGACGAGCGAGAGGTTGTCTACACATTGAGCACGCGACCATTAGGATATCCCGCGAAACGTTCGTCCTGAGTGTCAGCTGGATAGACTGCTTGGAGGGGACCTTGCCCCAGCATGATAAAGTTCCGAGGGGCAGTGGGGCAGACACTCAAGCCCCCACGTAGTTGTGTTAGTGTATATCCCATAAACAAATGTCGTTGACTAACAACGCAGTGTGGGGTTGGTATGACATTTCAGACGCGACGGAGCTACGGCAGACGAGGACAATACGGAAAAGGGCGGTGTGGTGCCTTTCCGTCCTTTCCGTACTGTCCTCGTCTGCCGTAGCTCCGTCGTGTCTAAATGCCGTTGATCACACATTTTCTGCGGCACCTTTTTTTTTCTTTTCTTCTTGTCTTGATGGGAAAGTTATGCATCAACTTGTACAACTTCAGGAAGGTGAATTTATTGTTGCATTTTTGGTGATACGATATGCCATGTAAAACAGCTGACATGGTTACAGAAATACCATGTTTTTATTTTTATTTTACTAAGTTATTTAACTGACTAACTACTAACTACCACGTTTTTGTGGCTTCATAAGAAGAACTATTAGCTGGGAAGCCACATATGTAAGGACGCGTACATGTTCACTTGCAAGAGTCAAGGACGTCTGCAGATGGAAGGAACGTGATACGGAAGGTTTTCGAGATCGTGCAATGCAAAAGACACAGAAGTAGTCCCACAGCATATGCCTAATCTAATTTTATGAATCCCCCCCACCAAAAAAAAAAGGTAAATTTTATCACGATTTGTTGTTTCTTGTTCTCTCTCTTTCGTTTGTTTTTGTTTTTGCCATAAAAAAAGGATTTGACCGACAAAATCCCCTTGCCTACATAACGAATGTTTATCGTGGTGCAGACGGTACCTGAATTCAGCCATACGCGTTACATTACGGCACACACGTGCGTGATTCGGGGACGGTTTTTTCTTTTGTGTGTTTGCGTGTGTGGCTGGACACGTTTCCTTGTCGACAGACAGTGCTGTGCGTAGCGGCGCTACTAACAGAGCAGCTCTTTTCACTACTTTTTCAGTAGCGGAGGAGCGCTCGCGCTAAATTTCTAACCAATAGCGGAAAAATAATTCCCGCTACAAATTTTGGTAACGTGTCTGATGCTGCTACCGCTACTTTAGTGGGCAAGACAAAAGAAGTAACTCCTATTCCACGCCATTTCATTTCGACAAGGCAATATCCGTGTCACAATCCGGCATGACCAAAGTGGTATTTTTTTTTCTGTACGCTCTTATTCTGCCTAGAATAAAGTTCAGAGCTGGTATCGACATTTTTCGTGCTTATTGTTCCTGCATAAAACAATATTTTATTGCCTAAGCGTTGTGTGGGCTCTACTCATCATGGTTACATGTTCCTCATAAAAAAATATCTTACGAGGCAGCTTGGCAGTAGCGCCGGTACATATTTCCTTCCGGTAGCGGTACCGCGCTACGTTTCGGAATGAGTAGTGGCGTTTCAGAGGAGTAGCGAATAGCGGTACTCCGCTACCTAACTGCCGACCCTAGGGACAGGACGCAGGCAAACTGGTGCATAACCCGGTTCCTTCCGTTCGACTAGAAACAATGAAGCAAAAATAAAAAAGAAATAAAGGAACAACACGAAGAAGCGTGTGTTTGGGAGACGGACGAGAATTAGCTCGTAGCCATTTCTGTGTTCACATTCATTGCCTAGCAGTGACAATTCTTTTGTAGGAGCCTGCTTGTTGCCCCTAACAGCTTTTATCTAACACGCAGGATGTCAGTGACACTTGCAGTAACCGAATATGATTCAGCATGCGCGGCGAGGTGTGCAACTGTTCAAACGTATTGCGATAATTAGGTTCATTGCGATAATTATGTTGATGATACCGATTACAGTTTTATATTCCCTTGAGACCATGGCTGCTTGCGCACCGAAGATAGTGCTGCACGAAATGCTACAGTCGTTCATTGTACCGCTAGATTTGGTCCACAGGCATACTACACGCACGTATCCGCTCCTTGCAGTAGAGTTTCTAGAGCAGCGACAGCGCCCTCTGTCGGCCACGCGGTGACATTTTTGGGTAGTACCTTCTCTGCGGGTTGCATGCTTTCGTCAGCTGGCGGGCTAGCTTATGCGTCGCGCTTTCTAAAAAAAATCTGTAATGGGTCCCACTGGGCCAGCCACAAATATGCCCCGTAGCTTTCGAGGAAGACAAAGAAAGTCCCATCGCCGCTACTGCTGCGTATACAAGTGTCACCAGCGGGAAGGTACAAACGAAAACGTAGTGTTTTACCGTTTCCCTTCGAAACCATATGAAGCGGAACGGCGTCGGCGTTGGATACACGCCGTACGACGCATAAAGTAAGTTGAAATTTCATTTGGATTTTATCGTACTCCTTTGTATTCTCTATATACAAACTGTCCCTCAGCCCCGATGGCGACACCTGGGAGCCCACAGAAAACTCAAGAATCTGTAGCCTGCATTTTGCTGGGAGCCAAAAAAGTAACATAGAAAAGCATCCCAGCTACATTCCGACACTGTCCCCGAAGCAATACAACAACCAAGAACCAAAGGTACCTCAGGACTCCATAGCAAGGTTCCAGAGGTTAGTCCAAACATGATGTTGCGATTTTATTACAATTATTTCGTGTTAGCGGCCGAAGCAACTGGGCTCATGTTAGTGGAAGTCAGAGGAAATATACTAGCTTAAAAAAATGTAGGTGGAGTGCAAGGACCAGTTCTGCGACTCTCACACCAGAGGACGGGCAACAGGTGGACACCACAAGCTTGACATCATACTTCGGCGAGGCCATGTGTCATGGCACAGAAAGTGACAGTGCAGGTGATGAGAACACGCCCTGTGATAAGGTACAGCCAACGATACATACAGAGCTGTTCAGCATTGTTTGAAATGGATGCTGTTCTTGAACACTCACTTATCGATGTCATCTGTCTTTTGTCAGGAAACACAAACTGTATGTGAGGATGGCATGAGCTGGACACTGTCACTGTTCCTCAGTGTGAGTGAGGACCTTTGCGCAAGCACAATGGTCTCCCACACATGCGTTAAGGAAGCAAGTACAACAGCTGTGGCAGAAACATCGTCTCATTCTGTAGGCCCTGATGGCCGTACATGCGTCTTTTTTGGTTATGACAGTGCATTTGCCACCAAGAGAGCACTTCTTGACTTGTGTGGTGTTAACGAAGCAGTATTTGCTTTAGTTTTGAGCTTACTACCACTAGCAAGAGAAAGGTCTGCCAATTTGACGCACGAAAAACAAGCTTCTAATATTTCTGATGAAAATGAAACATGGCATATCGTTCCGTGTACTTGGAGTACTGTTTGGCATGCACGAGACTACGGCTTCAAGAATATTTCATGCCGTCCTGGGCACACTGAGCCATGCAACCCGCAGCTGGATACACAAACCATCCCTTGAAACCATCCGTGCAACGTCGCCACCATGTTTTCGGGAGCATTATCCAGACTGCACAATGATAGTTGACTGCACGGAGGTGAAGACTGAAGCCCCTCCTGAGATACGACAAAAACATACCCTCTTCTCATCCTACAAAAACGGCTACACCCTGAAGTTTCTGGTTGCAATTGCACCAAATGGCATGGTTATATTCAAGTCCGCAGCCTTTGGTGGTCGGTGTACAGATACAGATATTACAGTTCGCTCAGGTTTTCTGACCCTGGTCAGTGCTGGTGACATCATTTTAGCTGATAAGGGCTTCCCTAGCATTCGTGCAAGTGTCACTGAGAAGAATGCTACTCTAATCATGCCGCCCTTCTCATGCGGGAACATTCCATTCACACCAGAAGAAATTGATTATGTGTATCATATTTCTAATGTGAGAGTACACGTGGAGCGTGCCATTCAGAGACTGAAAGTATTCAAAATACTCACTAACCGTATTCCAATATCTCTCATCCCAGCAATGAGTCAAGTGTTTCACATGTGTTGTGTTCTGGCAAACCTGCAGCCGCACATATTGAAAAAAGACCAGCCTGAAAATACTGTGTAGTACAATGTACCGGGAGTTTATTTTGTCATATCACATTATGCCTCGACATTTTGCTCGAAATAAAACAGTATCAAACGTCTTCACTGTTATGCACCATTTAATGTTTCTTTCAAATGTTGTGGATGACATCAGCTACCCTACAAGTAAAGGACAACATGGCCAGAGACATCACGAAATGTCATGTTACTGTACAGTGCTGGACAAACGTTCACAGAACATGTTCCATAACCAAATCAAATCATCACCAGAAATTATGTACACCTGCTGTTTACCAATTCTTTAAGGTACACGTTAAAATAAAAATATTCCAGTCGGGGAATGACTTTGGAAAGGAATTCATCATCCTTTTCCACAATCAGATTTATGCTGTGCTTGTCTGTATAAACAAAGAAGAAACATTCTTGAATATTTGAGACATACATGGCTACCTGCACCTGTGTGTAATAGGTGTGCTGTCGCTTTAGATACAGACAACCTTCCTGGTACCCGATATAAGGCACACAACTTGTGCACGTGCTCGCATCTATTATTACTGAACCCTTGCGCGAATAAGGACACTTGATCTCTAAAAGTGCAGGGCCATCTTCTGTGAAGAAGATTCCGTCCGGGCTTGCACAAAGCCGTGGCTGTGTTGGGTGGACAAGAAGCCCAACCTGAAACAAATAAAGTAAGTAAGACACACAGTATAGCAGAGCAAGCGTTTGGGCTGGTTGGTTCATATTGAATTAAGAACAATTAAAACAGTGCCGGTCCTTGTCCTTTTATCCTCTGTCCTTGTCCTACCCAGCACTGGGGGTTTTTAATTGTTTTTAATTCAACACACAGTATGTGTCCTGCTTTGGGGGCATAAATAATGAAATGTAAACAAACAATACCAAAAATTACGAGAAAGTACATGCACACTCCTTGGGGTGCACTAAGTAGACGAACACGGATCACAGTGGAACAAAACGTCTGCTGCAACTTTTTGCAACAGATTGCTGGCTTCAAGTTGTTCACCTGAACTTTGTTGTGCATGCAACACTACGTACTTATACCTTAGTCACGGTGGCACCAAACTTCTTTTCAAATTCACATCTTGCAGTGGCTTCTGTACTGTTTCCTGAGTAGGGTATGTATATGATGCAAATTACGTAAAACAATATAAAACATATATATAAATAAAAGAAAACCAGGTGTTGTAACTTTCAACGCAGGAGCATGTCCGCACCAGCGTCTGGGAAGCAACGTTATCTAACATGGCCACATGTAATGCAAAATGCATACCATAGGCTGTAGCAGATGAGGAGAAAGATTTTGGATGTGCCCAACTTTGCGGCAAGCTCAGCAAACCTGCCCCGTCTTCTGCATACTTGATGCGCCACTGAGCTCGATATTCTCAACATTCTTTCTTGATGCCACCTTGAAAATCAACATTTTCTGAGAGTTCATATTTTGTGATGAAAGTTGGAATAAAGAGTCGTAGTGAGAATTGGAAAATGAATAAGAAACGAACTCTCCTCTCATGTCATATGTTGATGGGGTGTTTGATTTACCTTGCACATCCCGACTGGCTCGCAGTCTTTGTCGCAAATTCTAGATTTGGCCCGCAGGCACACTACACGCACGTATTTCTCTCTAGGCGCGAACATAGGGTTCTACGATTTTTAGTTCGTTCACAACAACGATTATGAGCCAAGGCCAATACGTTAGGCCGAGGACACGTTGCGAGAATGCGAGAAAGACAAACAAGGAAGCACACAAGAGACACGTTTCGAATAACGGTTACGCCCCATTTCGTCCAAACGTTTATTTCGTCCAAGTACTCACAACGTCCAAATATTTAATTCGTCCGACAAAAATCTGACGTACTGAACACTTGGACGAAATGAACAGGCGAGGAGAAACTTGCCCAGCGCGTCCAATACCCGTACCGTCCAATAGCCCATTTCGTCTAAATGGGGGAATTCCCAAAGGCTCTGCTCCTTTCGGCAGACGACTGCCTAAGGCTCTGCTCCTTTCGGCAGGCGACTGCCTGGCTGCATTCATGAAAGCACAGGCCATTTTGACACTGGGTGAATGGCAGGTGACTGTATTCATGAAAGCAAATGGATTATCGATCAAACGGGGAATCACAGAAAACACAAATCCGTTCACAGGACCGCTGACCTACAGTGACCGTCCAGTTAACGATGTGTTGTTTTCTATAACTGTGCTCTCGCTAAGTACCGCGTTTCCCAATGTCAGTGATCTTTCTTGGAAACATCTAGGGATCTGAAAGGAAACTTGCGGTCCTTTGCCTTTACGTAGACTACTTCGAGCGGCAGTGGCTTACCAACGTTCATCTCTGGAATTAGTTTGCGGATGAGGACGATCTCCGCACAAACAATCACGCCGAAGGGTGGCATAATTCGCTGCGCATGAAATTCAAGAGCCAACCCCACATGACGTTTTCGAAGTTCCTCGTCGAATTTGAGTCAACGATACACAATGTAAGCACAACCAGGTAAGCAACAAATTCGCATAATCAGGGAACATCATCATGATAATTAATAGAATATAGCATATATACTTCCTCGCTTGCTCTCTTTGTATTCATGCTGCTTACCGCCATTTGCAGGTACGCATTCGGCTGCTGTTGAACGGGGCTTCGCCAAGCCGGAGACGATACAAGAGGCTCGCTCTTCCTTCTCATGGGCGTACGTAAAATACAACTCAGGGGAAATGATGCTGGGAAACGAAGCACCCTTCACAGGCGTAACAGAGCAGTTTGCTCATGTCATCAAGGCATACCTGCAGCGCATATCCCACTTGCTGGGCCATGCTAACTAATAAGTTAGTTGTTCAAAGGAAAAAAAACAACAACTAAACGGAGCACGCTGAGCATTTGTTTCTCGTTTTACGCGGTGTATAACATCTTTCAGTGGGAATGTTTAAATCTTACCTTCAACTAATAAGTCAGTTGTTGGAATGAAAAAAAAAGAAAGAAAGAAAGAAAAATAAATAAACAGAGCAGGCTGAGCATTTGTTTTTCGTTTTACTTGGTGTATGGCATGGCATCTTTCGGTGTGAATGTTTAAATCCTACCTTCAATCGTAAACGAAGCAATTGTTCACTCGCATTCGGAGATCCCCCTCCCTTTTCGGACGAAACAAGCGTTTGGACGTTACGGTTATTTGGACGGGTTGGTCAAGTTTTCCCCCATTTGGTTCAGTTCGTCCAATGCCTACTATGTCCAATTTTTTTCGGACGTGCTGAGTACTTGGACGTTGTGAATACTTGGACGAAATAAACATTTGGACGAATCGGGGTGCTACCTCGAATAACAGCCTTATGCGTTCCCCCACAATTTTTTTTACAATTAGACAGGTGGTACAACAACCGAAGGAATGTGAACGGGCGCGCTTTCCCATTATTTGTCTCGGTCATCTGTCCTCCTCTGGCCGTGTGCCATGCTAACCCGATTGCAGCAGGTCAGTGGTCGGAAATCTCGCGCAAGTTGGTCTATTTCCTGCTCTTGCATAACGTACTCAAAGTGTTAGAAGACTTTTGTGGGAGAAGAATCTATACGATAACTTTTCACGAGACCGCAGGACGTTAGAGAAGGTTAAAAAAAAAAAAAAAGAATACGAGAACATATGGTGAGACTAAAGGAATGAAGGAATGTACGGGTCAAATTTCAGGTATGTTAGTACGGGCATTGTGATATTGCTATGAACATGCTCATGCTGAGTTCATCGTACTGCGGAAGCGGTCATTCGCTTGGCGAGGGTAAAACAACGGGATGAGGCAGTGAGGCAACTGTAGCAAACATAGCAAAAGAGGAGATGGAACACAGCCATTAGAAATTGGTAAATGGATATATTGTTTATGATAACATCCGGGTCGACCTGAACCGCATCACATCGTACGCTCTTGGATAGCCGCAAGTGAAAGTTGGCACCACTGTGGTAATCTGAAAAAGTCAAAATGCACAAAAACTTGGCAATGCTCTCATGGGCAGAAATGAAATATCGAAGTGAGATACACAGCAGAAGACAGTTCCAAACCTAGAGAACGCTGTCCATCTTCACCCTTTTACTCCTGTGCTGTACCTCAGACTATAAAAAAAAATCATCGGGGGAGAGCCGTAATACAGGTGCTTCTCAGTCCTGCCCCCAGAGTCAAGGCAATGACACTAGACTAAGACCACTGATGCCTAAGACCATACAAGGGGGGCAAAGGCCACAGTTTGGATTGCCTACGGGGAATAACAAATAAATAAGAGCAAGCGCACTGCACCAGTACAAAGTTACAATCACTTGGTTACAACTTACCGTTTCTCTCTCGCCAGCCACCGACGCAGCTTGCGGACTGATTTCCGACCGCAACTCCGCGGTTTTCGAGGATTCTTGCACGGCCGTGTCATTGCCGCGCGTTTCCAGTTTGTGCGAAGCGGCAGCAGCAACGATACTATGAACGTGCAGCCTACCGCAGTATCAACAGTTCAAATCAGAACACGACAGTCAGCACCTGTCAACACGGCGTGAATGAATGCGTCCCGCAGCACAGCGGCGGGGCGGCGGCACAGCGAGAGCAGTACGCAACCAACGTGACGTAACGAACACAAGTGACGCAAGCGCCACCTTTCGCAGAATACTGGAGTTGATCACACGTTAGTTACATGCTCCGCCACGATGTGGCCACCGAAAATCCTGTATAGTTTCGGTTTGGTCGGAATGTTTTGGAATGGCTTGGGAACGTAATAACCTGCGCTGTGCTCTTCCAATCATGCTGAAATTTTCAGCATAATGTTTGGTGCATAATTGCCCATCCACTGCCACTTCTAGGCTGGTGTGGTGACATTAGAACACCTCGAAACAGGAAGCGAAAGAAAGGCATTTTTTCATGTTTTTCTGAAGGCGCTTCCGGATTATCGGCGTCATATATCAATAAGAGCGAGACGGTCCACCCTCCACGTATCATAGAACAACACAACGCAACAAATTGTGCGCCGCTATCTGCTCTCCCTTTTGCGCCAGTTTCGTACAAAGACCACCCATAATCGGAGATATTGGCATGTTCCAGGCCTTATGTCGCCGCAACCGCATGCCTGGCCGAAAATCGGAAGGCTGTCCCCCCGAGTCAAGAATCATAGCTTCCGAATGGCTCCAGTTTCACCACCAACAGTCGAAAATGAGAGCTACAGGTCTGGTACAAAGTTGCCTCTTTTTAAGAGGGCAGTGAGACCATAGACCACGTTATCTGGATAGAGTCATTGTGATAGTCTAGCCTTCCTGCAGTTCACGGGTATGGTCTCGGCACGCAGCAGGTGTTGAAGTGCGCTTGTCAGCTGTGGTATCTACGGCTCAGTTTGTTGGTCACGGTATCGACGATTGCTTGCTTGGATTAGCCTTGTCATCCCTTCCGTAATTGATGGCATAAATTGTTCAATGCAGGTTCCCTCACGGCCGCCCAGAACATTTAAACAAAGTGTGCGGTAAATGTCAGGCGAAAGGACTGGACGCCGTCGACGTCATCACTGGTCTGCAGCAAACATTTGAAAAACAAATGCTTCGACAGAACGGGCCAAACCGTTCGACTGAGGCCTGACGCTGTGCCCAACAAGTTCGACTTCCCAGAACACCTCCAGAAAGTAATAATGCATGCGTCATATGTAGAGGCCGTAGTTATATGCACTAAAGGCTGGTTGGACACATATGCATGAAAAATTCGTTAATATTGCTCAAAATATGCACCTCTAGGAATTCACTTGCATGCATTTAAAACACGCAACAAATTCACTGGGGCAAAAGTACCTTACTTTAAGTAGTGTAGAGCCCTGCACGGGCCGACTTTTCTGGGCCCGACCCGGCCCGGGCGCATCAAAAAATGGCCCGGCCCGACCCGGACCTTCATATTTTTATGCGGCCCGGTGACCCAGTGACTAGAGCCCGGCCCGGCGTCTAAGCAAACAGAGCCCGGCGCATGATGCAGAGCGCATGGTGATATGAACTAATGCATCTCCATTCTGTCGAATTAGCTGCGTGGCCCGGCCGGGCCTGACTCTCGGGAACATATTTGTCGGCCCGGGCCCGGCCCACGGTGGTGGCGTATTTTAGCGGCCCGTGCCCGGCCCGCGGTGCTGGCGTATTTTGTCGGCCCGGGCTCGGCCCGGCCCGGAGCACATAGCCAATAACAAGCCCGGCCCGGCCCGGGCCGGGTCGGGGGCCCGGGCCCGTGCAGGGCTCTAATGTAGTGTACAAAAAGCATGCAGAGTTGAAAGCATAGATCGAGAAGTTGCCCGTCAAAAGGAACTCATTACAAAGTTACCGTGTGAAAAATGCAACTAAGTTAATAACTAAGTTATTCAGCCCGAAACGTAGCTCGAAACGTTACACAGTTACTTAAAAAAAAGAACGAGTTACTCCCAAGTTACTTCGGACACAAAATAGCACTACACAGGTGCAGTTGAGTTCGACCCTGAGTTGCCTGCGTTGAGTTTTCGTTTATGTCCAACAATTCGAACGCTTTACATCTTATTCCCTGTGGGCACACGATGGTTCAGCTTCATTTCAATAGCAGCAGTTCTTACTTCCTGAACAGAATACTGTCATTGACTGGACATCACATTTTATGACATAAAATGCCGTGGAAGAACCGTAGAGAAAGCAAGGAAATAAGTGGACGTGAGTGAAAAGCGAATTAAAAGTAACTTGGAACTTAGCTTAAGTTACTTTGGCAAAGTTACCTGAAAAAGGAGTTCCTCTGAAAGTTACCACGGTGCAAAAGTAGCGAGTTAAGTTATATAGTTACCAAGAAAAGGAACAGTAACGAGTTACCTCGTACTCTGGTTGAAAGTGTGTATTTGCATGAAAATCTAGCCTCTAGAATCATGTTCCCTAGTTAAGAGTCTCAAGCGATGATTGATGATTGGAATCAGTACTGCACGAAGGGCACCTTAAAGCTGCCAGCTAGTTCAATATATGAAAACACTCCTGAATTATGCATTCACATGCAGTAAAAGCCACTCCATATTGGATAGGACAATACTAAGATGGGCAAAAGCATATAAAGAAAAAAAGTATTGCATGAAAATTTTGCCTAACGTACAAACTCGTATTAGTGGGACATACAAACACACCAGCCACACGTCTCTTTGATGCGTTCCAGCATGTTTACTTTACTTAGAGGCAATAAATAATTTTTCAACCTCGAATGTCTACTCTTTATTCTCCCTGCTTAAGTTTGCGACAATATATGTTTGAATGCAGCCCAAATGAAAACAATGTGATCCGTCTGATCAAAGAAGATTCCCAGTGCTACAGCAGTATCGGACTGTACCACCTTGCCAAGGAATATACAGAGAAGGTGACAGCCAGGCCTCATCTGCGAAAGAAATTGTCAAGGTTGATCATGTTCAACAACCAGTAATGCACTCTGCCCACTTACCTGGTTGACTGCTTCAAACTTTGTGTTGCAACTGGACTTGTGATACTTTGATGTTGGAGCTTTCACCACAAGACCTTGCTACTTAGCCTTTTTATGACTTATTCACTCTACCTCTAGTCATTTTGAACTGTCATTACCGCCATTTATTTCCCCAGTGCACATATTTCTAGTCGATATGTTTTTACCGTCATATAGCCTTTATATCACATATCATTCTAGTCCTTTGGAAGTGCTTTAGTGCCGCTCGGCATTTCGTGTCATAACTAGTCATATCTAAACTTCCTGTGCAAAGCGTAATGTTTATACCAAAGCATATTAAGGTGGTTACATAAACAAACGTGCCAAACATTCCCTGGCATTCCACACCCCCGAGCAGAAACGAAATGGGAGAAACATGAGAAGCAACACGTTGCATACGCTGACAGACGACAAAGGAAACGTAACACAACAAATACAACACCACACAAAACCAGCAAATCACATAATTGAAGTTCACAGTACAAAATTGGAACGACACGACCTCACACGAGTACAAAATAGACAGGAAAAAAAATGTATGTGACGGGATTTCACACAAAAAACGTAAGGAATCCAATCACGAGGGATTTCTGCAGTGATCCGTGGCAAAATTTTAGCGAAGCAGCAAGGGAAGCGCTCACAAACAGCAAAACTTGTCACAGCTTACATGCATTCCGATATGCTGTAATGGCTCTTTTGAGCACCGCAATATGGCGGCCGGTTGGCGTACCCCTTCCCGCGATACCCTCACCCATCCGCTATCCAGCCTTTGTACATAGAGATCAGTACATCAGAGATCGAAGCGCCCCTTCAACCTCCTCCCCTATCCTCCTGTGCACCGCGCCGCTTGGGGCGCTCGCATCCTAGGGTTCTCCTCAATGCAAATGCTATGGAGCGCTCGCGCAATAGGTGGTTTTCATACGGACAGCCGCCCCTAAGCATGCTGGGAAATCGGACTTCCGGTTCGACGGGTACGCGGTTGCCGTTGACTCATACCAGTATACCGCTCTTTCTATGCCCGTTTTGCGATGGCTGCGTGTCATCAAAAGGATATTTCAGCAAGGTAGGCAATTTTTGTAACCTTCAGCTTTATCTCCCGAGTGCTTGCCCACCGTAATGTGCCGGGAATAATGCTTTTTTTTTCGGGTCGGCCGTAGTGAACATGCCCGACGAAGCCGCCGATGCATGTAGGTGTGGGGGAAGGCTCATATACTGAGATTCTTTCTATCTTTCGCAGCGACAAGCTTCTGGATAATGTTAATTACAAAGAGAGAAAGTACTGGCAGTGCCAGGAACTATGGCCTACGATCAAAGAGGAGGATATACGTGCCTACTTCGTCACACGTGAGGGTCTCGACGGCAACGCGGTTGAAGCCCCCAAATCAATGAATGCTTACTTATATGTGACATCAGGTAACTAGTAGATCCCTTTTGAAAGTGTATGCGTTCTATAAATTCTGCTCCTTGATTAGGGAAGGTGCACAGCGTTCACGTGTCCGTACCGGAGCCAGGACTGGTTGTTCTCAAAGGAACAGTAAGCCCATCCCAGAGGTCGTGTGACCCGTACGTGTGCTGGGTCCTGGCAGAAAAAAGTGGAAATATAAAGGATGCGACATGCACTTGGTATGGCGGGGTACGTACTGGTGATTTTAATTTTGTGCATCCCTTTGCATTTGCAGTTTCTATTCCTAACAGTGTCCCTTCATGTGCAACAGGCCCTGCTGCATATCATGACTGCATGCTTCCTAAAGTATGACTATTTGCTGCCTTAGTCATCCTTTATTTTGGTGAGAAACACCTTTATTGTGTATCTGTGCTTGTATTTCTGGAGCGATCAGTATTATCATATTAATAATGAACATCTCTGACCTCAGGCTTATCATTTCCAAACGTTAACAGTGGATACCTTGTACTGAAGCACACAACACAAAAGACATGTCCACAATAAATGATCGAAAGAAAATTTTGTACATCCAATATTGCAAAACTCTTCAACTGACGGATTGTAATGATATCTTCCCGTTCCATCTTCGTGAAGGCTAGGGAAATCTTGTAGCCATTCTGCTGCCGTGTGCTTCGTAGTTACAAGGTGGCATAAGGAGAAGGAAGAACGCCCTGTTCCTACAGATGTTCCGTGCCAGTGGTTGGTGCCTCGGCTAAAAAGGGTAAGTACATGGCAGTGAGTGAAGATTTAGAAGATAATGTAGCCATGTGGGCAGCTGTTACCATTTCCATTTATTTTAACCTTAAAAGGCTTCACACACAACCAACCTGCCAAATAATCTGCAAACCCTTTTAAGATCTAAAGTTCGCAAATAAATTCGGAATAGGTAACTCCCAAGGCAGCTGTGGATCTGGAATACAGTCACCACTCACTGGAGAAGAGGAAATCAAACAGCGTCCCATCAAAGAAGGCTGCCTTGGAGAAGAGGAAATCAATCGGTGCCCCATCAAAACAGGCTGCGACCACCTGCGGTATCGACGTCCCTGCTCTGGTTTCTGAGCTTAAAAAGGTACTGCCACATTTATTTTTGCAAAACTCCCACTCGCTGCAGTGCCGTGAGACATTGCAGTAGTGGAGTAGGCTCATATACCACACAGAAAGGGAACAAAATAATACGGTTCACATGTAAGCTAAAGATGAAACAATGATCCCGCATGGGTATCTGTTTAGATGAAAAGATGCAGCTGTTTTGAGACAGCTTCATGCAGCAATGAGTTCCAATCTCACAAGCTCGTCACAAACCGGGATGATCAGTCCTGAACAACATGAAAGCAGGTGTCTCAGGAAATATTTGCACTGAGGCCAGTTATCGCTGTATATATCATGAGCTGATTTGAGCAGACAGTGCCTTCTGCATAGGCCTAATGACGCTCCTCACGTCTTTGCCAACTAGCAGGAACAAGTCTGTGTGGAATAATTGCCTATAACAAATCTAGCAGCTATATTTTGTACCAATCCAATTCTCTGTAGCCCATATATGCTGCGTGTCCCAAGATAAGCTCCCCAGACCATTGTACGAACCACGACCTACTCTAGAGTAGGTCGTGGTACGAACAGAGCGATAAACAGAAACCTGAAGCAATCTTTATGGTACTTGAGTTAGAAACGGGTTCCACTCGTGGTGTAGAACGTGTTTCTACCTCAAGTACCACAAAGACAACGTCAGGTTTCTGTTTATCGATCTGTTCGTAAAATGGCCTGGGGAGCTTATCTTGGGACACATGGTATATACATTGTCTTTTTTTTATTGGAAACACAGTGCTTCACAAAGCCTGCAATAAATGGAAACTGGAGGCTATCTTTACGATACCTGGGGAACAAACAGGTGCTATTAATTCTGTAGCACCTGTTTTTTGCTCAAGTAGCAGAAAGATAGCACTCATTTTTCTTTTGTTGCTTTGTTAGTGAAGCGCAGTGTTTCCAATAAAAAAGACACCCTGTATATGTGCAGCACTTAATTTAGTCGCATTCATTTCCTCTAGGTTGCACCGACTGCAAGGTTTTTCACGTTGGTTGAAAGGAACACTGCACAAGTTACAGAAAGTGGGCATACTGAAACAGCTGCTGGTGTGTACCACATATCCCTTCATCAACCTCTCTGCAACTTTAAGCCAGATCCAACTTGCAAGACACCCTTAGAGCTTCTAAGCATCACCAAAGAAGATTCTGACAAAATCGAACTCGAAACAAGGACACAAAGAAAAAGCAGCTCCTGGTTCCTCCACCGGAAGGGACGAATAACAGCATCAGTGTTCAAGGAAGTTTGCTCTTCAAGGATGGTCAAGTGCTCTAGCCTCATCAACAAGCTGTTCCGACCGACCATAATCAATGCACCAGCCGTGCAGTATGGCATTGACAATGAAGACAGAGCAAAAGAGGCAGTGCTGAACACACTGCAAGGAAGCCATACTGGTGCTCGGCTACAAGACTGTGGGCTGATGATATCTCCAAGGTACCCTTATTTAGGATGCAGTCCTGATGCTATATTCCACTGCGAATGCCATCCACCTGCACTCGTCGAAATCAAGTGCCTCTACTCACTGAGGAAAGTTCATCCTTCCAAGGTTGCTGAAGAAGGACAGAAACAACGCGACTTCTGCCTGGACGCCCACGGTGACTTAAAACTGTCACATAAGTATTATTACCAAGTGCAAGCTCAGCTACACTTAAATTCTGTTGGTAGCACAGTATGCTATTTTTATCTCCACGTGGATCAAGGGGGACTATTACTTTCAATCCCAAAGGAAGAGGGATTTCTGTCCAGAAACGAAGAGAAACTGAAGCTCCTTTTTGAAAAAATAGTGCTGCCAAGGATGTGTAGTAGGTATTGATTGTGTAGGAACAATATGTAAATAAAACTCACCTTTATTTGCAAGCGATAGTGAAAAGTTTGTGAGCCCGGCAACCACGGAGAGAATGTTGTCAAAATCTTGAACAAGATGGTAGGGGACTGTGTTAGTCAGTATCCTCCACTTTTTTATGTGCCCAATTGCCCTTTCCACGATTATCCTTGACGACGATATTCGTCTTGAACTTTCAACTTCATTGTGGAGCAACTGCGTTCTTCCTTTTGTGAAAGCCGGTGTTATCAGCTGCACGTCCCGCAGGAAAAAGTCCTCATGGAGAAGGAAACCCCGGTCTGCCAGAATCTGGTCACCTGGTAGCAACATACCTAGGAACCCTGCAACACACATAGTGGTTGCTCATAAATTGTGCACAGTCCCGATTGCTTGCCCCCCAGCCCACTGACTTACCACTCTGAAGAGTTATCTCCTTGTCCGAAATTCGTCCACCACAAACAGGAGAGACGAAGGTGACTGCGCCATGTGTATTCACACAGACGAGGAACTTCAGTGTGGAGCCCTGTTTGTAGTTGCTCCACACTTCTTGCTGCGTGGACAGGTTGAAGGGCCTGGAGATCAAGGCAAAGATGTTCAAGGTTGCATAAACCTGAACAATTTCACATGCTCAGTATAGTCGTCATTAGGACTGCGCAAATCCTTGAAGTAGTGAAAGGAATAATTCGGTGTCCAGTTCAACTTTCGAGGCCAATACAAAACCAATGTGTCATGAAACCAGACGAAAATGAATATACCAGCTTTTGTCCGACATGCATATTTGTGTATAATCAAGCACATTGCAGAAGTCTGATGGTACTCTTCATGCAGATTGCTAAGGAGGGGGCCCTTTTTGGATGCCTTGTTGGCTGCACAGCCAACAAAGTTGCTTAGAGTAATAGAGCTCTTAGAGCTGCTTAGACTGTATTTTTAGAGCAAGTAATTTTGTAAGTGGTCTGATTACAATTTTGAGTTGTCGAGTTCATTACGTTCACAAGCATCGACTTTTGCTTTTCAGAAATCGGGAAGTAACAGGCAAAACCGTGTACTACTTTTTTTTACTCATTACCCCATTAAATTTGGAGTCACGTAATATGTGACAGTAAAAATTCTTGCCTTTTTCACAAGGCTAAAAGCGATGGTAATGAGTGTTTTTTGTTATGCGTGTGCACGTCCTGACAATCACATTGTTTGTTCATGAAAAATTGCACAAGAGCTACGTACCTCGACACTGGAACTTCAGTGCAGTCTATAATGCCCCTTAGGTTTGGGAAATGGTGCCGTTCTTTTGTTGTGAGCCAGCTCCTCGCTATGTCGGGATCAGGGAACACAATCAGCTGTCTACACACTGAGGACATGGGGGCCAGCTGGTCTTTGAATATCCGGCTAGCAGTGGGGACGGACACATGAAACCTGTAGGCTAGGTCTGTTATGTGCAGACCGAGTCTCAGGCGCATTAAAAACAGCAGCAGTTGGCTTGGGTGTGGAAGGCATTTGCGTGCAGGTGGTAATGCAGCAACCACAGCTGCCAGCACTGCCAAGAATGTTGCCTTTGTGAGCCCTGTACACGAGGACATTGTGCATTAACATTCAAGTGTTTCCTTAGGGCTACAGCAAATGCCTGTACCACATGGAGAAAGAAATGCACAACAAAGGCACACATATCTGTGTAGAAAGTCACCTTCTTTTCGCTCATCTGCCCAACATCCTGGCACGAATTCAGCTTTGCTTTCAGCCTCTTGCACCTTCGTCTCAGTGTGGAAACCTCGTCGCTGAGTGCATCCCGTTCCTTCACCAAGGAGTAACAGTTTGCACACATCCCTGCTGATTCTGTCGCCTGGACCTCTGTGAAATATTGTTGTTTGATGCATTTAAATAGGAATCCATATTTGCAATGATGTTGACTGCAGTTGTATGTACTTTAACTTGCCTGCGTCTACCATGTTGTCACCAGTTGGCGACCCTTCCGCTGCATCCATGCTGTCCACATCGCTCATACTGTCCATATCGTCCAAACTTTCTACAGCAGTGTTGATACTGGAGCAGCTAGCCTGCTGTTCCTGCGATACCAACCGTTTTCGCGATATTGCAGCATGGCGATGATGCCTGGCAATGTTCAGGAAAGGTTTAGTGATGTTCAGTACGTGCTATGACAGTGTTCTGGAAAACATCAGTAAGTGCACGTACATTTCAATCCTCCTGCGTGATCGGGCACGACTATCGTTGTTGTACGAGAAGATAGACGGCACATAATCGACGTGGCTGGGGTCGTTGCTGCGTTTCTCTATTGAACAAAATATGCGACGGTAACGCATATGAACGGCGCTTTTCGAACACAAAGACATTACCTTCGACAAAATGCGCAGAGCACACACGTGCGCCGACGCCGGGAATCCACAAGTCGCCGTTCTTTTGCTTTCGTCGGAGCGCTACTGCCCATTGCATCTTACGCTGAGGGTCCCAAGGTACTCGGAACACCTTGTGACCCTTCTCCGTTGAGTTGGTGCAACCCAGGGCCGAACACCCAACCATTTTTGCCTGTCAAATTGCGAACCCACGAAATGGTCGGCTGTTTATACGCTAGCGAACAGGCAAACGCGCGGGAACTTCGAACCGGAAGTCCAAGATGACGTCACGCCCGTCGGGGCCTGAAAACCACCTATAGACTCTTTTCATCTGACGTCACTGTCGCAGACGGCATAGCCTTTCCCCCTGCTTGTGGCAGCCATACTTTTGTGCATGGCGCGTGCACACTGCCAGCATTAACTGTGGTGCGAGCACGTGCGAACACAAAAGTATGGCGGACGGAATGAGGTGAGTGAAAAGGGTAGGAAGTGAAAAGAAAAAGTAGTAATATGCGTTGACGACTGCCACTACTGGGATGGATGATTGGGAAATCTATCAAGTATTTTTTAAGAAATTCGACTGCTCGGGATACTGATTCTGAGGTGCGCAAAAAGCTCACTGAAAAGTGGAGAACCCAAAGCTGCCGGCGCTCTTGCTGTCATATGTGTATTTTTCATCACATTATGTAAAATGGCAGTTGCGTCTTGCTTTGAACTGTATGTGCAAATACGTGGCCTACAGGTTCGACAGCTGCTGTTGCATGCGTACATGTGTACACATTATTGTAACGAACTACTCCAGGAATTACGAAGTGGTGTTAACTCCGCGTTTTGATTTCTTTATTTCTTTCTTTCAAGAAATATAATAAAGCTGATCGTTTCAAAGAAGCAGGATGCTTGCTGTCGTGCCCTCTTGTACCAGCATCTTCCGCTACGTCAAGGTGCAGTTATTGTGCGCCGGACAAAGAAAAAAAAAAGAGAAGCGGGTGATAAAAATATACCGCGGTTGCTCATCCCCCGGGACTATTTGGCTAAATCATTTTAAATCTCCTAAAGCAACTACTTCTTTTCACGAGACTTAACATCATGAAAACGGCTTCAACATGCAAATGCGCTTCTCTGCCAGAGGATGTGCGATACTAACGATAGCGCACCTGTTCGTGGCCAAGCTTTCTCGGCTACGCGTTCCTGGCCACGAGGCACGCACACATAAAGCACACATACGTGAGCATGCATTGGCAGCATTGCAAACGGCTTTATTTCATTCTTGTATGTTTTGCTTTCCACCACCATGAGATTATTTATTCATTTTTATTTAAAATGCTTCCGGCATAGAAAGCATTACGAGGAAGGTAATACATTGGAAAACAAATACATTGCTTGAAAATCTACATTCAAGTGATGTTAGCAAAGAGGAGGAACCTGAAACATCCCCTTAAAGCAGCTGGCTGTGGAGCATGCTACTGAAATATTAAATGAGCGGGAAGTATTAAAATGCTCTGTTCCTTGACATAACCGGCAGCTTCTGTAAGCGTTGCTTACCAAGTTTTTCCGCACACTGTTCACAAATTTTGCTCTAGGAGTAACTGACAACAATGACATGGCAAAATTTTTCGCCTCCAAGCCGCTTTCACGGAAGGCACTAAAACTATGAAGAAATGCGATAACAAGCGGGGCGGAGTATAACCCGAATATATATATAACCGAATAAATAATTTGTCTGTATTTTGTTTGCTTGTATTTTTACTGTCATTTTTGCGTCGCACATTCTGTGCGTATATAATCTACACCGTTGCACTATGATGATGCATTCGTGAAGCTCGCTCAGATCTCGGGGCATCCATACTAAAATCCGTCATCATCAGCCCTTTTCACTCCCTAGTCACAATACAACATGTTCACATAATCTCCCTGCTTCATAACGTCAGCTACAATTCGACGTGAAACATCTTACTGCCGGAAAATGCATATTTTTTGCGGCTCCGACGTTTGCGCCTTTCATCACTAAACACCCTCGAAAATAACCTAGCGCTCATTCTTTTTTTCTATTATCAACTTCTCAACTAATTATCGTAAGCCCTAGTTCGCGTTGCAGGATTAAAATGTCGAAAATATGCCACATAAAATTAGTTTCGCGATGCAACATCGCTCATAGAAAAGCATGGCAATCGCAGCGCAGTATCCTAGGGAGGCAGCGCCCCTTGCGGTGGGCGCCGGAAATGGATTGGACGGGCGGTGCTCTTTGATCTCGGCGCCGTTGAACAGGCATTCTCAAATATAGGAGGCTATGGTCCGGCGTACGGTTTGCAACACGGGGATTTTAATGGCCCGTTATCGGCAGCCTGTATCGTACCCCAACGATTTCCCGAGGTGCAGCCAATGCACACTTACGGGTACCTCCTTCCCCCATACGAGAGTTAATTTGCGCGATTTTTAACAACAAAATCAATATGTCATTGTAGAAAACTCTTTATTGTTCCATAGTCACAAGATACATGGTTCTTTATGGCATCACTTCACCAGCAATGAAAAAATGAGTGTTACATTGAAAGTATACAATCACCAGTCCCATCTAATGGAAGCTAACTACTCGAAATGTAAGTCGATGACTTTCACTCGGTCATGCCAACCTTCTAACTTGAATTACGTTTTGGGAACATCAGTACTAACGCAGGTAAATAACTATACCTTGGACTTCACCTAACACCAGACCTATCATGGCGCACACACATCCATGCTATCTGATCCAGTGCAAACAAATCCCTTGGCTACCTCAGGCGAAACATCCGTATGGCTTCACCACTTGTTAAAAAGCTTGCGTACACAACAATAGTGAGAGGTGAGACCCAAGCTCGAATACGCATCTGTTATATGGCACCCCTGGCAGGAAACACTAAGCACTGAATTGGAGTCTATTCAAAACCGCGCCATCAGGTTTATAATGAACAACTATAACCCGCACAGCAGTATCACAGATATGAGGCATGCCCTAGAATTACCCACATTGAAACAAACACGTATACATGGCAGCATAACATTCCTTCATAAACTTTTCCACAGCCCTTTTGACATAAAACACGACATGATATTGAAACTCTTCCGGTCTTCATCACGCATTAACAACCTTAAAAAAATTTGTCCAATTCATGCTTCTACAACCTCGTTCCAAAACTCTTTTTTACCACGAACTATTGACCTCTGTAATAACCTGCCGAACAGCATAGTGACGATCACAGATAACACACGCTTTCAACAGTCTCTGACAGAACCCAAGCGGCACAATGTACCGAAAGTCGAGTGCAATAGGGGTGGACGGGTAGGTGGAAGGCCTTGAACAGAGTTGTGAAACTAAAGAACACTGATAAGACACATACCGTCCACCCCTATTGCACTCGACTTTCAGTGCATTGTGCTGCTTGGGAACACCTGAAAGATTAACACTGAACTAACTTGTTATTTGTTTTCATTATCACTAGACTTACCTTGATAGTTGCAAAGTAGGCCGTACACTAATGAGATGAATCATCATCGTCGTCATTGTTTTTGTTTTGTAACTTGTTATTGTTATTATTATAAATTGTAACATTGTAATTAGCATTACTGTGTTTTGCTTTGCCCATGTCCCTTATGTAATGCCCTCGGGTCTCTAAGGGTTAAATAAATGAAATGAAATGAAATATATTGATAAGCTCATCGTACATGATGATCAACATGGGTAAAATTAATCATTCCTACCGAATACTTTCCGAGCAAAAAAATCAAGAACCAGCCCTGAATTCGAAATCCAGCCAGAAATCCAGCCCTGAATTCGAGTGTTGATTTTTTGCCGTCTTTGCATATACCTCCTGAGTTCTAAAAGATCTCGTAGTGAATTTTTTTAATGCTTTAGTATACCTACCGGCCAGTAGTCCGAGCGCAAATTTTGGCGCACAGGTGCAACAATGTGTTGTATAAAAAGCGGCGAACATGCTCTGTCGCGCAGTTTTGTTTGAACTTCGACGCTTCTTGCTCTGGCTGTAGATATCTCCGACACGTTCGTACGCAGAGTAGGGCGCCGTTTTAACTAGGGTTCGTGGTTTTCGGCATTTTCCGAAAAATGCCGGAAAACACCCCCCGAATGATTTTTTTCAGATTCGGAATATTCCGAAAAAATCCGAATTTCTCGTACCTTGACAGCTGCCATTCCTGGAACCGCAAAGGGAAATCCCCTTGGAATCTCCCGTTGTCGACTATTTCTCGAACGTGGCATTATCTTCAGGCTGTGCCCTTGTTTTGTTGTGCTTAAGCGGTTATAGGAGGATGACCTCAGCTCTATTGTGCGGTCGGTGACAGCCTTTTGGCAGCACACGTACTTAGTGACACACCTATCTTTAGTGAATTTACTATTCAGAACCGTTGTGGTCTGTTGTTGTCCGGTTAAAAAGAGATCACGAGTGCACGGAGCTCCCAAACGGTTTCAAAAGCCGATCGCTCATCCCCTGCCCTAGCCTTCTAGTTCATTTTTGTGTTCTTTGTATTCCTCTATCTACTCCCTTCCAGTTACGACTTGGAGTGACCCTTGTTTCCGTTCGTGAGGCACTTCAAGGCACTTCGAGGCACTTCACTGTATGAGGACTTATTCTTATTAGTTCTACGAGATGAATCTCGTATGGATGATATAAAGCGCGAGTTTTTCGAATATGCTGTATGCCCTGCCCCTCAGGTGGATATATCTCCTATGCAGCTTTGGTCGGCCTGTTCCAGCACATGGCCTTTGTTATCGCAGTGCGCCTTAAGCATACTGGCTATTCCTGTTTCTAGCGCTAATGTTGAGCGCGCGTTCTCTAAACTGCGTGTTATTAATCGCAAGGAGCGAGCCGCTATGACAGATGCCAGCTTGATGATGTACACTTGCATCTATTACAACAAGAGGTAGTCTCCTTGTTTGCTGGTTTGGCACAGGCAATAAAAGACATTGTTAATGAAACCATGAATCGATTCACTTCTTTTCGGTTCGTTGTTACTTCGCGCGCAAAATAGGCTTTCATTCATGCGAAATAAATAGATGCCCGTATTCGGGCATTTATTTTTTAGGCGGAATATAGATGCCGAAAAAATCCGGTTTATAGTCCCCCATATAAATGCCGATAAACAGCCCCCGAATTGGATTGAAAATAAATGCCGAAAACCACAAACCCTAGTTTTAACGCGCTAATCAGCAGTATACGCTTTTGGAGAATTTTTTGCGTTAGATGAGAGGCCTAACATCGGGCCATATCCTGGCAAAATATATATGAAACCAAGTGGGACCTTTTTGAGAAATACACGCGCAAAATCCATGTTTTTTTTTTCGAAATATGCTTGAACATTTGCCCATTTCAGCACATGCTGCTAGGAAGTATATGCAGGATAGATATATCAGATGAAAGAGCATTAAAAGATGAGCGAGCTGATACCAAGTATGACAATCAGGGACATCTATAGCCAGAGATATCACGCGTCGAAATTGGGACAAAACTGCGCGAGAGGGCATGTTCGCCATTTTTTATAGCACACAGCGTTGCACCTGCGCGCCAAAATTTGCTCTCTGACAGCTGACCTGTAGGCATAATAAAGCATCAAAAAATTTCACTACAATATGTTTTAACACCCGGGAGATATACACGTGCAAACACGGCAAAACTGAAACACCCGAATTCAGGGCCGGATTTTCTCGAGTTTTTGCACGAAAGCTAGTCGACAAAAATTATTCATTTTACCGCTGTTGATCATAATATACGATGAGCTTATGAATATTAAAAAATACTGAAAACCCAGGAGGTCGATGGGACCTCCTTGCCTGAACTGACGTGAAACCGGCCCGTAATAAGGTACATGAAATGAGTTTATGCTCTATGAGTTGTCCCTTACGCACATATCGTAGAACCGTGCCAAGTTTTAACCCTACTACACAATGCCCTCTATCATTATCAATACACTGCTTATGGTTAAGATGCGCGCACCTGAGCTTCCTATTGCTCGGCTAAAACATAATTTGTAACATTCACCGCGTAACAACAAGGGAGTTAGACGCGCCGTGCGCTTGTCATCTTTCATCTCAAGTCATGGGGGGGAGGACCCAGCCTGCGATGTTTGTAGACCAGAATCGAACAAAAGGAACTTTCTTCAAGTTGCTTTGACAAACTTAACCCCCCCCCCCCCCCCCAACACAAAAGAAAAAGAGAAAGGAACGAGCTCCTCAAGAAGTTACTGGAGCTCAACAGCAAAGATCTATGCAAAAAGTTACTGCATCTAAGCCGAGTAGCCTAGTTACAGTATCGAGTTACTGGTAACGAGTTACCCCCAACAACATGGAACACGTGAACAACTTGAGAATCCGTACTACATGTGTCAAGATTGTTCTACCCTCTTTAAGAAAATAGAAGAAATTGTGCACCTTTGCTAATACGAGGGCAATATACATATAATTTGAGAACCACTCTCTAAGAAAAAAGGGTGTGAAAAGGTGGTAGCTTCCATAGTTAACTCCTAGGTCAACATAGCGTCTGATAAAGGATGGTAAAAAAATTATCATCTATCCAAATTGCGATAAAAAGCCGTACGCCCCCCTCGCTCACCGAATCAGAAGCGGTAGCTCTATCATTCGTATAGGTATAGCAGGTAGAACTTTGCAAACTTTTAGGCACAACATATGCGACAACTATTACCTCCCAAAAAGGTGTAATTGCTCCACCCTTTTTTCTGAGAGTGCAGTATGGCACATGTACTGTGACTCGTACCTTTGTCTTTAGGATATAGTGAGAAATATTAATGTATCAAGAAGATGCCTTTTCTTATACATTGGCTTTCTTGCTATGAAGGCCTCTTACTATGGATACCCGAAGTTCTTTTAAAAGAAAAACAACACATCATACCAGATTGATTTGATTGTATTCCTTTCAAGCAAACATCACAGCGCGATAGGTTCATAATGTTGTAACCGATGTGCGAAGTGCGGGGTGGATTCTGAAAGTGGAAGATAGCTTGAGGTCAGGGTTACACTGAGAAAAGTAAACCACACCACAAGACGCACACGTTATTGAATACAGACCAAATGGCTACAGTTACAGTTTACATCATGACATGACAAGATCCGCTAGAAAAATCTTGACCATCATCACTGGCTCTGAGGCAGAGATCTGGTGGTGGGCACTTCGGTGATACCTTCATCAAGGCATTGAAATTCTTTAAGCATGCTCTGGTAGTGGTCCAGCATGACATTCTGAATGAAAGATCAGGATAGCTTTCATTCACTCATAGTTTCAAACTAATTGACATATCATGCGTCGATCACATTACGCAAACGAATTAAAGCGGAATAATTTATTCACTTCGGAGGTTCCTTTTTTTCTTTTCTTCTTATTTAGAGTGACTACAAAAACGAACCTTGAGCTGAAGTCCTCCAGCATTTCAATTTTGTATATTTCGTTTGATGTTAAATACACAATACATACGATTCCACACTTTACTAAGCCATATTTTCATCAAAACGTAGTCCATTATCCTAAAAGCAACGCATAAACCACAATGGATCACTGAAATCGGAAGCGATGCTGAGCTGCTAAATTTCGAGAGAAGCCTTCTAGAACGGTGTCACTCATGTTGAAAACCACCTATGAGTAACGTTTATCAATGCGAGGAATACCACAAGAAGGAATAGCACTAACCCCTCGATAAATCGCTCAAAAATGTCGGAATTCCTCGAAAGTTTCGAGAGCACGGCCGGATACGTTCGTTTCTCGCAGCGAGGGCGACGGGGACTCCGACAGTGCAAGCACGGCTGGATGGTCGAGGTACATCATTGGCCAGATTCGAAACTGTCGGTCACGTAATTGCAACACTCGGCGCCTGACAGTCTGCGAACAAAAATCCGTTGCTGAACCTCGGTCATGTGACTGATCATCGTGAAGTGATCAGATGAGCATCGGGGAGCGATCCTATATTTTGCTCACATGACCAAGATCAGTCCAGACCAGGAAATGACCAGAGCAGCATCAGGGAGCGATCCTATATTATTGTTTACATGACCAAAAGCAGACCAGACCGGGAAATGATCAGTGTACCGTCGGGGGACGACGTTATCTTCTCTTACGTTCTACCTCCTCCGTTCCCACACCGCTGGGAACCAGTCGTGCACTATCGCCCGTACAGAAGCCGAAGCCCCATTGCGTTCCCATTCTTTTCCCGAGGGTTTGTGCTGCCTGGGTATATGTCAGGAACTATCTCGTTTGAACAAACTTTTCAAAGAAAGTTCATGAAGCCGGCTACTTAGCCCATGACTTAGCCGATACAAGGTTGGGGACATGTAACACTGTTGCTCGACGAATAGGCGATTGTTTCCCACCAGGCGTCGCCCCTTGTCTTTTCACCGCAATTTCAGTCGTGATTAAAAAATATTTAGAGTTTTCTGTCGCACATAAAATTATATTAGGCGCATATTATTAAAACGAACATGTTGCGATATAAACCTGGTGAAAATGTGAATGAGGGACAGCACGCACGCTTGACTATCGACAGTTTAATCATGCGAACCGTCAGTTTCGATCACCGATAAGGAGTGCAGGTTTTACTGGACGGGTGTCCCTCATTCCTCCTTCGTGTCTTTTCACCGCTGGTTTATATCGCTAATACCATGTACCAACTCCATACCATTCGGTAATAAAATAATCTGAAATGTCCACGATCATGTAACAACAAATCAGTGTAATGTCAGTTTTTAATTTTGTAGTGGAGTGAGATAAATGAATGCCTTTTGCATAAACGCTTAGTAAGCATTCAGTTCTGAAATAAATTTTCTCTTACTGCCCTGTTTACCTCCAGAGAAAGCCTAAGGTACTATGGGCTGGCCTGAACAAGAAAATGATTGCCGGAAGGAAGAAAGACGTCTCAAGAACAGTTAACCAGATGTGAAAGCTTCATTGCCAAAAAGCTTCACCAAGTTTGTTAAACTTTGTAATGTTTCAAGTTTTGTTGCAAGGTACATCCTTCTGCTCGGGCAAGCTAAGCCATAAGCTCCTCCTCTGGTGGCAACGCATAAAAGCGTACCGTGTTGGCATCCAATGCCCGCTTGTGGCTCAAGGGTCCAACGAGCTGGAGGGTCCAACGAGAAGGAGGATCCAACAGGGTCACGTGAGAGCGTGAAAAAGTATCCAACGCGATGAAGGGTCCAATGCGAGACGGAGTAGAGAGAAGTATCCAACGAGCAGAAGGATCCAACCGTGGATTCTTCTGCTCGTTGGATGCTTCAGCACGTTGGATCCTTCTGCACCTTTGGATCCTTCAGCTCGTTGGAACCTTTCTCACGGTTGATTATGTGTTTAAGTACCTAAAGTGCTCAAGCATCCAACGAGTCGAAGGATCCACGGCCTCGCATTATTCACTGGACGGTCATGCATTAACGATTAACACAGCGTCCGAAATGAGTAAGTGAATTAAATGTCCCATGCGCATACTCTCCAAAAACTTTTCTTGACATTTTGGTGGCTGTTTACCATTATAAAAGCCACTACGTGTTATTAGAAGGAGAATTATCAAACGAGGTCTTATTGTGGTGAACTTCCTGAAATGAGGATGTGCGTGTCGCGCCATGCGTGATCTCCTCTCATCATGTCAGTGTTCACTCGGTCACAAACTTTCCCTCTTTCCTTATGCGCATTTGTAGTATCAGAGTAGTCGAAGACGAAAGTGAGTATGGAGCACATGTGCATTTATTTAAAAAAAAAGAAGAAGAAGAAAAAGAATAACGTGAGTAGAGCATGCAATAAATATGGGACGGCAAAATTCCTATGTCGGCCACACGACCCAGATATCTTACAACGCCGCTGAATGCCGCTTGGTAGCTCTCCAGCCAGGATCCAAACATTGCCATTTCCGAGGTCAGCTGTGTGTTCCTCACCAGCGGCACGGCCGAGTGGGCTAAGGCGTCCGCTCGTTGGTGGTAACCAAGGTCGAGCTGAAGACTGGGAGGTGGTGGGTTCGAATCCTACCGCCGGCTGTGCTGTCTGAGGTTTTCCCTGGGTTTTCCGAAGACTTTCCAGACGAATGTCGGCACAGTTCCCCCTGAAGTCAGCCCAGGACGCATACTAACCCCCCTGTCCCCCACTCCTTCCTGCTATCCTCTCTCCGTCTGTCCACATCTGTACGTCGCTCATAGCCACAGTTGCTTCGCGGCGCTAACACCCAATCAAAAAAAAAAAAAATGTGTGTTCCTCAGCAGTACTTCCTGAGACGCAGCAGAGTTGTAGCACGCAGTATACCGATAATTCACTGAAGGCTTGAGTGCTTGCCTCGTAAAAATACGAGCACTGGATTTGCCCACCTCGTGCTGCGGTATTGGATAATGTCGTGAGTCCTGTTGTGGGAGGGCAAGTAGATTGGATTCGGAGCACCGTAGTTAGACTCCATCATCAGCCGGATACGTCCGCTGTGCTCAGTTACCACAGCCCAACTGTACAAAAGGGCAGTCGAAGCGACGAGCGTAGTTAATGAATCGTCTTTTGGAAGGAATGTGGTTTTCTTCCTTTGTATCCCCTTCCGTTCTTTGCCATGGACACGGGAATAAAAAGGAGGACGTCACCCACCGCTGGAGAAGGAGGGCATCGCCCTCTACGACCCTCACATTCATACACACCTCGTTGGATCCTCCGTCTCGCATTGGGTGCGCTTGTGGCTCAAGGGTCCAACGAGACCAACCTACCCTCTCACAACAGGACTCACGACATCATCCAATACCGTAGCAGGAAGTGGCCAAATGCAGTGCTCGAATAATAATAATAATAATATAATAATAATAATGACTTTATTTGATCCAACATTGAACCCAGACTACTGGGAAAAAAGCTACACTAGGTAGCTTGACGAGTCCCAGACCCTGCGCCTCACACAGCGGAGCATACAAATACATGTAGAAAGTAAGTACAAATGGCATTCAAACGCGAAGAAACAGTAACAGAAACAGCATATATGGACACATTTCGATACCATGCGTGAATAGTTGACACTGCAGGGGTATATTTACAACTATTAATTCGACAATGGTAGTAATAACAAATATGACAAGGATGGAAATGCGCCAATGACAAGAATGGAAATACAGCAATATGGGGTTAGTGGTTACGCACCAAGGAAAAGGAGTTTGATGTTTTGGACGCTTGTGTACCTAAAATCCATTTCCTTATATCCGTTTAATAGTGTGGGTAGGGTGTATGATGTCAACTGTGTACCGTAGTTCGTACGCGGTTTTCTAACCTGCCAGGGCAAGGGGGCCCGGAATGTATATGCGTTAGTGTCATTCCTCACAAGTGCAACTAGATTGCAGAAATGGGCGTTGTTCTGAAGGTAGGAGCGTCTATATGTCATAATCAAACGATACTCATACACACCGCGTATTTTAGTGAGGGATAGGTCAAGAAAAAATTGTTTTGTGCTTGTATAATATTCGGCATTTACGATCGCACGAACTGCCCTTTTCTGTAAAAGAAACAAGGCATGTATGTTCGTTTTACTTGACGTACCCCATACTAGATGGCAATATTGAATATGAGACAAGAACAATGAATTATATAATGTAAGTTTAACCTGCATAGGTAAATAGTAATGTCTATACAAGATTCCAACCACTGCGGAAATTTTAGATTGTACGTGTTGGTTGTGGTAATCCCAAGACATAGTGTCGGAAAAATATACGCCTAAGAGTTTGAAGTTACTCACGATCTCTATACACTTGGAGCTAATAGTAAGTTGAGCGTCCCATTCACTCGTTTGTTAATGGGTCGGAATATCATAGCTTTTGTCTTATTGTAGTTTATTGTGAAATTATTTTTGAAGGCCCACGACTGGAAGAATGACGTTGCCCTTTTGTATTAATTCATTTGCATTACATCCTGATAGGAGAATACTCACATCGTCAGCATAAATAACGAAAGACGCTACACTATCGATATTAACAATATCGTTAAGATATAAATTAAATAAAAGGCGGCCTAAGATGCTACCGTGAGGCACACCAGCAGTTACCCTTTGGAGGTCCGAGATTGCAGAGTCAATTTGCACGCATTGTTTTCAATTGCTTAGGTATGTTCGAAAAAGTTCAAGTGCATTTGCTCTCACGCCGTATTTATATAACTTCTTTAGTAATATATCATGGTCAATACGGTCAAATGCCTTCGAGAAATCAATAAACATTCCCAGCACTATGCATTTTCTCTCAAAATTACTTAAAATGGTTTTCTTTAGATTCAGTAAAGCTAACTCGGTTGACATACCTTTCCTAAAGCCATGCTGGGCGTTAGATAGCAACTTATGTTTGTCCAAAAAACCCATTAGCCGTTTGTGAATTATCTTCTCTAAACCTTTTGAGAAAATGGGACGTATAGAGACCGGTCTGTAATTGGTTATATTATCTTTCTCTCCGCCTTTGTGTATTAGGGACACTTTCGCAATTTGCATGCTTTCAGGAAATATACCAGTTACTAATATCATGTTAAAGATATTGTTAATATGAATTATTATTCGCGCGTTAAACCCAAGGTATATTTAAACAGGTAGCGCAACTCCCATAGGCCCCTGTGTCTTCAGAATGACGCCATGATAGAGACGGTCAGCGCCATCCATCCGTTGCGCGGACTACTACGATTGTAAATAAATGACGTCAGAGACGACGTCACTAGTATGAATAATAAGTAGTGCATAATTAGCCATGCACGTTTATACTGGCCCACTTCGCTTGCCTTGTATTCCCTTTTCCACGCCCAGTCAACAATACCAGACGAGAACACAGAAAAATAAAGCATATCATATTTAATGAATCATATCAATTCCAAATACATACAGTTATCACAGATTTTGACAACTCCAAACAGAAAGGCGTCGTGATGACCACAAAGAAATTAGAAAGGCTCACATAAGGCCCATTTCTCACCCAGAGCTATACGTACATCTAGTGATTAGACGTTTGCATTTATTCAATGAGTGGCCGTTATAGGTCCATTGCAACAAGACACAACATCGTTGGTGCAGAGTTGGTTCCTGCTAACACTCACACCATCATGGCCGCTCGTCCCATGACGAAATCTTTTTCTCGCGGGCCCAGCAACAGGAGATGCATTGTTGCATTCATCTGTTCACACCTGTTAATCTTGGTCTACAGCACGGAGATGTGAAGGTCGCTTCCTGTTTAACCCAAAGAGTGTACGAACTCCGTATTACAGTGCACGGACACACGGTACGGATACAGAGACACACGGATAAACACGGAAATGTACTGGAGTGGTAGATGATCTCTATATGTGCACGAGCGGGGCAACAGAAAGCTTTTTCTACATTGAAATTAAGAATAACCTATTAGTACATACACAAGCCAGGCCCATGTTGTAAAGTTTTTCTGTTTACAACCGTACTTCTACTGTCAACACCCAGGATCGCTCGCGCCTCATGCTGGTGGCCTTGCCGATGGGTCTGATTTGGTATTTTCGCTAGTTTTCGCTACCAGTTTAGATATACCTTGTTAAATCTGTACGTCTTCGTCTTTCTTGTCTGCGCTTTTACATGACCAGAGGAAAATAAAGTTTGGCTTATGACGAGCGTGAAGCTCGGAACATTCCAAGCCATCACGAGATAGAGTGTGGACGTGCTCTCAGCTTTTCCTTACCTGCTGCGTACTTAATCTGCAACAAAGGTTATGGGCCCATGTATCAGCACTGCTACGGCAAGCATAAAATAGATGACCGTCAATCCTAATCGTAGAAGATGGCAGAAGGATTACCTACGTCCCACTTCGAGAAGTTGGAGGGAAGCAACTACCCTACATGGAGGTACAAGCTTACAGTCTACCTGAAGGCAAAGGGTCTATGGACCGCAATTGAAGATAATGCGCCGGAAGATGATGCGCAGAGAACAGCTTGCAGAAGAAGGATCAAGAGGCCCTGAACGCTATAGTGCAGACTTTATCCGCAAGTCAAGCCTGTTACGTCATCAACCAAGCCACTGCGAAAGGCGTTTGGTTGAAACTGCAGGAAACGAATCGAGGTCGAGTCCTGGAACGGAAGATCACCTTGAAGCGTGAGTTGAACGCCATAAAGTGGAAAAAGGATGAGACTGCTACTCAATACATGCAACGCGTAGAGGCCATTGCTGAACAGTTACGAGTAGAGCCCTGCACCATCCGCGGATGGAAGCGGATATCCGCGGTATCCGCAAGATACTTGCGGATTCGGATGAAAATTCCGAACTTTCTGCGGTGTGCGGATCGGATGCGGATGGCGCGAGGTCGGATGCGGATCGGATGCGGATACGAAGGCAGCGGATCGGTAGCGGATCGGATGCGGATATACCGCGTGCTGTAATTTTTCCACCAGCAATTTATTTGTATTGCGCTGCGACAGCGAGCGAATGCTCGGGTTCACCTTTGACCATGCACGGCCAAGACGGGAGAGAAGGCATTCTGGCGTCTCGAACCGCGCTAGCACCGACGAGGTAGCGTTCCACGCGTTACAGAAGGCTCTCCGTAACGCGTTTGTTGAAATGTTTACCTTTGCTGGTCGTCGTGAGTCGTTCCGTGACAGCATGGAGGCATCCAAAATTATACCAACATATGCTTCCGGCGGTCTTTACGCGTCCTTCGAAACGTGCGGATTTTGCGGATCGGATGCGGATGGTGCGCTTTGGTCAGCGGATCGGATGCGGATGTAAACTGTTGTGTGTGCTGCGGATGCGGATCGGATGCGGTAACGGTTGCGCGGATGCGGGTCGGATGCGGATGCCAAAAATGTCATCCGCGCAGGGCTCTAGTTACGAGCCCTGGGTGAGCCTATTGACGACCCGGAGATAGCGTCAATAGCCATTCAGGGATTGCCAAGAACGTACCACGGTGTTGCCCGAGCTTTCGACATATGTGCCATAGCGGACCTCACCACCGAGAAAGTTAGGTACGCACTCGTCCAGGAGGAGACACGCCAAAACGGTTATGGCAGCGAGGCAGCGCATGAAGCGAGACTTGGCCCCGGGAGACGAAATGGTGCCAAGAGAAGTGTACAGTGCTTCAGCTGCGGGAAGTTAGGACACATCGCTCAACGCTGTCCAGAAAAATCATCTAGTCAATCGCCCAGCAACAAAGGAGGAAGCGACACGCGACCCAACCGGAGTTCCTTCAGAGGGAAATACAACGCAAGGGTTGCTTCAGTCAAGGAGAACCAACACACAGAGGTAGATCACGCATTGAATTCCTTCGCTTTCGAAGTTAAAGAGCACGGCACATGCAGTAGCGGATGGAATGGTTGGTCCGTCGACTCCGGGGCTAGCAGCCACATGACAGGGTGTCTGGATATTCTGAAAGTATTTCGAAAAGATCACGACAAGGTGGTTACACTCGCTGACGGCAAAACCATACGAACGGATGGCATTGGAAACGTCACGTTCGAGGTAAAAAATGGGCAGGGCAAGAATTTTCTGACTGCGATGGACGTCCTGTATGTCCCAGGTATGGCCGACAACCTGCTTTCTGTGTCTAAGCTGACAGAGAATGGGATGGACGTGACGTTCAAAGGCGACCGCTGTCATGTGTATCGTGGCAAAAATTTCGTTTTCGACGCTGTCAAAGAAGAGGGAATATACAGGTTGCATGCCAAAATAATTCCACAGAGTCTGCAAGCTCAGCAAGCACGCCTAGACACTACGGAATTATGGCATCGTCGAATGGGCCACTTAAATGTTCAATGCCTTGTGCAAATGTCACAAAGTGGAATCGTTCGAG
This sequence comes from Ornithodoros turicata, assembly GCF_037126465.1. Taxonomy (NCBI): domain Eukaryota; kingdom Metazoa; phylum Arthropoda; class Arachnida; order Ixodida; family Argasidae; genus Ornithodoros; species Ornithodoros turicata. Next base: position 45,248,742 of record NC_088205.1, on the reverse strand, counting down.
GGATCCCGAACTTGAACTCAGTGCAACTGGAGTGTAAGGAATGTGCTATGGGAAACCATACAAGAAGTCCCTTTAAGACATCGGATGATTGACCAGCGACTGGACTACTGGAACTGGTACATGTTGACATATGCGGGCCGTTTCCAGTAACTTCGCTTGGAGGGAGTCGCTACATGTTTGTGATCGTTGATGACTACAGCCGTCGAGTAGCAACACAATTTTTAAAGTATAAGGGTGAAGCTACAGAGTGTCTGATTGAGTATATTAATGAAGCTGAAGTTCAGACCGGGAGCATTTTGAAGAGGGTTAGAACAGACAACGGTTCCGAGTTCACAAATCGACAACTCGAAGTCTTCTTCAAGCAAAAGGGGATCGTCCACGAAAGGACTGTGCCATTCTCGCCAGCACAAAACGGAGTGGCGGAGAGAATGAATCGGACGCTTCTCGAGACAGGAAGAACGCTGCTGAAACAAGCTGAATTACCCCTGGAATTTTGGGCTGAAGCTATAAACACTGCAGCTTATATACGTAACAGATGTCCAAAAGAAGTTATCCGTGGGAAAATCCCAGAAGAAATTTACACGGGCAGAGTCCAATCTGTACGGTATTTTCGCATTTTCGGATGCCTGGCTTATGCTTGGATTCCCGATCGCTACCGAACGAAGCTGCAACCAAAGAGCAAGGAAGCAATTTTTCTGGGGTACTGTGAGAACACCAAAGGATATCGATTGTACGATCCAATCACAAAAAAGGTCTTCATTAGCAGAGACTTAAAGTTTCTTGAGGACCACAAGGGATCGACGTTGTTGGAGCAACAAGCCCACACGGAATGCTACGATTCTGTCAGTTATGTCTCCATCAATACCTTTTATCCGGATGAAAACTCATTAGGATCAGAAGATGGTCAAGCAAGTAGCGGAAGCGGTGCATTCGAAACCGCAGACGACGTCTCAGATGGGGGTACGGCGGACGCATCCGAGCTGATGTCGTCCGAAGACGAGGTCGAGCACCAAGATGTACTTCGCAGGTCGGCGAGGATCAGAGCACAGCCTGATCGCCTGCAAGTGGATCCAAGTAAGAAAAGCTACTGTCAGAACGTGGAAATTCAGCAACACATCGTGGAGCCAACGACGTACGTCGGGGCAATGTCCTCCCTTCAACGGATTCAGTGGGAGAAGGCAATGAAAGAAGAGCTGTCCTCACATGACCAAATGAATACTTGGACACTTATCCCGAAAAAGACAGGAATGAAGGTAGTAAAATCGAAATGGGTTTACAGAGTCAAAAGAGGCGCAAGCGGAGAAATCGAAAAGTACAAGGCTCGTGTGGTTGCTGTAGGAAGCTCACAAGTACATGGAATCGATTATTTCGAAACGTTTTCTCCAGTCGTTAAGCTCAACAGTCTACGATTGCTTCTAGCAATTGCAAACGAAGAAAGAATGGTGATGCGCCAATTAGACGTCAAGACGGCATACCTTCACGGGAAACTAGAAGAGGAAGTCTATATGGAGCAGCCACCAGGTTTCTGTAGAAAGGAAGAACACGTATGCAAGCTAAACAAAGCGATATATGGCCTGAAGCAGTCTGGAAGGACGTGGTACAGAACACTCGATGCTATTCTACAAGAACAAGGATACAGACGTCTAGAGACTGACAGGTGTGTGTTCGTACTTAAAACCGGAAATGACAAAGTAATTCTAGGAGTTTACGTTGACGATATGTTGATGTTGGGAACCAGTCAACGAGCACTGAAGAACGCAATCGACGCTCTTGGGAAGAAAGTTGAGTTGAAGGACCTTGGAGAGCCAAAGTATATCCTAGGAATAGAAATAAGCCAAGAGAAGGAAGGTCGAAGTATTTCTATCAGCCAGAAGAAATATCTTGGAGACATTCTTAAACGTTTCAACATGGACAACTATAAGTCAGTTTCGACGCCAATGGAGCATGGTCATGTCAACGGAAATGAAGTTTCACGAGAAGAAGAGACCATAAGTCGAGATAATCTAACCTACCAGAGCCTCATAGGCAGTCTTATGTACCTCGTGCAAGGAACTCGTCCTGATATTGCATTTGCTGTAAATTACTTAAGCCAGTTTAACAAAGATTTCACGATACAGCACTGGAAGATGGCTAAACGAGTCTTACGTTATTTACAAGGTACGCAAGATGCTGCAATCACATACACTGCTTGTCAAGAACCTATCATGGGATATTCAGATGCGAGCTGGAACGAGGGTAACTCAGGAAGATCAAGAAGTGCTTATGTTTTCACAATGTCCAAAGGAGCGATTAGCTGGAAGTCAGTGAAACAACCAACGGTAGCGCTTTCCACCAGCGAGGCAGAATATGTCGCTCTAACCGAAGCCATGAAAGAAGGAAAGTGGCTAAAGACCTTTTTGGAGGAACTTGGTTTCGAAAGTTACGGTGCTGGGGCTATGACCATGAGATGTGACAATCAGTCGGCAATCAAGATGATTGAAAATCCGGTCCAACACCAACGGTCTAAACATATCAACCTCAAATACCTGTACATTAGGAACCAGGTTGAGAACGGAGATCTTGTTGTGGAATATTTACCAACACAGGACATGATTGCAGATGGGCTAACGAAACCAGTCCCAAGAGGGAAGAACTTGTTTTGTGCGAATAGATGTGGTTTAAGCATACAGTAAGAACTATTTAACGCGAGTGGGAGTGTGTTAATATGAATTATTATTCGCGTGTTAAACCTGTACGTCTTCGTCTTTCTTGTCTGCGCTTTTGCATGACCAGAGGAAAATAAAGTTTGGCTTATGACGAGCGTGAAGCTCGGAACATTCCAAGCCATCACGAGATAGAGTGTGGACGTGCTCTCAGCTTTTCCTTACCTGCTGCGTACTTAATCTGCAACAGATATGTGTAAGATATGGAGCTAAAATATCGATGACGTACTTTAGCGGTTTCACTTGGAGCCCATCAAAATCTATACTCTTACTGTTATTAACAGAAGTAAAAACAGAGATGACCTCCGTGGATGTAGTGAGTTCCAAGAATAAGGATTCCCTTATATTGGAGTGTAACGTAATTTCCGAGGATGGAGCTTGTGACTCGGTTAAATTAGCGAAAAATTAATTAAATGCGTCAGCTAGCGACTTCCAAGACACCACTTTGCCGTCGACGAACATGCAACCTATTGACTCCTTCTCCTTGGTTGTACCAGTGATGCGTTTGATGTTTCTCCATATCTTGTCAGGTTTGTTTAACAATGACTTATTAAATAGCCGGTGGTAATACTCCTCCTTAGCTTTGCGTAACACTGAGTTGACATGGTTCCTATATTGCTTGAATGCTATAAGATCACTGTTCTCCCTTGTCGCCAGGAATGTCCTATAAAGTGTTCGTTTACGGCGAGACATCCTGATCAATTCTGATGTCATCCATGGTTTACGCGCTTTGTGCGCTTGTCTAAACTCCTTCAAGGGTTTTTTTCAGAGAATTTTCACTCAAGTCCAAGCACCAAAGGGACCCTTCAGTGAGTTATTATCGGTGTACTGCGTGCAGACTTGTGCGTAACGCGTTACTAGTAATTGCGTTAAGTAGTAGGAGGGCGGGTTGAGGCTTCGGCCGGTCCACTCAGCAACCTGGACGCCTGGGCCCTGCCCCTGAGCCCTGCGCATATTTTTCCCTGCGCGGCGCGTGGGCGAAGGGTTGTCCGCGCGCTTATAACATGCAGAGACATGCAAAGAAGGGTCATACACAAAAAGTACAACTGAAAATATATTCATTAATGCCAATTGTAATGCCAATCAAGTTGAGACATATTTATTAAAGCCGATTGTGCTGGGAATTGTGCCAATTGTGATGCCAATCAGCTGAAGGAGAAAAACCCAGCCAAAAAACCTTCACCACCTGTAACAGAAGAAACAAAAACACAAGACAGTACATGTGAATAATATACAAAATTTATTAATTATATCCAGTCCTTAGATTCTGAAAGAAAACATAAAATCAACATTCGTCAAACTGCTTACGGAGCCCCACACCAACGACCTGAAAGATGACTTATCTTTATATGACACTATATTCGCATTCAATAATACATACAATATTGCGGCCACACGGGATAATCTGGAAAAGATACATTTCAATATCATCACACTGCCATTCTACAATGAAGAATGCCTACCGACCAAGGAAGGTTTTTACGATGATTTGAATGGAACACACATCAGCGATGATGACTGTGCTTTTGCTCGGGAAACATATGATCATTTTGATTGCAAGTCGTTGAAAGATTATACTTTGATCTATTTGGAATGTGATGTCCTGCTCCTGTTAGATGTTATGCAGCATTTTAGACAGCTTTCTGTGAAAACATATGGATTGGAGGTGCTGCACTTTGTCAGTCTACCCGGATTCAGTTGGCAGGCTGCTCTCAAGTATACAAAGGCCGAAATCGAGCTGGTTACAGATGAAGATATGTATCGAACCATCGAGTCTTCTATTAGAGGTGGGATTTGCCAACAAGGATGCAGGTATGCTGCTGCCAATAGCAAATATTGTGCAAACTTTGGCCCGGAGAAACCACCTAGTTATATCTCCTCTTGGGAAGCAAACAGTCTGTATGCCAGTTGTCAAACATTACCATTGCCTATTGGAAGATTCGAGTGGGTGCCCGAATCTGAATTTTCGAGTTTGGACATCATTAACCATCCTCAAGATGCAGAGTATGGCTACATTTATGTGTGCCACCTCTTCTACCCGCCGGAGCTACACCAGAAGACCAGGTATTTCCCACTAGCTCCAATGAAGCAAAAGGTTGACGAGAGCTGGTTGTCAGAGTATCAGTTGGCTCTAAAAGACCAATTGAATTACAAACCTGCAGCACAGGGTAAGTTACTTCTCACTTGTAATGATAAAACAGAGTATGTTGTACATTATCATTTGCTGAGTCTATATTGCAAGTTAGGTATGCGGGTGGGGAAAATTCATAGAGTGTTGAAATTTCGTCAGGGTACGGTCTTTGGCCCGTACATTGAAATGAACATTAAGCGACGCATTGCAGTGCAAACAGACTTTGAGAAGCAGATATTGAAGTTAAGCTGTAATGCCCTATACGGTAGGACACTCCTTTCCCCCAGACGATTTAGATAAATTAAGATAGCATTCAGCAAAGAAGAGGCCCAAAGATATAGCTCCTCAAACGAGTGCATTCGATTTGTTTGTCAGAGAATTGTGTGTTGTATGAGATGAAGAAAAGGAAGGTAAAGTGTAGCTTTCCATTGCAGATTGGTTTTTGTATTTTAGATTATAGTAAGTTGGTAATGTATGAATTTGTCTATTGCACTCTATTGGAAAAATTGAATTGCCCTATCACCACCATGTATTCGGATACTGATTCTATCATTGGTGTGTCTCATACGTCAGAGTATGAAGAGGAAATAAAAAAGATTGCAGATGATCACCTTGATCTTTCATCCTATCCCACTGATCATCCACTCTATAGCAATAAAAATAAAGGGGCATTGTTCCGCTTCAAGGATGAGACTGGAGGTAGGATAATTGAAGAGGTGGTTGCTCTGAAAGCAAAAATGTATTCAATCTGATTGAGTGACGATAGTCAAATTGCTAGAGCAAAAGGTGTTAAGAAAAGTATTGCTCGTAGAGAATTGCATCACGATGTATATAAAGATGTTTTGTTTAAGAGGGCATACCAGCTCTCCGTCCGAATGTATTTCCTATGGAACAGTTTTTATGCTTTTTCTCTGTAACCGCCGCGCAGATTTTGACGCGGGTGATTTCATCATAAAGAGGAAGACGAGATGAAGAGCATTACGCTACCAGATTTCTCATACATGTTGTATGTATTTTACGGCGAGATCACGAATGCGAAAAAAATACACAATTTTTCTCCTCCCTCTTCGAACAGGTTTTATTAAACTTCTATAGACATTTCGAAAAAAAACTTTCCATTTACATTCTCTGGAAATACTTCAGGAATTGAAAGACATCAAATTTATATGTCTACCACTTTCCGTTTTTAGAAAAAAGCATGAAACGTGAGTACGGATAAATACCGTCTCAAAGCCCCGTAAACCACGCCATTCTGTGTCGCCCTCTAGCCGTAGCACAGGAAAAACCGCGTGGAACATTTTGACCATATCCATCCGCCGACCATGCGGCGCGCACGCGCACTGTAGTGCTCCCTCTCTCCTCTTTACTTTCATGGACAGCGGACTTAGGGCATGGCCTTGGAGACCAGAACAAAAGCTTACTTAGCTGCCCGTAAAGGGATTATCGTCAGTCAGCATTGTCGGGGGAGGGAATGTTGGGTAGACAAGCCAGCATTGTCGCGGCCCGTGTAAGAGACCACCGAGACCAATAAACCTCTTATTTTTTCAGTGCGCTTATAGAGAAGTGAGATGAGTTTATTAGCTTGACATGAAACGTCAATTTGCTCGATTTTGCAGTTTCGGGTTTGTGCTTACTCAGTCAACTGTCTGATAAGGCTGACCAGAATCCCTCCTATTTACGGTTAGTGGAAGGCCGACTTCACAAACATTCCAGTAACGTTCAACAGGACTGCCCTGTAACGTTCATAATGTTGAAACAGCCAGCAAGCGGATTACACACAGATAAATGTTTCTTAGGACAACGGCACCTAGAACTGCAGCTTTATTTGTTGTTTCTCTTTCTTTTATTGATCGATTTATTTTTATTTTTATCTTTATTATTTTATTTATTTATTTTCATGATCGCTCCACATGAACCAATAAGAAAAATTGATCAAGTGACCACTGCTAATTATTTCCGCACACACAATGAGCAACAGTCTTTTCCGGAACCCAAATTCACGTTCGCGTAGCAAGGAAAACCAACGACAACCAACGACAGCGACGGGGGAGGGGGATATATTTATTAGACGGAAAGGAAAAAAAAATGGGCTAAAAGTCAGCCAAACGGGACGTCGGCTTGCTATTCCAAAAATACATAAATAATTAAATAAATAAAATTAAGAAATAGGAGATAAATGAAATGGACGCAACGGAACAGCACGTTAGTTAGTTGACTATTTGGTTAGTAAAAGTTCGGTGTTTGCATTTTCATGTTCAGGTTAGTCTAAGTGGGCTTTGGCAGTTTCCGCGCAGAAACAGCCAGATAACATTTATTTACAGTAGTTTATTTTGCAACGGGGACTTCGATCACGTTATTTTGAGATACGGCCAATTTTTCGAGACCGGTTCCCTGGATTTTCCATCTTTCGACAATCCTTGCTAGTTGCACGTTGGATGACCCAAAACTTGTACCCGTCTGTCTTTGGACGGCGAACAAAGGGAGGCCTTCTGAGGAAGATAAGGAAAAGCTCCGGGTCACTGGGGATTCTCCGCTGAACTAGTGTCTACGCTGAACGAAAGGTCTGGTGTAATGTGAAGTACCCTGTAAAAACCAAGGAGTGTCTAAAAATATAGTACTGAAGTTTCCGGGTAATAATCAGTGCGTTATAAGACGGAAATCGTGCTCCGAGACCTCGTCGCGCGTCAAGTTCCTTTCATTTTATCTTGTCCATTTATACATAAAGATTGAGTTCAAGGAGTTATTCCGAAATCCTAAGCTGTTTGGAGAAGGCGTTTGATCGAAGACCGCTTGGTCTCAAGCCGTTTGATCGACGCCGTTTGTTCGAAAGACGTTTTTTCGAAGGGAGTTCGAAGCTCGCAGCGTGTCCTTAGCACCTCTTTTTCTGTAAATTCGAACATATGGAGCATGAGGCAATCAGTGTCCTCTCCCTTTTTGTTTGTTTCTTGCTTTTTTTTTTCAGCTAAAGAGGGGAGACCACTGGTCATTTGCAGAAAGGTTTTATTGGTCATTCACGAACAGCACAGCCTTCTGGCTTTTTACTCTCTCCCATCCGAAAGGAAATAAAATTGAATAAAAGTGAATTGAATTGAATTGAATAGAACAATGCGGAAGCATCCCACATAGCTGTAGGACACATACCGAAGAAAATGTCTTCAAGTTGGGAGCAGTCAATAGTCTGTGCTTCTTCTGGGCACCCTTTTCATTTCTGGGATCCGAAATGGGATAGTGATATGTGCACGAAAGGCACTCGAAGTCTGAATGCTAAGAAAGAAATTTCGCCATAGTATAAAATAGATTTATTTATTTATTTCTGAATACTGCGGGCGCCACGAGGCGCCATAGCAGGAGTGGGATACAAGTACGCAATTTTACGGTGCTCAGAGTAGGTGTAATAAATTACGCACAATCATAGAAAGACTACACACTTGAATTAGAACACACACTAGAATAAAAGAAAACTACACACTTGTGCAACAATATGTAGAGAACTAGACGCATAATAAACACAACATCAATGGCAGTAGAGAAATAGATGAAAAGTCGCAGAGCCAGCTGGGATGTATTAGTCACTTTTAAAGTAATTATCTAACATGTTTGCGAACTTATCATATTGATACGGGCAGCACAGCGTGATGATGGCAATGGTTTAATGAGCAGAATGAGAATGGTCGTGCGTGACACACGCCCGTCCCTGCCGACACCGTCGTCGTCCTCGTAACATTGCCCCCCTCCCCGAGGCGTGACCTCCGGGACACGAGAGATGAAGAATGCCGTGCTGCCGGGGGCACAATAGATGATGTACTCGACGAAGAGCGAGGCGACGGTGTGGTCGATGATGGGAATGGCTCGATGCGGTGACGTTCGAAAGTTGGACGGGTGGGCGACGATGGGACGATGGTGGAATGACGTTGTGCTGCCTCCACAGGGTCGAGGCCGAGGGTATCCTCCACTGAGCGCTGTCGTCGCGTGCGTCGTTGGGCGTCTTCGAGGCTGGGGGCATCTTCGGGGCTTTCGGCATCTTCTGGGTGTCGTCGTCTCGTCATAAGGTCGGGGCTGGGGCGTCGATGGCCACGACAACAGCGCTTGCGAAGGAGGATAGCCCGCACCTCCACCAAATGATACGGGCAGCACAGCGTGATGATGGCAATGGTTTAATGAGCAGAATGAGAATGGTCGTGCGTGACACGCGCCCGTCCCTGCCGACACCGTCGTCGTCCTCGTAACAATATTTATCCGCGTTACAAATGTCAGCTGGCAATTTATTCCAGTCAGCTATCGTGTTTGGTAAAAAGGAGAACTTAAATGTGTCAGTTCTGCATCTGATCTCTTTCAAGGTCAAAGGATGCCGGTCACGAAGCGAGAATGGGTCTTGAAGCTGAATTTTGGATTTCAAAGAGCTTTGAACTTCATTACGAAGTATTAAATATAAGAACTTTAGCCTCTCCTTTAAGCTACGGATCTCAATTGACTCTAACTTTGCCTGTTGGCACATAATTGTTAGAGATTCTGCTCTTCTATATCTGTTAAAGATGAACCGAGCAGCAAGGCGCTGTATTTTTTCTAGCTGTTGTTTTAAGGTTACTAAATGGGGATCCCAGATGACTTTTGCGTACAGTAACACAGGCAAAACAAGTGTCCTATAAGACAATAAACGCACTTCAGCCGTCGCAAGACTCTGTGACCTCCTTAGGTAAAACAGTTTGTTTCTAGCTTTTATAGTGACATGTTGTACATGGTGATTCCACCTAAGGTCGCTAGAGATAACAACACCCAAGTATTTATAGCGGTCTACTTTATCTATTCGATTGCCCTGGAGATAGCACTCCGTTTGTAAAGCGGTTTTCTTCCGGGTGACAGTCATGCTTACTGTCTTCTTGATATTCAATAGCATTTGCCATTTCGAACACCAATTATTAATGGAATTCAAGCCAGTTTGTAAACTATTCCTGTCATCATCTGAGTGTATTGTCTGAAATAATATACAGTCATCGGCGAACAAGCATGCTTTGCAATCGATAGAGTACAACATGTCATTTGAATATATTAGATACAATAAGGGTCCCAATACCGACCCCTGTGGAACACCAGATACCACTTGTTTACGTAATGATTGATAACCGTTATATTCCACAAGCTGAGTACGCCCGGAAAGATAGTCTTGAAGCCAAGCGCTTACTTTAGCGTTTGATGTATAGTTTCTAAACTTATGAATTAACTTTTTATGAGGCACGCGGTCAAAGGCCTTGGACAGATCTAAAAAAAGCACATCCATTTGTGAGTTATTTTCGATCGCCGCTGACATGGAATGAACCAGCTCCGAGAGAGCTGTTATTGTTGAGAATCTTCTGGCGAAAACCGTGTTGTAAAGAGGCAAAAAGCTGATTTTGGTCGAAGTATTCCGTTATGTGTTTTGCAAGTATGTGCTCCAGCAGTTTAGAGCAAGTAGATAAGAGAGCTACCGGGCGGTAGTTTGACACGAGTGAGGGATTTCCTGATTTATATATCGGGATTACACGCGCACACTTCCATTCATCTGGAACTTTACCGCTATCTAACGATAATTCGAAGATTATCTGTAGATACCCAGCCACCCACTCTGCGTAACGTCTCAAGAATTCATTAGGGATTCTATCTGGTCCCGACAATTTTCTTATATTTAAGTTCCTAAGCAAAGCAGTGATACCGTCAACCTCGAATGTCAAGTTCTTCATTCCTGTGGCCCTTCTACACGTCTCAAACGTTACTTCTTCGCCGTTATCAGGAATGGACGTAAAATAATTATTAAAAGTATTTGCCGCTATCTCCGCGCTTACCGGTGCGTCATCTACAATAATACCTTTAGATGAGCTACTTTTTGGCACAACTGAAAGTCAGAATTTCTGTGGAGCGGAACGCAAGAGCGACGGAACTGTCTGGCTGAAATACTTTTGCTTTGCTTTTTTTTATCTCAACCTTCAGTTGTCTTGTCATGTTGGACACTGCTTGCATATTTCCCCGCCTACGAGCTCTAGCAATTCGCCGTTTGTAGTGTATAATAGTACGGTTTATCCATGGTTTATGTACGCTTACTCTCCGAATCTTTTGGGGTACGTATCTTACCATACGCATAATTATAATATCTCTGAATGATTCCCATGCTACGTTTACATCCCTGGATGCATTACACATGCCTGTAAAGTCTCCAAGGGATCTCTCCAACCTGTCAAGAATCGAGACATCATCCGCCCTAGAGAAATCTAAAAACTTTTGTGTTTTGGATTCATGGTGTTTTGCTGAGCCGAGGGTGCCTTTTAAGAACACCATTTTGTGGTCTGAAAGGTCCTCGAGTACGTTACAATCCCAATGAAAGCCCGATAAGTTATTTGACAGAAATATCAAGTCGAGTAAGGACGCAGAATGTCCTTGAACTCTAGTACAGTTTTTGACAACTTGAAGCATGTCTAGACTAAGCGTAAGGCTTAATCAAGCTGGTGCATGTTGTGTATCCCCGGTGGTGACAGCCATGGTTTCCCCAATTTATATTGGGCGTGTTGAAATCTCCTGCTATGATTACTTTGGATGAAGTATTCACATTCATAGTCATGTAATCATGCAAGGTTTCCAGAAATGAGGGGTCAGCGCATGGGGGTCTATACACCGCACCAATGATCAAGCTCATACCATTTATTACTATTTTACAAAAAATTGCCTCAATATCAAGTGAACTCATCGGGTAAAAGTTTATACGCTTATTTATAATCAAAGCGACGCCTCCCCCTCTACTACCTCTGTCCTTCCTCAATATTACATAATTATCTGGGACCAATTCCGTGTCTAACACATCTTCTCTTAACCAGGTTTCGGTTAGAACTACTACGTCTGGTTCATAAGATAGTAATGTGGCCTCTAGGTCGTCCAGTTTGTTTACCAGACTCCTAACATTAATGTTCAGTAGTACAAAGTTATCGTGTTGTAATTCATCACTGAGTCAATTACTGTTTGAGGGCTTCCGTTGTCGGTTAATTTGTACAAGCTTTCCGGAATCCTCACTCCACATATACACCGAGGAATTCACGAGTAGTTTGTCGAAACGTATAGCTGCACCTTCTCTCCCTTCTTCCGTTCTTCAGCTGCGCTTTCCCACAGGTTATTTCGTACTCTACGGATCCGTTTGGAATAGTCTTCCGCGATTCTGTAATCTGTTCCTTTTAGTTTGTAGGTGTTTTTCAGGATGCACACTTTTTCCCGGTGATCATTCAGACGCAAAATTACAGGACGCGGCCTCTCTCGCGCTACTTCTGGTTTTCCCAGCCTGTGACACCTTTCGACACTATCAACCTTCACATCAAGTATTCCGGAGAAAACATCTTTGCACAGACGCTCACACAACGAGTCTTGTGTTTCACTTTCCATCTCGCACAAACCATACACCAGTAGGTTATTCCGCCTGCTTCTGTTCTCCAGATCATCGATCTTAAGCTCAAGTGCATCATACTTCTTTCTCATGGGTTATCCATACTACAGGCACTGTTCACTTGATCTTTCAGCGGATTAATTTCAACAGCAATAATTTTGATCTTATCTAGTCGTACGTGGATACCCAGTAGCTTTTCTTCTACAACACTTTGATTCTCTCCGATCTTACTTAGTTGTTCGTTAATACCGAGTATCACTTCATCAGAGTTCTTTTGCCTTGTTTTGATATCTGCAATATCATTAGCAATCCTGTTTTGTGTTTCTAGAATCTGTGCAAGCAGCTCTTTTGACTCGGCTTGTGCTTTTGCTCCTCTAGTTTTGGCTTCATCACTAGGGCCAGGATTTTCTTCAACATCACCCGACAATAGCAGATATTGTATTAACAGCCATATAAAACTTTAGTTCAATCTTGTATAGAGTATGCATCTGCTCCAAACGAAGCAATAAAAAAATCAATCAAACGACCGCTGCCGTTTCGATCAAACGGTGTTCGATCAAATGACTTTCGAACAAATGTCCCGCGTTTGATCAAACGGCTTTCGTTCTTGCGGAGACGATTTCTCCGGGGGACATTTTCCCCTGGGGACGGTTCTGCCTGGGGACATTTTTTTCTGGGGAAGAAAATCTGGCATCTCGGCGAGCTTTGATTATGTGAAACGACTTTTCCGTGATCATTCCTTCAATTGGCAATTAGCGCTCATATTCATCTCTGGAAACCCCAATTTTGTAATTGCATCTGTGTTGCCCTTCAAGAATAGTGATTTTCCTAAAATACGCGTAACTTTGGCTCACATGGTGTCCAGTTCTTCAGCTTTTCCACGACCGAATTTCACGTTTTCAAGTTTAGATTGAATTAACGGAGACCTCAGCATTCAACACAACAAAATCTGGAGTAAAAATTTACGCTTCAGAAATTCTTCTAAAAAAGAAAGGAATGCATATATTATCCTGTCCCACATAATAAGGAGGCCGAACTGTACTTTTTTGCCACACTCAAACAAGAACCTGTTATGTTGTCAGGTGACCATAGTTATTATTTTTCTACTCTGTGTCCTTCTATTTTTTGTCGAATCGTTCCTCTTGGCGTCCAGGAAAAAAAAAAGATTGTGTTGGGAATATCGCGACTCCCGCTGCGAGGCCTTGCCGCTCGATCTTCCCATATCTTTTTTTGGTCGGTTTCCGTGTGTCGACCCGAAGCCTTTATCGCCCTTCACCTCCTTTGTACGGTTTTGCAATCTGGTACACCAGAAGAAAAGGGGTCCCCTGTCACTGGGGTTGTGGACTGACATCATTTTTCTGAGCGGGTGTAAGGTAAACGAAAAAGAAAGGAGAACATGGAGGAAAGGAGCCTTTCAAATATGTTACTGAAGTTTTCGGGTAATAATAAGAAGTCTGTTCTACGACGGAAATTTTGAAGTCTTTTGCACCAACGCCTTGTAAATGAATTCAGATATTTGATAATGCTTACTTAAAAGAAATATACATATCAAAATGTCATTTTTGCATGAATAATAGAGTTATTATCAAGATAAATTGCATGTTGTAAAACCATTTTTGGGACCCCTCATATAGGACCCCGGTTAGCGAATGCTGCCCTTCTAGACGCAGGCGGGTTAACTTTGTTGTGCATTTCTCACACACAAAATATGGACTTTGTCGCAGGCAATGCTATGTACCTCGTAACTTTAATGAGTTCCCCTTCGACAGTTTTTCTTTGGAATCGAAGTACAAACTAAAAAAGGCGCTACGTCAACTTTATCATAGGATGTAATACCTTTATATATTCATATACTGTCAAACTGTATGCCGCTGGCTGCTTCAGGGCGAATGCCACAAACCTTTCGGCTTAGACGGGCCTGTTTTATTATATTTGTAGTTTGCTTTCTTGAGTAAAATTATTATTATTATTATTATTATTATGTAAGCGAGTGCAAAAAAGTGAAAAGAAAAAAAGGGAATACCGTTTCGAGCACCAGATTCTCCAGACAGGCATTGTAAGCGCTGTGTGTAGGCAATGTTTATAGCCTAATTTATAGCCGCTGGTAGATCCAATTGAGAGCCTCCGAGATACCGGCATCAGTACTATCCGATCACACTTGTACGTCGGCAACTCGGCATACAGTAAGTATGCACTAGTAAAACAATACGAAGAGCAACTAAACATTCCATAATCAGTCAGTACAGGCGGTAGTGACTTGTGAAAACAATAATTGTAGCATAAATGTATAAGAACAAAAAAATAAAAATAAAGTACTCATGTAGCAATAGGAGACAAGGAGAAAGACGTGAATGTCTCGAATCGAACTGTGGACCTTTCGTGGCAAAGTCCGACACTTTACCACTCGACAAACAACGCAGAAGGCGCTGGCCGCCTTAAACTCGCGAGGTCAACCATGCACAATGGGGATTATTTCGGGAGTCGGAAGCGAATGGCGTGATAAGGAGGGCGAGCGTGGCGCCATCTAGAATCGGGAAAATCGTGAATCGGAGTTGCTCCCCGACTGGTATGGCCTCTTAATAGTGTGAAGGTAAGTCATCCACAAAGGACCATATGTAGTAAGCGCCAATGCATGTATACAGTAGAAACAAGTAAGATTGCACTCATGCCCTATCATGATAAGAGATACCTCTTTAATGCAATAGAGTCCTACCCATATGGAAGCTGTGAAATTGGTAATGAGTAATTGAATTCTTTATTATGTGTATTGTGTTTCTTCTGTTACAGGTCGTGAAGGTTTTTTGGCTGGGTTTTTCTCCTTCACCTGATTGGCATCACAATTGGCACAATTCCCAGCACTATTGGCTTTAATAAATATATCTAAACTTGATTCGCATTACAATTGGCATTAATAAATATATTTTCAATTGTATTTTTTGTGTATGACCCTTCTTTGCATGTCTCTGCATGTTATAAGCGCGCGGACAACCCTCCGCACACGCGCCGCGCAGGGAAAAATATGCGCAGGGCTGAGGGGCAGGGCCCAGGGGTCCAGGTTGCTGAGTGGACCGGCCGCAGCCTCGGCCCGCCCTCCTACTACTGCCGTTTTTAAAAGTAACATGTGCAACTGGACAGCGCTCACCTTCACACGTGGCTGGCTAGGCTGGCCTTGTAGCACGCAGTCAGACTTGTGCCCGTTACTCGAAAAAGTAATTGATTACCGTTACTTCTACGCAAAAAGTAATTGATTACCGTTACCAATTACCAAATGTAAATGAGTAACGAGTTACTGCGGTCGTTACTCTGCATTCACGCAAATTGTACCCGTCATTGTGTGCCTCAAGAAAAAAAAAGTTCAACAGCGGAACAGCTGAAATAACACAAAAAACAAAAACTCGTAGGACAGGTAGATCTCTACGTCTACTGTGCTTATCACCGGGCAAGATGTTGACCCGACTGTGGAAGAACCAGAGTTGTACACGTTACTCAAAAAAAGTAATTGATTACAGTTACTGTTACTGCTGCACGAAAAGTAATTCTTTACCGTTACAAATTACTTCATCAAAAATGTAATACGTTACTGATTAAAAATGTAACGCGTTACTTTTCCCGTTACTTTTAAATTGTGGGCCATAGCAAGGCCAACAAGCCTGCAGTGAATGCAACCATGCAGCTCTTGTTGCAAATTCTAACATGAGACACCAACATACATGATAAGTGAAATTCACAAATACATTTGAAAGCAACATACAAAACACATACACGCGTTTATTACAGATTTATACATACATTTAAAACAACATCGAATATTCGGCTTCGTTCTGTTACTGTTATGTTCAGCCCCCACAATTTATCAATACAGTCACCTATTTTACTGTTGCTCTAGTAGGTCGCGGTTGTAATATTATCATATCATCATATTATTGCGGTTGTATCACATTACTGTGGTAATAACGCGTGTGTATAACACGTGTGGGCTAGAGACGGCCGTCACAGTGCCCTCTGTGTCATTGCTTCAGTCGAACTGGTGGTGGAACAGAAGAACAGATTGGCTTGCTGAAAAGGGTTGCCATTGTTGACCGAAGGTTAAAGAAGTAATCAATTACTCAGTAATTGATTACCGTAAATTGTAATCGGATTACTTGGGAAATTACTTGCTCACAAAATTAATTGATTACGTTAAAAATTACTGAAAAAAGTAATTGATTACTAGTAACGCGTTACGTACAACTCTGGGAAGGAACTGGAACTTCCCCATGACTCACTAAACCTCCAAAGCTTCAGGTACCACCACACTGGTGCAGGAAGAGAGACCCTCAAATTCCAGAACGTTATTACAATGACCTGCGTTTGCTATAGTAGAACGATCCAACAAAGGCTGACGGCACGATGGACTTGACTTGGGGCAGGAACATCTGAAAGATAGGTTAATCTCTGCAAGAAAAGTAATCAATTACTTAGTAATCGGTTACTCCAAAAAGTAATTGATTACTCGAAAAATTACTCAAAAAGTAATTGATTATAAGTAACGCAGTAGTAGGAGGGCGGGCCGAGGCTTAGGCCGGTCCACTCAGACACCTGGACCCCTGGGCCCTGCCTTGAGCCCTGCGCGTATTTTTCCCTGCGCGGCGCGTGTGCGGAGGGTTGTCCGCGCGCTTATAACATGTAGAGACATGCAAAGAAGGGTCATACACAAAAAGTACAAGTGAAAATATATTTATTAATGCCAATTTAATGCCAATCAAGTTGAGATATATTTATTAAAGCCAATTGTGCTGGGAATTGTGCCATCCTATACGTGAGAACCATCATTGCAATAGCGTGAATATCTCTCATAACATTTCGAGCGCAATAGGGAATCTCAATTTCATATTCCAACATTACTCAACTTTTAATTTCTTATTAAGTGAACAGCATAGACGTAAGGAAATAACGAGAAACAACACAATCAACAGCTACAATTAATAGAGAGCCAAACCTGCGCACTATCCAACACACAGAGAAATAATAGCTAATCAATCTATCAAAAGGCGAAATATTACAATATAGCACAGACTTAACGCTGAAGAACAGAGGAACACGCGGCGACACGTAAACAACAACAGAGGAAAATAATCTATCATTGAACCATCATAAAATCGACCAATATACAATTTTCATTCCAACAAACACTACGAACCTTGATGGAGGCATCCAAGACGTACAAAATATGCACTGTTTTCATTCTTTTCCTCAAAGCCGGGAGATTTTATGTCTCTATCTATGTGACCATAGCACCGCGCATGCTTTATCACTCAAAGGGTTGGGGGCTATATTACTTCGTCCAGCAAACGGGCCGCTCGAGAGGTCAGATAAGAGAGTTCAAAGGCGACATATTTTATTGTGCAGCGCAAATAGATGTGGATATCACTCGCGGGGATCACTATCTTTTCGCATCCTTTCCTTGAGACGGAAATCTTTCGTCAAAGTGGTTGTCAAGTCGACTAAGTTTGTAGAGATGCGATATTGTTATTGAACATGTAGAGAAAGTCCAGATTATTAATTGTTAGCAACGATACTCAATCAAAAAACGAGAAACAAATTTAATAACATCAATTTTCGTAATATCTTGCAACAGAAATTTCTAATGAACCACACAGAAATATCAAATGTGAAATGCAACTCAGAGTTATGACGCATTCCGAACTCAGAGTTATACGCATTGCGAACTCAGAGATTATTTTAACTTACGTCAATCGAGTGAACAATTTAAACAAATGCAAGACAATAATTATTTCAGGCAGTAAGTTCACAACTCATAGAATATCAGTCGAGTCAATACTTGAAACAAAATCAAAACAATAATTCTCACGACAGGTGGAGATTATAGCATTCTAAACCAGATAATAAAATTTTAATCAATAAAATAAACACAGATATGCTTTTAATTAAGTGTAGACGTGCACTTGAAAACAGAAGACACAATTGCTCTACATTGAAAAGATGGACAGATTTTGTACTCGATACCATAAGTCATGGGAAGATGTGATAAAAAACGGCTTCGAAAAGGAGGAGCCGCGAAACGATTTCATTATCGCTGCATTTCAATACGTCCTAGACATGGTCGTATTCGGAGATATGGTACAAACTACAGAACTGAAGGTGCAAGAATTTATAAGCCGAATCTACAATACTTATAAAAATATCTGCACATCAACGTCGGAAGGGCCACTGGGATTGATGGCGGAGTTTTTGAGGTTTGCTAACGAAGAATTGAAATACAGTAGACCAGATGTAATTATAATCATCGCAATGGGCATTGCCTTCATCAAGAAAGCAGTCGGATCAAATTATCATATACAAGCCGTCTATATCGCACGATTCATTACGGATTTGTTGAAATTACACATATCTGAGATGGAAAGTACATAAAATCCTATCACGTGATATATTCCACCCTAGAGCCTCTACATATTTTTATTCTATTCTACCAGTCAGCGATGTCGAATGAGCAGAAGTTCAATATTGTCGTGCAAGGTCTGATGCATTATCACCTGTTGAAACTCAACAAACATATCAACTGTGGTGGACCACCGGACGATTTTCATCTAATACTCTCTTGTACGCCATTCAAGAGTCTTCATACAAAGAAAGGAAACATCAATAAGAGACTGTGCAAGTTCATCACGACAAAGTGCAAGTTGTTGAAGCAATACAAACACGACGACAACATAGCGCCTGCGTTAATCAACGCTGGATTCAAGCGCCCAATAATCAGAATAAACTATTTAATGCCTTCGGAATTCATCAATTAAGACAACAAACGAAAACTTCAGAGTTTGAAATAGAACTGTAATTTATCGAAATAAACAAGTGTATAACTGAAACAATAAATGTAATCTTTGTCATCATTAAAATGAATTCTACGCATCACAATGAAAAACACTTTGCATTTAGCATGGCTAGACTGAGAACAGTGATCGCTAAGGAAACGAATATTCCACAATTTGTGTAAGAATTCTCATATGGAATGAGACCTGACCACCAAATAGGTTTTACTCGACTACACTCTGACTCTGTACATGTTCAACACCCGAAGGATAGAATTGCCGGAGAAGGATCGGTCATTGAAATTTAGAGACATGATACATCAGTCTATGATTACAAAAAAAGGATCACTAATCTAATGTGAAAACTTATCATATTTCATGAATTAAATTCCACAGTGCATGTATATTTCTCAATCAGCTGCACTAGCCCAGACGTAGTAAAAGAAGAAGGAAAGGCGTCTTTGACAAGCAACCCGATTGGAGTGCGGAACAAATAAATAAATATTTTTGTCAACACAATTGTCCGTTTGTATGACTGGATAGGAAAAATGAGCCGTCCAAGATAGGGCAAAACGGGAAATAAGGCAAGATAACTGATTGCGGCGGGATAAGCCAAAGCGTTCGCGACACAGTGTCATTGACTTTTACAATCGCATTCGGGTTCAGTGCCTGGGAGATAATAGGAAGCCTTCGCGAAAAGCGAATCTATTATCCGATGCCACAATGCAAACGAAAGATTTTACGAGCATGACGTGCAGGCCAAGTCTACATTTCTGATCACATAGTCTTCGTAACACACGGCACACAAACGTATATGAAATAATTTCCAAGTGGCAATCAGATTTTGGGAGAAGCGGATCACACAACCGCCATCAGAAGTGCTTAACCAATATACAATGAAGATGACCGTTATGCATAAGCACAATAGAAGATATGTTATATTAATTATAATAACCAGATCAGCGCAGGTCACACATAAAGGCAGATCCAATTCACAAAATATACTCGAGATTTACCGTAGCCATACAGAAAAACTATCACATTATTTTAGTGTCATAGCATCTGGGCACTACAAATGGAAAGGCCATACTTTAATTTTATAAGTCTTTAGCTCATAACGTTGTAAAATGCAAATTCCACACTAAAGGTCATTTTCTTCTTTAAATTTTCAGTCAACACTGCACGCTATTTCTTGCATTCAAAGATATAGATTAAAAAGTTGTGCATATACTCACACATACTATACAGGATATTTGATTGTGGATTAAATGCTAAAATTTATCGATTCACATTCAGGAGAAGTGATGACTACCACACATCAGTAACAGTTTAATTAAAATTTGAACAGGTGTTGCGATTTATGATCAGTGTTGTAGAATGTGTAATTTCACAATACGCAAGCTTTAGCTCGCTCTGTGTGACGAGCACTCTTTCACGATGTCAGAGAAATTAATCGAATGGATTGATATTTTCTGTATACACTATAACATAATGCGAATTATTTATGTCGTGGATATTAAAAGTTACGAATGTTTTCCGAACGAAATCTACTTAAAACTCCAAGAAAGGGTCACCCGCGTCGACGAACCCGTTTCCGGAAAAAGCAGCACGCTCGCGTGCGGTACCGCGTTAACGCGTCGGGCGCAGAATCGAGTTCAGTTTCGGGTACGGCATTGGGGAAAGGCGGCCCGGCGTGTTGCCGAAACGTCTTCGTCGACGCGGGTGACCCTTTCTTGGAGTTTTAAGTAGATTTCGTTCGGAAAATATTCGTAACTTTTAATATCCACGACATAAAGAATTCGCATTATGTTATAGTGTATACAGAAAATATCAATCCATTCGATTAACTTCCCTGACATCGTGAAAGAGTGCTCGTCAAAGTGAGCGAGCTAAAGCTTGTGTATTGTGAAATTACTATTGAAAAAATTATTATCTCCCAGGCACTGAACCCGAATGCGATTGTAAAAGTCGATGACACTGTGTCGCGAACGCTTTGGCTTATCCCGCCGCAATCAGTTATCTTGCCTTATTTCCCATTTTGCCCTATCTTGGACGGCTCATGTTTCCTATCCAGTCATAGAAATGGACAATTGTGTTGACAAAAATATTTATTTATTTGTTCCGCACTCCAATCGGGTTGCTTGTCAAAGACGCCTTTCCTTCTTCTTTTACTACGTCTGGGCTAGTGCATCTGATTGAGAAATATACATGCACTGTGGAATTTAATTCATGAAATATGATAAGTTTTCACATTAGATTAGTGATCCTTTTTTGTAATCATAGACTGATGTATCATGTCTCTAAATTTCAATGACCGATCTTTCTCCGGCAATTCTATCCTGCGGGTGTTGAACTTGTACAGAGTGTAGGTTTGCCACCAGGCCGGTTATTTGCGCGCTCTGGCGGTTGCCGGTAGGAAGGTGATACCGGCAGCCTTTTGCCTGTATTTGTGGCTCAAGACCTTTCATAGGGGCTTTTACAGGGTTTTCCCTTCAACATTCCACTACAGCTTGAATAAATCTGGAGCACAGACCCAACTCCACAGTCACCAGTCGTTTTCTTAGTTATTCATTATTATTATTATTCATTGTTATTATTTTTTTCATTGTTATTCATTACATCTTGTGTTCGGAGGGGACAAGAGCAGTGGTTGTGCAAAGCTGTTGGTGGTTGTGTCGAGCCAGCTAGAACGTCCCTCACCCACTTTCCCTTTCCCACGAGCCTTTCCTCCTTTCCATCTATTCCACCTCCTCTCCCCCAGCCGGTATTTTTCACTCCGAAAGGTGGCAACTCTAACAGAGTGTAGTCAAGTAAAACCTATTTGGTGGTCAGGTCTCATTCCATATGAGAATTCTTACATAAATTGTGGAATATTCGTTTCCTTAGCGATCACTGTTCTCAGTCTAGCCATGCTAAATGCAAGGTGTTTTTCATTGTGGTGCATAGAATTCGTTATAATGATGACAAAGATTATATTTATTGTTTCAGTTATACACTTGTTTATTTCGGTAAATTACAGTTCTATTTCAAACTCTGAAGTTTTCGTTTTGT
Organism: Ornithodoros turicata; assembly: GCF_037126465.1. Taxonomy (NCBI): domain Eukaryota; kingdom Metazoa; phylum Arthropoda; class Arachnida; order Ixodida; family Argasidae; genus Ornithodoros; species Ornithodoros turicata. The sequence continues at coordinate 45,226,653 of NC_088205.1, read as the reverse complement.
CTTCATTGATGAATTCCGAAGACATGTCTAGCCATGCTAAATGCAAGGTGTTTTTCATTGTGATGCATAGAATTCATTATAATGATGACAGAGATTACATTTATTGTTTCAGTTATACACTTGTTTATTTCGATAAATTACAGTTCTGTTTCAAACTCTGAAGTTTTCGTTTGTTGATGAATTCCGAAGACATTAAATAATTTATTCTGATTATTGGGTGCTTGAATCCAGCGTTGATTAACGCAGGCGCTATGTGGTCGCCGTGTTTGTATTGCTTCAACAACTTGCACTTTGTCGCGATGAACTTGCACAGTCTCTTATTGATGTTTTCCTTTCTTTGTATGAAGACTCTTGAATGGCGTACAAGAGAGTATTAGATGAAAATCGTCCGGTGGTCCACCACAATTGATATGTTTGTTGAGTTCCAACAGGTGATAATACATCAGACCTTGCACGACAATATTGAACTTCTGCTCATTCGACATCGCTGACTGGTAGAATAGAATAAAAATATGTAGAGGCTCTACGGTGGAATATATCACGTGATAGGATTTTATGTACTTTCCATCTCAGATATGTGTAATTTCAACAAATCCGTAATGAATCGTGCGATATAGACGGCTTGTATATGATAATTTGATCCGACTGCTTTCTTGATGAAGGCAATGCCCATTGCAATGATTACAATTACATCTGGTCTAGTGTATTTCAATTCTTCGTTAGCAAACCTCAAAAACTCCGCCATCAATCCCAGTGGCCCTTCCAACGTTGATGTGCAGATATTTTTATAAGTATTGTAGATTCGGGATATAAATTCTTGCACCTTCAGTTCTGTAGTTTCTACCATATCTCTGAATACGACCATGTCTAGGACGTATTGAAATGCAGCGATGATGAAATCGTTTCGTGGCTCCTCCTTTTCGAAGCAGTTTTTTATCACATCTTCCCATGACGTATGGTATCGAGTACAAAATCTGTCCATCTTTTCAACGTAGAGCAATTGTCTCTTCTGTTTTCAAGTGCACGACTACACTTAGTTAAAAGCATATCTATGTTTATTTTATTGATTAAAATTTTATTATCTGGTTTAGGATGCTATAATCTCCACCTGTCGTGAGAATTATTGTTTTGATTTTGTTTCAAGTATTAACTCGACTGATATTCTATGAGTTGTGAACTTACTGCCTGAAATAATTATTGTATTGTATTTGTTTCAATTGTTCACTCGATTGACATATGTAAAAATAATCTCTGAGTTCGGAATGCCTCATAACTCTGAGTTGCATTTCACATTTGATATTTCTGTGTGGTTCATTAGAAATTTCTGTTGCAAGATATTACAAAAATTGATGTAATTAAGTTTGTTTCTCGTTTTTTGATTGAGTATTGTTGCTACCAATTAATAATTTGGACTTTCTCTACATGTTCAATAACAATATCGCATCTCTACAAACTTAGTCGACTTGACAACCACTTTGACGAAAGATTTCGGTCTCAAGGAAAGGATGCGAAAAGATAGTGATCCCCGCGAGTGATATCGACATCTATTTGCGCTGCACAATAAAATATATCGCCTTTGAACTCTCTTATCTGACCTCTAGAGCGCCCCGTTTGCTGGACGAAGTAATATAGCCTCCAACCTTTTGAGTGATAAAGCATGCGCGATGCTATGGTCACATAGATAGAGACATAAAGTCTCCTGGCTTTGAGGAAAAGAGTGAAAACAGTGCATATTTTCTACGTCTTGGATACCTCCATCAAGGTTCGTAGTGTTTGTTAGAATGAAAATTGTATAATGGTCGATTTTATGATGGTTCAATGATAGATTATTTTCCTCTGTTGTTGTTTACGTGTCGCCGCGTGTTCCTCTGTTCTTCAGCGTTAAGTCTGTGCTATATTGTAATATTTCGCCTTTTGATAGATTGATTAGCTATTATTTCTCTGTGTGTTGGATAGTGCGCAGGTTTGGCTCTCTATTAATTGTAGCTGTTGATTGTGTTGTTCTCGTTATTTTCTTACGTCTATGCCGTTCACTTAATAAGAAATTAAAAGTTGAGTAATGTTGGAATATGAAATTGAGATTCCCTATTGCGCTCGAAATGTTATGACAGATATTCACGCTATTGCAATGATGGTTCTCACGTATAGGATGGCACAATTCCCAGCACAATTGGCTTTAATAAATATATCTCAACTTGATTGGCATTAAATTGGCATTAATAAATATATTTTCACTTGTACTTTTTGTGTATGACCCTTCTTTGCATGTCTCTACATGTTATAAGCGCGCGGACAACCCTCCGCACACGCACCGCGCAGGGAAAAATACGCGCAGGGCTCAAGGCAGGGCCCAGGGGTCCAGGTTGCTGAGTGGACCGGCCGAAGCCTCGGCACGCCCTCCTACTACTAACGGCGTGTTGGCAGCCGTTGGAAGCCGCAAGCGACCCCGCCAGGCGTTCGACGAAGCACTATCAACGAGTGACGCCAGATTTTCGAACTATGATGCGAATGGCCGGCAGAACATCAAGGACAACATGACAACGGGTTCACTGTCATCCAACCGTCACTTCGCCAACCCCCGAGGGAACTCAGTGGAAGCTTTTACTGCCCCAGCTGCGGCTAACTGCAGACGGTGAAGTATTCTTGCAAGCGGAGGATAAAGTGGACGGAAGAAAGATGCTAGTTTTCTTCGCAGAGAAGGACTTGGAAGCTGTGTTTCACGCGGAGTTTGTACTCGGCGACGGAAATTCTAAATACAGCCCACCCGAGTTCCACAACCCTGGCCAGCTGTACACGATTCACGTCCTCGTAAAGGGTGAGGCCCATCCTGTCCTCTACGCTCTAATGCAAGCATGCAACACGGTGGCGTACGAAAAGATGTTCACGACATTGAAGCGTGCTCTCGAGCAAAGGTTTCGAAGTACAGCGGACTCCAAACGGCAACTTGGCTGTTCGATTTCGAATGCGCTGCATTTCAAGCCGCCAACAATCTGTATGGAAGCGAGCACAATTCCCCGAAGGTGGGCACCATTGAGAAGTTCCGTCCAACGACACAACGTACAAGTGCGCTATGCCCCACATCATAACGTTTTCTCATATTTCCAAATTCGAGGATGTGCCTTCCACTTTGCAAAGGCCGTCAACCAAAAGCGAGACCAATTGGGACTGAAGGTCGTTTGCAAAAACAATGCTGCTGTGAACTATTGGTTCCGCCGAATTCGACATCTACCCTTTGCACCCGATTCCATTCGTTTGACCTTTGCCAGAGACCTCCTCGAAGCAAGACCATTTTCGACGCCCGTCGAAGAAGCCAAGTTGAGCAGCTTCGCGAGGTATTTCCAGACATACTGGCTGGAAAATGCCAGCATTCGTGATACTTGGGGCCAGTATGGAAATACAGGGCCCAGAACGACCAACTACGTAGAAGGGTGGCACAACAGCCTACACCGTCGCCTGCCAAATCGCCACCCAACCGTTGTAGAATTCATTCCAATGGTTGCAGGTGTCGCAGCATGCCACGCAGAACCGTATCCAGGCTCTTCTTCGTGACCCCATGGCCGTGGCAAGGCAACCGTCTCAGGAAGTACTGCGGAGGAACACGCAGCTGGCCTCTGAGCAGATGAGCGTTCGTTTCCTAGAAGATATGTTTTCCCAGGGGCAAGGTGGACAGCCACTGACTTTGTGATCTGTCGTTCCTCTTCAACTGCTTTGTATATCGCCTCGGATGTTGCGTCGTCCGCTTGCAAAGTCTCGGGTGAAAATTTGAGCTGCGTTGACGCAAGCAGTTTCTGTCCCCTGAGCCACAGATCACTGCGAGATATGTTCTCGATAGTTGTCCTGCGCGTTAACAAGTCAGCGGGGGGGTGTGGGTCCGAGCAATGTGACCAGCTCTGGTTGTCATGAAGTTTCTCGTGCTGTTCTTTACATGGCAGGGACACAATGTAACGGTCTTTGTTGCGTTTGAGGATATCCGTGAAATGCCTCATTATTTCAGCACCAATTTCAGTTGGAGATTTAGGGTCGTCTGTGATGCCGATAGCTTCTAGATCCTCAAACCTCGTTAGGCACGTTTCAGTTGTGTCTATTCTCAGCACACAAACGACAAGGTTGGCGTTTTGCCGCACGACCGCTTTTATAGATAGTGGGCCCTGGAATGTTCACCCAAACGTAGTTTCGATGGCTGCTAGGCGGTCGTTCGTTCGAGATTTTCGCACGTGGCCGGTAAGTAGTTTTCATATTTGATTTGAGCCGAGGAGGAAACTAATGCCGTGGATGGTTGGAGATGCTGATGGTAACATCTGATCGGCCAGGAAAGCTCCGTCGCCGTGAACTTCTTTCACAAATTCGTTCTCCACAGCTGTTTGAACCAAATCATTGCATATGAACGGTATTGCTATAGCTTCAAGTGTTACTTCGGTCAGTGTGTGCTGGCTTTTCACGCGCACTTTGACAACGTTGTACCTTTTGCTGTTTGCAGTTTTGGAGTTGGCAAACGTGTTCAGACGTAGCATAATCGTATCAATTACATCCAGTTTGAGCAGTTTAGCGAGATCTTCACGTATGAAGGTTCTCTGACTGCCTCCATCAATAACTCCGCGGAAGTAGACACACCTGTCTTCGTTGACTCCAAATGCCCTAAATGTTTGGAGCATGAATTCGTTTTCGTTTGTCGGTGTGGCTATGTTTGCCGATAGCACGTTAGCTTCCGCGGTACTCTTTGTGTCACTTGCAGAATCTTCGTTATTGTTAGTTGATTTTGCCCAAGTTGGGTCACATAAGGAAGTCGCGTGTCTCCCGTGGCAGGTAGCACAAACAATTCCGGAACGACATTCGCGTGATCGGTGTCCGATTTTAGTGCATCTGAAGCAGCGCTGTTCCTTTGCTAGTTTCTTTTTGCGTTCGTCTAGCGGTATTGAACTGTTGCGCTTCACTGTGGTGTGAGTTCCTGATCTGCAGAAGACACATGCTTCAGTCCTTTTCCTCGTGTCATTGTAGAGTACACGTGACGATGGTGGATGTACTTTGTATGCGTCCTTGCTGTGTCCGTCATTAATGTCCTGCCTTTTATCCGTCATGTTGACACCTTCCATGCTCTCGATTTCTATCCTCACAAAGTTAAGGATACTTTTGAGCTCACCGGGGGCGTCTCCTTCAGCTTCTTACGATGTTTCCGTGCTGCCTGGATTATTCCTTGCGTCGTACAAAAGGAGTCTCTTCTTTTGTCGTTGGTAGTCCAGTGCCAGATCTGTGGGCAAACTTGAGAGCAGGATTTCACACATCATCGATGCGTAGCTTTCACTTGCGACACCTATGCCCTTTAATCCTCGAACGTGCGTTTGAACGTGGTCGTAAAGTTGTAGGCACTTCTTTCTTTTCGTTTTTGTTTATTCGCCGCAAGGTGGCGAAGGTGTGAGCGACGTAGGAGAGGGGCGTGGCGAGCGAGGGGGATATGTGCACACGGGCACGTGTGGTTCGCGTCCCAGCAAACCATCAATATCCCACAGATCTCACAAATTGGTCTCACACGTCACAGATGTCACGCGTATCCTCACAACGTCCGCTGTATATCCACCATGAGACGTCACAAATATCCCCCAGTGAATATTCTGTGGATATACTACGAATATCACAACAATGACATTTCGTTACCTTACAAGGATTTATTGTGTCGATAACAGCCATTTCCAGCATTCTCAGACGTGGCAATTTCATATTTTGCATAAAAAGGTTATAAATTATCCTTAAATCAATCACTTCTCACTTCAGACATGTACAACAGAACAAATAAAAAAGCTCTCACAGAATAAGCTGCTAGTCAACACCGACTGTTGGTGTAACGTAGGACGCACGTTGTCTAATGTTGACTAATGTTGAGCAATGTTGTATGTAGATAGATAGTGCTGAATCAACGCTATTTCAACTGTACCTGGTCAATGGTGGATTGTGAACATAAAGAACAACGTTGATTTCCCAAGAGCCACTCAACTAAAGATTTACGCAGCAAATATTTGAGTGGGTTCTACATTGTACCTTCAACATATTGTCAACTTTTATCACGAACGGAAAAGTTGTTGCGTCTTTAGTCAACATACTGCGCACCCAATTTGTTCATGTGCCGTTCGCATGTAGAGGAAGGCCTGTTTGATGTGGTACTTATCTCATAATAATAATATTGATTTTATACCTTCATATCCATACCCTCTAATCATATTTGTAACGACTCATCACGTATCGCACCATAGTCAATAAACAAAAGAGAGAGATAAAAAAACATATTTTACCTTTTCCACGGGAACTATAATGATCGGTCACGTATGTTGAGGGATATAACGATATAACAAGAATGAAGTTCCCAACAAGCGCGAGCCGAAGCGTAACGACGTCTGCCTCATCGCCATCGACATTCTCCAACCGCCGTTTCAAACAGGCGAGGTGCGTCGTCGTAGCGGTTCGGCAGGATATGGCATGTTACACGAAAGGGTCTTTGGAACCTCAGCATCATGCGTATTTTGTACTGGAATCTCGGGAGCATCGAGGCAGTACTGGCCAGTACGTCGAACAACTACGTTGTGCATAACAACGATTGCCGTGGTGTGCGAGAGCTAGCGTTCCTTTGTTCTCCGGCTTTGCAGTTAAGGTGAGTTCGTTCTTCCTTTTGCCTCACTTAAGATTTGTGCGTTGTTGTTTTTTCAACAATCACATGTGGTAGAGGTGTGGAGCAATGACAGCTTTGTATCTGAGTAAACAGCTGTAGTTTGCTTTACCTGCGGAGTCTGGTGCGTATCACTGACGAACTCATGCGAACGGCGGAACTGTGTGAGATTGTGTGTGTACAGGTACAAAGTGCAAGTCCAATTCTTCACATCTCTTTGATTCAGGATTTGATTGGGAATGATGAAAGCAATGGTGAAGCAAATTCTATTAACTATGCGCAGCCTGCTAGTAGATAAGCTTGGCTCAGCTACAGTTGTCTTTCGTATAAAGGATAGCAGTTATGTTTTCACGTTTGACTGCACTGTTTTTCAAAGTTCGTTGTTTTTTGCATGACCGCTTATCTTTCTTAAATGTCACATGGACGCGATGTGACTCTAGATTAATAAAACATGACCGTTTTACAGTATCCACACACAGCCATGGATAGCCTCACACATGTGTAAAGTTACTGCTGTCTCTACAACACTGAAGAGCCAGGCATAAACCGGAAGACGTCGCTTGGGTCTGCCAGTTATTAGGCTGCTTCCGCATGTAACCATCTATACTGCAAGAGAAACTGCGGTAAGTCACTGTCTTGCATTTGTTCCCACTTTTTGCAGAGTGTCTGTTTTTTACGCCTATTTATAGCAGTGCTTGAGCTGCTATCCCAATAGATGGAATTAACTATGTTATTGGTTATCTTTCAGGGATGCCGGTTGCGAAGTGGCGTAGCAATCACGTGATTATTATTATGACCATTATTGTCTTATTATGCGTCTTATCCGTGTCACCCTATATTGTTAATAATTAGCCTATTTATGTTGTAATATCACATTTTGTACTATTAGAAAGAGCGTTTCTTACAGTGCATGTAACACCACTGTACTTGGTTTGTGTTCAATAAACAAGAGTTCGTTGATACGATGTTTTCTGTTGCAGAGTAGTATTTTCTGTAGAATAAGTAAAAATTGCAAAAAAGCTACAAAATACAATAATAATAATACGTCCTGTATATGTCCTCTATATGTCCAAGTATCCCTGAGAGACATTCCTGGAACCTTCCCTGGATCAGCAAATGTGGAAGAAATACGGCTCCTCTGTCTGTCCCAGAGCCGTCAACGGGCTATTCAGCCTAGTCCCTGGGATATCCCAATATCCCAAGTGGGATATCCTGTGGACGTTTCTGAGACATATATGGTTTACTGGGACGTGACTTAGGTTTGACGAGGCTGTGCGGTTGGGATCACGCCTGTGTGACTAAACTTTTGTTGTTTGTTGTTGGAACCTTTTGCTTGCTGTGTCTTCCTTGGTGACGGAACGGACGGGCCGGCGCCCCGAGGTTGTGGAAACACGGGTTCCCACAAAGTTTACGAAGTCCGTACACATCACGTGATGATTTGACGTACGGGAGTGTCCGAAGCTTTCACAGGTGTTCCCTTTCGATGCGTTTCTTGTCACCAAAACGTTCCGTCAGCACTTCGATGGCATCTGTATAACACTCCTCCGTTGCTTGTAGACCAGAAATTGCTGTCGCTGCGGGCCCGTCCAGCAAAGAGCGTAGATAGTAGAATTTCTCCGCTTTGGTGAGGGAGTTATTTTCATGAACGGCGCCTTTGAACTGTTTCCAGAAGCTTCCCCACATTGACAGCTCGCCGCGAAACCTTACCATTTGCGACTTGGGAAGTCGGATACCGTTGGATTTCGCCGTGTTGTTGGATTGAGGCGACGATGCAGTCACTTGAGCTGCCGTTGTTGCGATTGGAGTAGCGCCAAAGCCGGAGATCTTCGTTCGCAAATTTGCCATGGTGCTTACTCCGTTGTCCTCATACTCCAGTGCGATGTCCAGCTCGGATTCCACCTCGTCATCCTTCAGATACTGCTCCAACTCGTTATTAAGATGTGTGAGTTCTTCGTTATTTACCCGTAGCCGTTCCAGAAGACTCTCAAGTAACATCCGATCCGGCGATTCGTTAGCGATAACCGCAGAGGCTTCGCCGATGAGTTTCGTCACTTGACGTCTTCTCGATGCACGCTTCTGCTTCACTCGTTCCATAACTGCAAGATTGCTCGTTGAGGTCCTGAGAATATATCCCGGGTTTCGGCACCAGAAATGTGTTGCAAAACTCGCAGCCTCGTTAAATGGCGCGAAGCACAGAAGCAAGAAGCGTCTTCACCCGTTGGGGTCTGGGTTAGAACTGTCTTTATTTACAAAGAGAAAAGACTGTACAAAGAAGAAGAGAACTGAAACCCGATACACGTATGTACAATACACGTTGTTACAGTGAGGAGCGAGCGTGTGGGGGATCGTCCCGAAAACGGTCGGTCATAAATTGTCCACTGCTGTCACTGTCCGCTCCTCCGTTCGCGTTGAGTCCGTGTTCTGTTACAAACAGTGACTAATGTTCTCCTGCCCCTAAAACGTGTGTGTCACTGAGCAAGCAGAGGGCAGCATACAGAAGGTTGCTGAAGAGAGCTCAAGTAAATTTCAAACTCGAATAAAAGAACTTCATGATGAAAGAAGGAAGTCACTGAAAATGTTAGCCAGCTGTAGTACTCGAGCACACATCTTCTGGATTACCGGTCCTCCAGGTGATGTCATCCTTCAGGTGACGCACCCTTGCAAGTCACTAGAGAGGCGTGTTAGCTTAGCTCAATTGGTAAGAGCCCTGGATCGGTAATCCAGAAGATGTGGGCTCGAGTCCTACAGCTGGCTAACCTTTTCAGTGGCTTCCTTCTTTCATCATTCATTTCTCGCTGGAGGCTTTGTATGTATTTGTCCTTTCTATGTGTTCCAGCCTCAGAACATCAATTGCCATCATGTTCAAAAGGACTTCGTCATACTGTCATAGTTGGAGCATTTTTTTTCTGCATATTATTTTAAAATAATGGCTGCTAAAAATGTGTCAGACACCGTTACCAAGGGTGCCGTCTGTCGCAGGTGAAACATGAGTTTTCCCAGAAGCCCAATAATGTATGACGCTGCATCACGTATGCCATTTTGGAACAATCTCTGCAGACATATTGCGAAGATATTATCTGAGTGCCACAATAAACTATATGAACCACATTTCATGTTCCATCATCTTTGACTACAGGATGCATATTTGAGTATTTGAGCAGCACAAGATACAAAGCTTGGTTTCTCAAGGTCTACATCCTACTCGCACTGGGTGCGTACTTTGCACTGTGAGTATGGAAGCAGCGCAAGCGTAGAAGACGACGACTCGAAAAGACGAGCGCGTGATAGAACCAAGCGCAAATGCAAGCCATGCCATCTTGGCGAATGTAAGTCGTATAATAAAGAGCCGTTTCCTTCGACGCCTGTTGTTCCCCCAGTCGTAGCCCCCACATCTGGCGCAGTCGACAACGGACTCCCTCGACCAGACAGCATGCCGTTATTCAACTGGACCGACGCAACGCCCAGTGAGGTACATGCCTTGACAATCGACTTTCTCAGAGCTGAGCTTGACCGCCGTGGATTGGAAACTACTGGCTTAAAAGATGAAATAGTGCAGCGCCTTCATGAAGCTATTTTATCTGAAAGAACACAGCTTGCCGACACTACAGAAACGCCGTCGTTGCCCGCCGGCACGTCACAGGCGCCTTCGGATACTACCGCGTTGCTAGCAGCTTGCATCCAGCAGAATGCCCAACTTATACAAATGTTACAAGCTTCCCGACCGCAGCAACCACTGCAGGTAGCACCACTGCAGGTAGCAACACTGCCAGACTGATCTGCCTCTGTCCCTACCTTCGAAGATTGCAAACACACGTCTCCTAAGCGGTGGATTGAGGAAATGGAAAAGACGCAACAATTAGCGGCATGGCAGGATTCAACGGTGCGAGCAATCGCAATTAGTAAACTTCGTGGAACAGCAAAAGATTGGCATTTCTCGACGGGACACGTGGACCCAATGGAAAGCCGCCTTTCTTAAACAGTTTGACGACACACTCACGATTGTAGAGTAGCAGACTAGAGTTGCAGATAGGAAGCAAGGACCGCAAGAAACGCTCCACCAGCATAGGTGGGCATTTTCCTGCGGCCTCACTCATCCTCACCTCACGAAGCACGGACTTTATCAGCCTCACTCACCCTCACCAAATTTTCCTCACCAGTAACTTAACCTCAGTCGCCCTCACCCTCACATTCCATTTCAAGTTTTTCCCTCACGAACCTCACTTCAGGGCATCGGGATCCCGAAAGGCCTCACCATCCTCATCCTCACATGCCTTCACCTCATGAGGCTATTCACGACCCTCATGGCCTCGCGTATCTTCACCTCATGAGGGTCCTCATCCTCACTTGTCCTCACCTCATGAGGGCTCTCATGGCCTCAGGAGTCCACATCCTCACGTGCTCTCACCTCATGAGGGCCCTCATGGCCTCACGTACCTTCACCTCATGAGGACCCACATGGCCTCATGTGTCTTCAAGTCACTAGGAGACACATACGTGAGCCTCAAAAGAACTTTCCGTCATGTTCACATGAGACGTCGGCGTTTATCTACTGTGTCGGTAGTTGGTACTAATGATACTGCGCGGCATTAAACTCTTTACAGGGTTTCGTGCTGTGCTTGGATAAATGTGCTGACAGTTGTTACTGTCACAGTGAGGTTTACCGTTAGTGTTTGGCATCAGTAAAGTGGAGCCCGAAATACTACAGTGCAGATGTACAGTTACGGAAATGATCGGGTGATGGCGGGGAATAGTGCTTGAAGAGATCCTGTACTCGATTCTCAGAACCGTATGACGCTGCTGCCAGAATCGGAGGATACGCTCACAGCTGAAGTGTTTGGGCACAACGATGGTACTTAATCGCACCTGCAATCTTCTCCTTCTTTTACATTTCAAAGTCGCGCTACAGTCACGGGGATTCCAGTTTTCTTGGCTTCGTTTTGAGGAGACAAAGAAATATTTTGAAAATTCTTACAACTACATGATGAAAAACCCGAGACGGGAAAAGATGAAAAACAGACGACGCACACAAACTCTCAATTTCAACGTCTGTTTTTCGTCTCTTCCCCAGTCTCGGGTTTTTCATCATAGATATTTTTTTTTATTTGTTTGTTCTGCTTTGTTAGTTCCTTCCTTAGTACTTCCTTCATTATTGCTGTCGCACAGACTTTGGGGAGCCCGGTAAAGGCTGCTTTATATTGAGCTTTATGCTGTTAAGAACAAGAGATGTCAAAATAAAAAGAAAGCCTCGTTACATTCCCAGCAGCGGTAACAGTTGCTTAAAAAGAAAATACAAAAACACCGCACATGGCACCTTTGGCACGACACAGCACGCATGTGTCCAGTTGCAATCATTCGAAATTAGCGGGGGAAAGCAGCTGCACGCGCTTTCGAAAACGCGGTACAGGGCCTCTCCAAACGAGGTTGCTATTCCAGTAAACGGGCAGAAAAACGAATCCACAAGAGGTAGTGTGGCGCGCAAAGACGACTTCGAAATCGTTTTTCCTATTCTCGGGGGTTTATCTTATGCAACAACATAACGTGACCGCCTAAGAGAGTCATGACTTATCTGTAAGGTCACTAATAAAAAAGTCGCATGCCCCTTTGACGTGAGATTCTTCATGGTAGCCTTCATACAGGGCGGTTCACCAACCCTGATAGAAATTCATAGTAAAAAAACGTAGGCCCTGGAGAGACATGCGGTGAAGGGATTTTTTTCTGCCAGTAAACTTTTGTCACATATTTGTAAAATTTTTACTTCAATTGACGGAAAGTTAATTTCTTGAATTGAACTCCGAAATTTCCCAAGGCAATCTAACGTATTCTTTGCGGAAATGGGTTCCCCGTCGTCATTTTACTCAGTACAGCGCATAACCCCACTCGTAATGCAATGGCAATTGCCGAAATAAATTCGCCGAAAATCGTGGAAATGAGAGCCCTTGGCACCGCCTCTTTTTTGACGGCTCTAAGTTTGAGCGCAAAGCTGCGAAGAAAGGAGGTTACATTGACACGCCACACGAGGGGGAAAGGGTGACAAACCCAACCCACAGAAGAGTTCCGCTGCCAGGTATCAGCTTTGCCCACGTCAGTTTCAGGGTCGCGCTCTTTTTCCTTTATTCGTGTTTTGCTCAGTGTGTTTGTTTGCTTTTGGGTGCGTACGCGGCTGTTTTCACTATGACCGCTGATAGCAGTCTCGTAGTTTTTCTGGACCACCTTACACTCTTAAAAATGAACTTCACCGCATAGCACGCTCCTAGCCAACCAACATCTCGAATGATATCGTTATCTGTCCTGATTTGTTGAAAACGGGAGGCGTACGCCTTTTCTGTGACACTTATGCTGTTCATAATTGTCACAGAAAAGGCGTACGCCTCCCGTTTTCAACAAATCAGGGCAGATAACGATATCATTCAAGGTTATGGTTGGCCAGGAGCGTGCAATGCGGTGAAGTTCATTTTTAAGAGTGTATTGTCATGAACCTGTGTATGTGTGAGAGAGAGTTGTATGCGCGAACGCCTGTCAGCTCTCTTCTTTTTTCAATTCGTTTGTTTCAACATGCTACGGATTTCTTCACATTCAACACACTTCCTGTGTACTTTGATTAGGCTATCGTTAGCGTAGAAGCGTTCGCCATCTGCTGCAATGCACAGGTAGGGTCTCCTAATTGTATCTTCCACGGCCCTTTTTATTTCGGATCTGGAAAGCGACGAGCAGAAAGCAGTGATTTTCCCCTGCTGGTCAGCCAGCGCTCGTGGTTCGCTTTTGTATACCTCGTCTTTGATGCGACCCCAGAGGTAGAAGTGCATCGGCGTCAAGTCCGGAGACCTGGCAGGCCATGACACTGGACCAAATCAGCCAGCCCACTTCTCCCGGAACATGTGACGGAGCAGCTGTACTGCACGCCGCGCGCTGTCAGGTGGAGCCCCATCGTACTGAAACCACACGCGGGTCTGTTCAGCAAGAGGCAGGTCATCAATAAAGCTGAACACGGCATCTAAAATTTCGCTACAGTAACGGTTGGCATTTAGGGGTCCCGTGAAAAAGATTGGCCCAATAATGGCTCCGTTATAAATCCCGGCCCATACATTCAATCCCCACTCGTACTGATGCTTGCAGTCCCGTAGCCAGTGTGGGTTTGTTTGGCTCCAATAATGCGCGTTGTGTCGATTCACTTGAGCGCTATGGCAGAAGTGGGCCTCATCAGCCCAAATGACCCTGTTCACAAAGTTTCTGCTTTCCTGGGTGCGACATCGGATCCAGTTACAGAAATCCAGCCGTTTCTGGTTGTCGCCCGGCTGGAAATGTTGATGAAGGCTTACGTGGTATGGGTGGAGTTCGTGCTTGTGTAGTATCCTCAGCACACTTGACTTTGATGTCTGTACTCACTTTGCCAGGGTGCGCAGACTTTACGTGGAGATCATCTCCTACTTCTTTCAGGGCCTGGTCTGTTTGTGTCGACTCACTGGCAGAGAATGGGTGTGACCGGCTCTGGGTACCGGAATGGAAACTTCCTGTTGTGGACAGTCTCACAAATGCACGCCTCATGGTACAAGAGCTCACCACCCTAGTTCCTGGAAGCATTTCACTGTATTTGAGGACTGCTCTGTCATAGTCCATACCTGCAGCCCCCAGAGCAATGATCATCCTTGTTTTTTCTTGGTTGGAATACACGGTGCTTGCCATCGCTGCCGTTTACTTGTTCACTGCATTTACTGAGACCGGAGTGCAAAACGGTCCAAAAATGTATTTCCTTCCCTACCTGTCAACACGTCGGGTGACCTCATCTTTGATAAGATAGCTCTGATTCCCGCACTCACCGCGGGTGTTTGTTCCGTGGGTAAGGCTTGTAACCCTTTCCCCCCTCGTGTGGCGTGTCAATGTAACCTCCTTTCTTCGCAGCTTTGCGCTCAAACAGAGCCGTCAAAAAAGAGGCGGAGCCAAGGGCTCATCTCCATGAATTTTCCACGAATTTATTTCGGCAATTGCGATTGCATTACGAGTGGGATTATGTGCTATACTGAGAAAAATGACCACGGGGAACTCATTTCCGCAAAGAAAACGTCAGGTTGCCTTGGAAAATTTCGGAGTTCAATTCAAGAAATTAACTTTCCGTCAATTAAAATGAAATAAAAATGTTACCAATATGTGGGAAAAGTTATTGGCAGAAAAAAAATCCTTTGACCGCATGTCTCTCCCGGGCCAACGTCTTTTACTAATTAATTAATATAATGATAATTAATTTCTATAATGGTTGGTGGACCACCCTGTGTATGGAGGAATGAAACCTAAGAACGGAACATGGCGATCCTCGAAGATCTTCGAATTTCCATTGGCCCTTCGCGCGGAGTGATGTCATCTGACGCACACCTTCTCCAAGCGAGGGGATACAGTGGCTTCCCCTTCATCCGTGAGACTCTTCACGAATGAACCCATGACTTCATCCGTGAGGTTCCTCACGAAAGGCCTCACGGCCTCATCCGTGAGGTTCCTCACAAAGGGCCTCACGGCCTAAACCGTGAGGTTCCTCACAAAGGGCCTCACGGCCTCAACCGTGAGGTTCCTCACAAAGGGCCTCACGGCCTCATCTGTGAGGCTCCTCACGGAATACCTTGTACCCTCACGTATTGATGGCCTCACGACGACTGGCCTCATGAGGGCCCTCACGGTGGGCCTCATGAGGGACAATGCCTCACGACTGTCCTCATGAGGAACTTTCAGCGTGGTCTGGCCTCACTTACCCTCACCTCATCGTCGTGAGGTGAGGGTGAGGCGTCCTCATGAGTGAGGCCGCCCAGCTATGTCCACCAGTATAGTTTTTCAAAGTTGCGGCTTCTGGCACGAAGTCCGGTAACCCTCTCAGTCAAGCACAAGATCGACTACTTGTTGCAAGGAGTTAATGACCCAATGTTAGTGGCATCAATATGTGCGCAACGACCAAAGACTATCGATGACTTTATCGAAATCGTCACGGAGCTCGATAACACTTTAGCTCACGTGAAACCACGCAGTGCACATACCGCGACGCATCAAATGCCTCGAACTTCGACAGGTACAGTTAGTACAGCTAGCGCACCGGGTCGACAAGTAACTCCACGTCCTGAAGGACAACAACAAGCCCAGTCAGACACAAGGCGCCGCATCACAGCATTACCTGCGACACAACAAGAATCACGTTATGCAGCTGTCTCGGTGAAGTATGGAGCACCAGCTTTTCGCCGAGGACAAGACATTAATGAAGCAGTTTGTTATAAATGTAAACAGAAAGGGCACTTGGCGGCACATTACCGACAGCAACAAGCAACAGCACAAGACGGCACAAACTCCCCAGCCCCAACGTTACCAGCTTGTCACACTCATATGCTGGAAGGATCACAAGTCTTGTGTCCGATGGTACCAACCAACATAGAAGGATATGGTTCCGTTCATGCCTTCCCGGACAGTGGCTCCAAGTTGACCATCATTTCAGACATCATCGCCACTAACAGACCAGTAACTCCATGGAATGGACCCCCCTTGTCTGTAGTTGGTGGTGGACACGTTACTCCTGTAGGGACTACGCCTATCACGGTACCAATTGCAGGAATATCAGGAACCGTAAAAGCAGCTATCCTTCACCGCAACATTTTGCCCTTCATTCTGGGTGAAGATTGGTTCCTAGCCGCCCAAGCAGAACTTCACGTCAAACCGCCCCACCCTTCAGAAATACGTCACCCGCCGTCTGGAACTGCCATCCTCGGCGAGGAGAAACTAGTCCCCAAAACGCTCAACGCAGTTGTTTTACAGCTACCAGCTTTGGGCATATTCACCGAATCACCTAGCCAGGGCAAAGGTCTCCGCTCCGAACGCATTTTCCCAGCGGAGAAGACAGAGTGGACAAAACTAAACTGTTCAGTACGCGGGCCAGCTGAGTCAAATGAGTTAGCTACAGAAGACAGTCTACCGCTCTCTGAAGTCAAATTGGGACCACAGTTGTCAACAGACGAGCAAGACAAACTCAAAGCAGTTCTGAACAAGCATACAAATGCTTTCGCTAAAAACGACGACGACCTCGGTTGCTACACGGGCACGAAGCACGAAATTCAGCTCGTAGCAGGACAACAGCCCTACAGCCGACAACCTTACCGCTATTCTCAAGATGATCGACGATACCTTGAAGTGGAGACTAGAGCACTGCACGGGCCGACTTTTCCGGGCCCGACCCGGCCCGGGCGCATTGAAAAATGGCCCGGCCCGACCCGGGCCCGGACCTTCATATTTTTATGCGGCCCGGCCCGGCCCGGCCCGGTGACCCAGTGACTAGAGCCCGGCCCGGCCCGGCGTCTAAGCAAATAGAGCCCGGCCCGGCCCGGCCCGGTGACCCGGCGAGTAGATCCCGGCCTAGTATTTCCAGCCGCGACGTACGCGTTTCTGGCGATTATCAAACAAATTTATAAGTAAATTTATAAGGAGAGAAGACAAACATACAAGTGATGGCGGTTTAACACCGTAACCGCACGAGACCAAATTAAATCCAGAACGCACGGGGCGTTATCGTTACACTGTCAAGATTTTGCGGAGATAGAGCATGCTGCCGACAAACTGCTTCTCCCAGTCCCTATCCCTCTCACCAAGCTTTGCCAAAGTGATTGTGAAATATGTGAGGAGTGAGGAGCAATGTAAAGTGGCTTGGAGAATGTTCTAGAGGGTCGAATCATATGCATAATGCAGTACCCTTTGCTCGTCTTTGCAAAATATGCACAGGAATGACGCAAGCGCATGATGATTTGAACTAATGCATCTCCAATGTGTGGAATTAGCTGCGTGGCCCGGCCGGGCCTGACTCTCGGGAACATATTTGTCGGCCCGGGCCCGGCCCGGCCCGCGGTGGTGGCGTATTTTAACGGCCCGGGCCCGGCCCGGCCCGTGGTGCTGGCGTATTTCGTCGGCCCGGGCTCGGCCCGGCCCGGAGCACATAGCCAATAACAAGCCCGGCCCGGCCCGCGGGCCGGGTCGGGCCCGGGCCGGGTCGGGGGCCCGGGCCCGTGCAGTGCTCTAGTGGAGACAACCAGACTTCTAGCAAGCGGTATCATCGAGAGCTCAACAAGTGCACGGGCTTTTCCGGCCGTAGTTGTTACGCGAAATAAGAAGAAGAGACTCTGCGTCAATTACATTCCATTGAATCGCCTTACGATTCCGGTCGCACAGCCACTACCAAGAGCCGAAGATCTCATGGAAGACGTCTGCGGTTGCACGCTATTTGGAACGCTGGATCTAAAATCCGCCTACTGGCAAATACTTCTAAAAGTAGAGGATCAGCACAAAACGTCCTTCATAACTCACACTGGAACGTACCAATGGACAAGAATGCCCTCCGGCCTGCGCAACGCGCCTGCAACGTTTCAAAAAGTCATGTACAAAATATTTGAAGATCTTCCAGCACGGCATCGAAAATGTGGCGTTAGAGTGTACCTCGATGATATTCTGCTGTTCGACGAAAACTTTCAAGAATTTCTACAACTTCTTCAAGACGTGCTAACACTTGTAGAACAGAGTGGACTCAAGATATCTATAACAAAATACTGTCTCGCAGTCATAGCCATCAAGTTCCTCGGATACATCATATCAGGGACAGGAAAATCTCAAGATCCTGCGAAAGTAGAGGTACTAGTGAAGATGCCAGCCCCATCAACAGCAAAAGCTGTCCTCTCTTGGATCCAAACAGCAAGATTCTACAGAAAATTTATCCAAGGATTTGCTAAAATTGTTGCTCCTCTCCAACTCATCGTGAAATCAGGACAATACGCTTGGACCGACGAATGCGAGCAAGCTTTCCAAACTATTCGGAAGTGTTTGACAAATGCACCCATCTTAGGGCACTTCGACCCTCAGGCTTCAACCACGGTAGCCACAGATGCCTCAGGCGTTGCACTCGGAGCCGTACTATCGCAGCAGCAAAAAGGCAAAGAAGTAGTACTGGAGTACGCCAGCCGTTCGCTGACATCACACGAAAAGAACCTCCATAGCAACGTACTCGAATGTCTAGCGGTGCACTGGGCAGTATCCGTGAAATTCAGACCATACCTATTAACAATCAAATTCTGCATCTTGACTGTCAACTGGACAGTTGCATGTCTAACGTCAAGCATGAAGCCGTCCAGAAGATTCACTGGAATGCTAATGGATCTCACAGAGTTTGATTTCACAGTTCAGCACCGCCCTGGCCGTTTAAATAATATAGCAGACATGCTTTCCAGGCTGTCGTACACAACCTTAAGCTCATCGACACTAAGTAAGGCTCAACAAGGAGATCCGGAAATTGAGCGCATCATTTTAGATGTCCAAAGCACTGAAGAAAGCGATGACGCTTTCACACTCATCGACAGCACACTGTACCGTAAAACAGGCTCAGGACTTCTAGTCATCGTCCTGCCAAGAAGTATGCGACAATCCGCACTTGAACTATCCCACGATGGAAACGGTCACATGGATTATGACCGCACATTAGCGAAAGTACAAGATCGCTACTGGTGGCCCCAAATGAAGAAAACTGTAAAAGACTACGTCACAGCTTGCGAAACATGTCAAATCAACAATCGCCCAATAACGAAGTCAGTGGGACATATGGGGGAAATGCCAATGTCCGACATTCCCTTCAGCATTATCGCGATGGACCACATCACAATGTCAGAAGACAACAAAGCACGGTATATTCTGAATGTAATAGGCTTCACTACGAGATACATCGTTCCAGCAGCAGTGCCAAACACATCGACCAAAGCAGCACTTTCACACCTCCACAGCGTATTCTACCACTACGGAACGCCACACCATTGCCTCACAGACAACGCAAAATGTTTTGGAGCAACAGAGTTCACGAACTTCATGCGACATCACGGCATAAGTTCACATCACTCAATCCCATATCGCGCAGCTAGCAACGGCATGATTGAACGCAGTAATGCCACGCTCATCACAGTGCTTAGGAAAATATGCCAAAATCACCCTCAAAGATGGGAAAAGTACCTTCAAGAGGCAGCGTTCGCAGTGAACACGTCGACCAATGCTTCACTCGGATTTTCGCCATTCCAGTTATTACATGGCTACACACCGAAGCTACCACAGCAAAAGATACGCCAAAAAGACCAACGCACACTCGAAGACCAGCTCCTACAGCTTTGCGAAGACCGCCGCGAAGCTCAGACAACGTCTGAAACAGCCCGTGAAGATCGGAAGAGACGATACAACCGCGAACACCGTCACAAGGAAATCCCCATTGGAGAGATCGTCTGGATACAACGACAAGAACCAGTCAAAGACATGTGCTCGAAAATGGCTCCCCGATTTAAAGGCCTCTACACAGTTCTCGAAAAGAAAGCACCATACACCTACAAGGTGGTGCGCATAAACCCAAGCTCACCAAGAAGCAAGTCGGAACAGCGTATAGTACATATCAGCCAAATCAAGCCTTACAAGCCACCCTATCAAGACCCCTTCTTGTTCCGCCACACAAACCAACAAGACGAAAGCGACGACGGAAGGAAGTCTCCGGCACCTCCATGAACAAAGCCGACAACCTCCACGAAAGGGACATTGTATACATGGGACGACCTCAACCAATCTCATAAACGAGAACTCTACCGTGACTTTGTGTGACTAACTTGTGTTAGTTTTCGTAATTTTAAAGGGTTTATTTTGTTTTATGCCGAGAGGGCTCGTCAATTTTTCAAGAAGGGTAGGATGTGAGTATGGAAGCAGCGCAAGCGTAGAAGACGACGACTCGAAAAGACGAGCGCGTGATAGAACCAAGCGCAAATGCAAG
Organism: Ornithodoros turicata; assembly: GCF_037126465.1. Classification (NCBI taxonomy): domain Eukaryota; kingdom Metazoa; phylum Arthropoda; class Arachnida; order Ixodida; family Argasidae; genus Ornithodoros; species Ornithodoros turicata. The sequence goes on along the minus strand of NC_088205.1, from coordinate 45,206,206 downwards.
CCACGCCATCTTGGCGAATGTAAGTCGTATAATATAGAGCCGTTTCCTTCGACGCCTGTTGTTCCCCCAGTCGTATCCCCCACAGCATAAAACGAAAGATTGAGGTTTTGGATAGTTAACTTGGGATATACTTTAGCAACGATGCCGCGGCCTTTTCGAACTGAAAAAACAAGAAAAGCCAAAAATGCGCTATCTTCCTAGCAACTTTAAGACAATCTCCGAATTTACGAACCAAAGTTAGTTAAAAATATGCACCTTTTAAAATATGTTTTACGAAAATGACTTTTTCGAAACTGAGCACTACGGCTATCTATATTCTACCACCATCCGACTACTTCAGCGGCACCAACAACGAACACCAAAATTGATAGAAATGCAAAACGAAATCCTAATACTTTACAGCCTTTTTTTGTGTATTACGAGCGCAATTAATAAACGTACGGCAGATAACACAAACATTTGGCAGACAAAAAAGCTAAAAATATACGAAACAACATAGCAGACGACACATAAGCGGCAGTTTTGAAACGCGAACTTGCGAAATGAGTGGAAAAATGAACCTGTTCATGCTAGGCCGTGTGCTCACGGACACTGACACAACTGTATCGTGGATTCACTCCAAAGATCTCCTACCCAACAACATGAACTGCCCCCGCTGCGGACGTGAACTAAGCGTGAAGCCGTCGCAGCGTACATTCGGACAATTCCGATGTCGGCACGGCCATGCCCAGTTCTCACAGTCTGTTACTGTGGGAACATGGTTCGAGAACGTGAGACTCGCACCAGAACAAGTCCTGATTCTTACGTACTGTTTCGCCAAAAAAATGACTTTTCAGCAGGCCCTCGACGAGGCCTCCATAATTCCGGAGGTAAGTGTATCGTCAGCTACCGTTGCAGACTGGTACTCGTACTGCCGAGAAGTCTGCACGGACTCGCTGGCCAATGCACAAACTCAGAAAATCGGCGGTCCTGGCCACGTTGTGGAAATCGACGAATGTAAAATTGGTCGTCGCAAATACCAACGTGGCCGTATCGTCGAAGGGACATGGATACTGGGGCTGATTGACGTTGACACTAAAGAACTGTGCCTCGAAATATGCCCGGAAAACAAAAGAGACAAGGAGACACTCCTTGCCCTCATTGACAAGCACGTCGAAAAGGGCACAACCCTTTTCACTGACTGCTGGAAGGGGTACGCCGGTCTGTCAGCAGAAGGTTTCCAGCACATGACGGTCAACCATACATACAACTTTGTTGACCCAGACACCGGCGTGACCACCAACCACATTGAATCTCAGTGGAGACCACTACGGCATAGGTTGGCCAGAGGTGGTGTGACAAGTGAAAACATGGCACACCACCTCAGTGAGTACCTTTGGAGGACTGACTGTAGCAACAAAAATGAGCAGCCTTTCGAAAGGCTGCTAAACGACATCAAGAGTCTCTACAGTCCTCAACAGGGCTCTTAAAGCTTTCCATGGACCTGCATGTATATATTTGTAAATACGTTTCAACTACAACGACCCTCTTCGGCAACACATATACTCATTCCTATTTATTGCATAGTCTACATTGACCATTCCACAACATGTGGAATAGCACGTATTATCCTGGCCTATCCTAACCTCAGTGACTCCAGATGCACAGTCTACGTCAGCCCCATCAACACATGGAATACGTATTCACTTGGCCTAACCTAACCTCAGTCACGTCGGATGCACAGTCTACATCAGCCGCATTGACACATGGAATACGTATTCACTTGAGCTAACCTAACCTCAGTCACGTCGGATGCACAGTCTACATCAGCCCCATCGACACATGAAATACGTATTCACTTGGCCTAACCTAACCTCAGTCACGTCGGATGCACAGTCTACATCAGCCACATCGACACATGGAATATGTATTCACTTGAGCTAACCTAACCTCAGTCGCGTCGGATGCACAGTCTACGTCAGCCCCATCGACACATGGAATACGTATTCACTTGGCCTAACCTAACCTCAGTCACGCCGGATGCTCATTCTACATGGACCCACTCTTTGACATGTGCAATACGTAATCACCTAACCTAACCTAACCTCAGTCACGCCGGATGCTCATTCTACATGGACCCACTCTTCGACATGTGCAATACGTAGTCACCTAACCTAACCTCAGTCACGTCGGATGCACAGTCTACATCAGCCCCACCGACACATGGAATACGTATTCACTTGGCCTAACCTAACCTCAGTCACGCCGGATGCTCATTCTACATGGACCCACTCTTCAACATGTGCAATACGTATCACCTAACCTAACCTAACCGTCACGCCGGATGCTCGTTCTACATGGACCCACTCTTTGACATGTGCAATACGTAATCACCTAACCTAACCTAACCTCAGTCACGCCGGATGCTCATTCTACATGGACCCACTCTTCGACATGTGCAATACGTAGTCACCTAACCTAACCTCAGTCACGTCGGATGCACAGTCTACATCAGCCCCACCGACACATGGAATACGTATTCACTTGGCCTAACCTAACCTCAGTCACGCCGGATGCTCATTCTACATGGACCCACTCTTCAACATGTGCAATACGTATCACCTAACCTAACCTAACCGTCACGCCGGATGCTCGTTCTACATGGACCCACTCTTTGACATGTGCAATACGTAATCACCTAACCTAACCTAACCTCAGTCACGCCGGATGCTCATTCTACATGGACCCGCTCTTCGACATGTGCAATACGTAGTCACCTAACCTAACCTCAGTCACGTCGGATGCACAGTCTACATCAGCCCCACCGACACATGGAATACGTATTCACTTGGCCTAACCTAACCTCAGTCACGCCGGATGCTCATTCTACATGGACCCACTCTTCAACATGTGCAATACGTATCACCTAACCTAACCTAACCGTCACGCCGGATGCTCGTTCTACATGGACCCACTCTTTGACATGTGCAATACGTAATCACCTAACCTAACCTAACCTCAGTCACGCCGGATGCTTATTCTACATGGACCCACTCTTCGACATCAGTACCTAACCTGGGAAAAGATGCACTCCCTCCACATCCAGGTGTTGCTTTTTACTTGAATTTATAGCATTTATTTCAATCTTCCAACATAAAAAGTTCTATTAAACAAAAACGACGCAACCCTACTATACCTAAAACGCTTCTCGTACGACTACATCCGATAAGGGACGATTATTAACCTCTCCGTACCCAATACGCGTCTCGTGCGACTATATTGGATAGCAGACGACTATGCGACATATAGCCGATCGCCGACCACTCGCCCGTATGCACTCATATCGTCTGGCAACAATGACAACGTGCCAAAATCGCCAAACGCTAATTCCACACCTATCCGTCTGCCGCGGCAGCGTTACTAAAGTACAGCCGTTAACTTGTGTAGTGAGCACGTCTGGAGGGCTGAGAGCGGGAACCGGGGGTAACACACAGGGTAACAGGGTAACCTGCATGACAGTCTGATTTACTTGCACATAACGATCATTAAAATACTTGAGGTGCTTAAACAACACTATGTAGGTGCTATCAGACAGTAAGAGTTCGAACAATGAACAACACTTACGACATGCTCACAGAATGGGTGCGTCAGATCGGATGCGTCAGAACGAGATTGGATTTGTGTCGGCGGTAAAATGGAGAGCCCAATGTAATTCTTACCAGGCGGAGCAGGCTGATGAGATGATGCTTTGTGTTAGGGATCAGCAGTGATGAGTTGCACAACACACAGCACATTCGACCCTTGATGACAGTTTCACACTCCGTTGACCTGATCTCAACACACATCCGTTAGCTTGCTCTACTTGTTTCCTACTCCCCCCGGTCTCTGCAGTCTTCCTGCAATTTCCCCTTTACCACACTTTACAATTCTCAGAAACATTGTTACGAACAATACAGGCTTCTTACTAAGAAAGGGAGCATCCCCAAAACCAATTAATGTGCACACCCAGTGGCGTCACTAGGGTATGCGTCACCCGGTGCGAGAGCTCCGTCACCTCCAGCAATAATGTGTCCCTTTCCATCGGAGGCGATACACGGTAAATAACAGTATCATATCGTACGCAGAAAAAAATCACATGCTCGCTGAGGGCTTCTTATGATGTTGTTTGTGGCGTCACCTCACTACAGAAAAAGAGAGGAAGCGGCGGTACTGGTGCAGCACGTCACACCCTTCTGTCGCATCACCCGGTGGGGAATGCAACCCCCGCACACCCCTAGTGATGCCTCTGTGCACACCAGACAACATTCTGTGGTTACAGCTGTGCTTCGGTTCGCCCATTGCTTATCGACGGAGGCCACGCACAGAAACAGTTCTACAAAGGGACACTGTTTGTGAAAAAAGAGCAAAAATCAATTTCTTCTAGCTTTAAGTACTGAGGTCCCCTCTTTGTCTGTGGACTACATGTGAGCTGTGGGACAATGTCAGTAATGCATGTCTGACAAATATACACAAACCAGGTCTACAGGTCCAGGTATGTACAGGTCTAGACAAAGGCTTGCAGAACACCAAAGCAACACCTTATGCAGCACTGAACAGGAGAGAGTACACTTAATGTGAGGTGCACAGAATACACAGTCATGGGTGGATTTATGGGGGCGTCCAGACGTTCTGACCCCCTCCTCAATTTCAGTCGTTACACAGAGTTTCAATTGACTGTTTTCAATTTTCAATCTGTTCCTGTTCCCTGCAACGTGTTGCTCCTGTGAAGGTATACACCACAGTTTCTCTCTGCATTCACATTCAAGAGCCCAATCTCTTATAATGCAAACGCTTACAAAAGGGATTGACAAAGTGGCTCACAAAAGTTTTAAAAAATCTGCTCATGCTGTTTTTTGTTATGCTAGAACACCATGAAGTACAAATATGACTACAGGCTAATGTGGCAATCAATTTCTGTCTTCACATACTGGACAACTCAAGTTACAAATATGTTTAATAGCACCAGCTTTATGACATTCTACGTGAAGGGTACACAATTTAAATCTGGGTTATAAAGTGTCTGAAAGATTTTTCAAATGCTGTTATAGTCTGAATATTCGTATAGTATGGCTATGAATGACCATGAACTGTACTGGACAAAGTTACTTATAAACACAAGCTGTCCATATACTAAGTCTTTTTCGTAAATATGAACGAAATGAGGGAAATTATGGTAAGACGTACCTCCACCTAGTATCTTGGGTATTTAAAGCATGTAGTAGTTACTATGGGAAAGGCTTCGCGTATCCTGTTCACCGCACAGGCTGGTATAACCATTCTCTTGTTTTTTTTTCAAGTTTGTGCAACACCCATCTCACAAACTGTTGCTATGTAGTGTATCTGTATTTCCTGTATGAGACACGCAAGCTTTGAACAAAGCTAAAGCTAGTAGGACGCCGAGTAGATTTCAGCTGCACTCTTCCTGAAGTGACGAACAATGACGAAAAGTTCAGAATAACAATTTTGTATTGAAACCCACCAGCATGCTTGTGCATGAGACACGCTTCTTACTTGTGAATATGAGCGCTCATAGGTTCGTGCTGCCCTCGAAGTTCTAAATATGCTACTTGCTTGCTTGCTTTATGCTTGCAGCATAAGCACTTGACTTCTTTCGGTATTATTATGCATGAACCACTCCGGCGCCGTCAAACACGAAATTTTACACAAACTGTTCATGTGCCTCATCATGATGAATGCTGAATGTTCATCTAGCAGTCGGTCGTTGGAACTTCCTCTTCGTGCTGAAGTCGATTCGCGGCTCAACATTCAAAAGCAAGGCTTCCAAACTCTGCTGCACGTAGCAGAACTTCCATCTCAGTTGCTGAAAGGTAGCTGAAGAGCTGACTTGTTGACTCCGCTGTGCTTCCTCCTTCGACGTCCATGTTGAAAAAGCACCCAGCAATACGGAAGTTGCGGAAACCACCAGAACTTCCGGTGTGGACTTTCCTCCAATAAACGTCGCGGGCGTTTTACGTCATACACTAAGGAAAACCAATGCATAATAGCTAGAGTTTTGCGCTGATCGGACGAGTTGAGGGTTGAAAGCGAAACCGATTTTCGGCTCCTTGTTTAGAATAGTTCACGTCTCCGTAGAGACGAAACGTTTCAACTGTAACTTGGAGGCACCATGTAGGTTCGTTATCCATACAAACAAAGACATTTACCAGGTTCTGGTCAGAGACCCTTTAACTTGCGGAAACAAAACAAAAACAAATGTATCGGGTGACGCTATCGGAACTGCCCTTATCTTCGGTTGCATTTTCTGTTGTCTTTTTATCTTTTTCCAGGACGCAAGAGGCGATAGTGTGCTCTTTCACCTCACACACTGGGGGTGAAGGAAAGACGCGTCTCCGAAGATGCGAAATGAACAAAAGGAAAAAAAAAGGTGTTCCTTCACGAATTTTTTGCGGACGATCTACCGAACGGATTTTTGTTCTGAAAACGGCTACGATATCAGGTGGCCGAATGGAACAGATGTTCTCATTGGGACAACTTCGTAGCTTTTATAATTAAAAAAGTTAATTAACGATTTTTAGGTAATTAGTCATTCGACGGTTGAGCAACAGATGGCCAAGAACGTAGAAGAAAGTATGTGTGTCCACTCCTGCTTGCTACCTGGGGGTCGCTCCAATAGAGAAATGTGACACTCCGGTGTTCCGTAAACTTTTGTCCCAAGCTGTACTTATTGGAAACAACGGTCGACATTAGGAAAAGTATAAAACTCATATATATAATATACACATATCTGATAATGCTGCGTAGACAACAATACAACCGCGAGAAAAGAATGAAAACCACAGGAAATAGCGCTGGTACTAGCTTCCCCTTGTTGCCGCCATAAGTAGGAAATACCTCACATGCTTGAGCTGAAATCACAGATGGATTGGACGTACGGGTGTACATCAGTTCCATGCAGTCCTCCACTGTACTAACCGAACTGTCCGAAAAAGCGGAGAGCCTACATTTGCGTGACTAAGCATGCAACTCTTGAAAAGCAATTTATTACCAAGAAGAATGCATCAAAAATACACTCACGTAAGACAACACAAACTGTTTAGTTCAGTTCCTTTCTCCAGAAACACTCCCCGAGCCACAAATGGTGAATGATCAGTCATCACTGAAAAGAAAATAATATGCTGTTACAGTAGGCTAGCACACCAGCATTCTGCACATAAGCTTATTGGCAATCTTGAGGTGTGTGTCGTGACGTGTCCAGCACAGTATGATGTTTGCCACAACATCTGTGGACAAATTTTCAGTTAAGAATTAGTATGACTGCGGCAGAGTGTTATTTGATGAATGTTACTATGGCAGTTCTCAAAGTGGCTCGAGTGAGCATTCACAGCGGTTCACAGTGGCATAGCAAGAGGGGGCTTTGGGGGGTTCAAACCCCTCGAAATTGTACCTTTGCTAGTGCATTTGGGAGAGGGAAACGAGGGGATGTCCTCCTGCCCCATGTAAAGTCCCCATCGAACCCCTCCCGATATATTTTTCCTGGCTACGCCACTGACGGTTCATCACAGATTATCGAAACTTCCAAATGTTCATGAGCACTAAAACATGCGACAGTGCAGTCGAAGGAATAATTGCACATTTGGAACGTATTTGGTTGTTCTCAATGTAAGAGAATGCAGATAAGTACTGCGAGCACTCGTCTCAACCAACGCCATTACACTTAAAACTCTCAGGTCTTGTTGAGAGAAAGCAAATTTGGCAAGGTTTGCGATCTGCTTCACCCTCTTCTTCTTTGTATCAGTTAAGAGATGTCAGCCATGCATATGGCTTGCTACTCTTCGTTAAAGCGCCGCTCGCGCACCCGAGAGTCTGAGACTCCGTGCCGCTTTTCGAGCTCCCGTGACAAATGAGTGCATGGAAGGAGACGACAAGCGCTCGGGAGAAAAAGGTGGTATCTAGGGAAACAGAGCGTCACTGACATCACCAAATGCCACTCCACGTGAATAACCACGTGAATAACCACGTGCCACTCCAAATGAATCACAATTGAATCAAACATACATCAAGATAGCCGAACAACGAGACTAGGAGACTATACACCCCGCCAGGTTGCCTCCTCTCCCCTCTCATCCAAACCGCGTGCCTTTATTTATCAGGTGGTCTTGTTTCTTTTTCTTGTTTGGTTTTTGTTAATATCGCGGTAGGCGAGCTCACATACTTATATTTTGCATCCTTTATGTTCCAGCTTTCAACGACTTGTCTGATATGCGTATCATGAGATCGATAAATTACCTGGGTGGCCTCGAACTGCGGGTCGCACCCACCCCAAGCATCACAATGTACTGAAAGTAGAGTTTGGATTAGAGGGGATGGGAGTACAATGTGCGTTTCGACCAGGGTGTCGAACCGCAAAAAATACGGATTCGGTTCGGGTTCGGGTTCGCGTTGTTTTCATTTCGTTCCGGTTTAGTTCCGGTTCGGCCAGGCCAGAAATCGAACCGGTTCGCAAACCGGTTCGCAGCCCCGAACCGGTTCGCGAACCGGTTCAACGCTTCCGTTACATATGTTCCATAAAACTGCTTTTATCAGGAAATGCGTGGCTAATAGCATACTGCTGTTGTCTGCATTGACGTCTCTAGCGGTGAGGTAGCCCTTTAGGGAGAGAAATGAGAAATGGATGAACACTTATTGCAACTAGAGTTCACGCTGTTGAAGCGGTGTAGTCCTGCTACTTTCTGTTCCCAAAATATCTTTTTTCACACGCACCGTGCCAGCAAGATACACTTAAAGGAAGCCTAATAAGATGGACAGCGTAGCACAGACGACAGTACTTGCCGGCACACTGCCTTCGCAGCGTGAATCGATCTGAAACCGTACTGAAGCATGTCGAAAATAAGCCTGCAAGCCTTACTCTGTCCGAGCTCACAGCAGTGTACTTGTTAATCCACAACACAACGGCAGTGTGTCACGACGACACAACTGCGCTACCAATAAGCAGAACCACATTTACTTTTCAAAGCACGACCAATCAAACAGGCACCGTTCTGCGTACGCTCCTTCTCGAGTTCTCATGTTTCTGACTTGTTTAATTTGTGCTGCTCACGTGTAAAGGGAAATCTTGGGCGCTTATTTGATCACATATTTGTCCTGTAGAGCTATATAACTGGCCTACTCCATTCGTGTTTCATTCGTCCGCGTGGCACCTGGTCTCTGAAGAGCAGACGCCGCACCGCGTGCGTGGGGCGCTAGCCGCGGCACTCACAAGGACAACTGCGCTTCAACATGTTAAAAAGACGCTGAAAGTATACTTACTATACGTCGTCGTCTGACTGCTAGGTGAAAATTTCTGAAATCCATGATATAGGCGCGTGATGATGATACCAATGTGTCTTCGTTCGGGGATAGAGAGGAACTCTTATGCTGACTTCTTTTATGTCCGAACCGTTTTGTTGCGAACCGGTTACCGCTATTATTTTTTACGGTTCTGCTCCGGTTCGGGTTCAACAGTGTCATTAAAATTTCGGTTCGGGTTCGGTTCCGGCAAAAATAACGGTTCGGGTACGGTTTTCGGTTCGGGTTCGGTTCGATACCCTGGTTTCGACATGTGCTCACGTCGAAACGTGATCCGCCAACTGCGAGCTCTGTATATCTTTTGATCTAACTTTGCTTCCATGTTCTTGCAATCTTTGATTTAAACACCTGCCTGTCTCCCCAATATACGGTTTTCCGCAACTTAACGGTATAGAGTACACTACTCCAACTTTACAGTCGACGACCGGGTTTCTATGTTTTATTTTACATGCATTACGTGACGCTTAAATAAAATATAAATAAAGGCACTCGGTTTGGATGAGAGGGGAGAGGAGGCAACCTGGCGGTGTGTAGTCTCGTTGTTCGGCTATCTTTATGTAATTCAATTGTTGTCATTCATTAAAGAGAGGTTGAAAGCAGAGTTGTACGTAACGCGTTACTAGTAATTGCGTTACTCGTAATCAGTTATTGAAAAAGTAACTGATTACTAGTAACGCAATTACTAGTAACGCGTTACGTACAACTCTGCTTTCAACGCTAACGCGTTACTAGTAATTGCGTTACTAGTAATCAGTTACTTTTTTCAGTAATTTTTAACGTAATCAATTAATTTTGTGAGCAAGTAATTTTCCAAGTAATCCGATTACAATTTACGGTAATCAATTACTGAGTAATTGATTACTTCTTTAACCTTCTGTCAACAATGGCAACCCTTTTCAGCAAGCCAATCTGTTCTTCTGTTCCACCACCAGTTCGACAGAAGCAATGACGCAGAGGTCACTGTGACGGCCGTCTCTAGTCCACACGTGTTATACACACGCGTTATTACCACAGTAATATGATACAACCGCGATAATATGATATGATAATATTACAACCGCGACCTACTAGAGCAACAGTAAAATAGGTGACTGTATTGATAAATTGTGGGGGCTGAACATAACAACAGTAACAAAACGAAGCCGAAGATTCGATGTTGTTTTAAATGTATGTATAAATCTGTAATAAACGCGTGTATGTGTTATGTTGCTTTCAAATGTATTTGTGAATTTCACTTATCATGTATGTTGGTGTCTCATATTAGAATTTGCAACAAGAGCTGCATGGTTGCATTCACTGCAGGCTTGTTGGCTTTGCTATGGTCCACAATTTAAAAGTAACGGGAAAAGTAACGCGTTACATTTTTAATCGGTAACGTATTACATTTTTGATGAAGTAATTTGTAACGGTAAAGAATTACTTTTCGTGCAGCAGTAAGAGTAACTGTAATCAATTACTTTTTTCGAGTAACGTGTGCAACTCTGGTTGAAAGTTGCGACATCTTCTCTCTCGTCTTTTATGTGTTACGTCGCGTCTGTCAGCAATACGTACCAACCTGCCCGGTCTTTGTTACAAAGAGACGATGCCTGATTTTTAAAGATACGACACTCTAATTAGACATATTTACGAACACATGACTGTACCGAACTTAACGGTCCCTGGGGGGCCGCGTGAACGCGGCCCCCCTGAGGGGAACGCGTGAACGCACATATCACTAGCAGCAGAATTTTCTTTATTCCCGTTACAAACTTTAGTTGGCCTTCCGCAATTCTGGCTTTCTGTCTACGACTGAGACCGGAGGTGTAATTTTCAGTGATAAGGGTTGTCCGAATATTCTGACTACTGTTGAAGGTCATCATGCAATTGTGATGCCACCTTTTACACAAGCCCAACAGTTTAAGGCTGGTATGGAAATAACATATAAATCAGAGCATGTGCGCGTTCACCAAGATTTTAAACAACAGCATACCCCATACATTAAAAGGGGCACTAAAGTGCAAAAATATATCTTCACGATACGAAAGATTCCGTCATCATGACAATAATGCAAAAGGAACTAGATTCACCCGCTGCGCCGTGTGTAATTGAAACGTGAATAAAGGTGCCGGTTTGAAGGTTCCTCTTTCTCTCCTCCGTATTGACGCAAAACGTCAAGGGTACGTCACCCCAGCGCATCCAATTATCAAAGCAAACATATAGCGAGTGCTGACATTCCCTCTTCAAATGTTCTGCTCCGAACGAGTATGTCGTCGAGGTAACACACGGCTGTTTGAAAGCTCATAGGTCCTAATGCCTTGTTAATCAGTCTCTAGAATGCACTGGGTGCATTACAGCTACCGAAGCTCACATATGTACTCATAGTGCCCATCCAGCGTAATGAGTGCCGTTTTAGGGGCGGTTTCCTCCTTTATGGGGACCTGCATGTAACTGCTTGCCAAATCGAGCGTCGTGAAATGCTCGCTGCCATTCAATCGATCCAACTGGGCATCGGTTATTGACAACGGAAACCTATCCCTCTTCGCCTGCTGGTTCAGTGGCCTATAGTACACCACCTTCCTGATTTCGCGGTTTTTTCCTCTTCACCAGAAGGCAGGGACTGGCAGGGCTGTTAACTCATCCACTATGCGGCGCAACTGTTTTCTTTCGTCGTGGGTGGCACGATATGGTCGGCTGTAAGGTGGTTTCGAACCCTCGACCCCTTTAAAGGAGCTCTGAAAGCCATCTAAAAAATTTTCCGTTCCGAACGCGTTGTGGAAGCAGGCAACTTGACTTGATGACTAACACGAAAATTGTCTCTGTACGCGATGTTTTTCGTAGAAAAAAAGACACTTTAACATCGCCGCGCGCGTTCCCACTCGACGCGCTCCTCCGGGTCAAACAAGGAGGAGAATGAAAAAAAAAAAAAACATCACTGGTGACGTAATAAAAGTTGAGAGCGGCGACCGCGCTTCTATCCGGGTCAGTGCTGACTGGTTTTCTTTTCTTTCTTTCCGTTTTATTTCCCCCTGCTTTCTCCCTGTCAAGCGATGAATAAGGGAGGACCTCGATAGTCCTGGTCGTGAAACCCCCGTTCTCGAAATTCATGTTCTGGAAACAAGAAAAACCAGGGGAAATGCTGCTTCGTAAGATGATATGCCGCGATTAAGAACATCACTATTTAACCACTCAAATTCAGGGGTTTTCTATATGTGTCCAAGTCCTCTTAGCGAACGAAAGACACGTTTTAGCTGCCATTTGGCGTAGCAAGGCGGCACGTTAGTTAGTTAGTTGTGTGCTTGCAATATTATGGCTGGGTTAGTCACAGTTTGCCGTTCGCTTGTGGCTCGAGGGTCCAACGAGCGTATGGGTCCAACGAGAAGGAGGATCCAATCGGGTCACGTGACACCGTGAACAAGTATCCAACGTGAAGATGGGTCCAAGCAGAGACGGAAGATCCAACGGGAACATTGATCCAACGTGAGGAAGCATGCAATGCGAGACGAAGGACCAATGATACATAACAACAATAATAAATGGTAAGGTTGAGAGCTCTGACATAACGTAACAAAATTTACTTAGAGGTTTCGTCCTTCATGAGATAGACTTCGTTAGTGCCAGGCCATGCGAGAGCCTATACCTTTTGGAGTTCAATAGTTCTTCACAATGTCGGCCCCTCTGCCCTTTGGAATATTTCCTCCCGAATGTCTGACATGTCACCTATGCAGGTCACACGCTTCGACTTCATTGTTTGAAGACGATTCATCGGCTAAACTCCTTACGACCACTGCCCTTCTGCTTAGTTTGGTTGTGGTGGTCGGCTTGTGCGTATCCGCCGTTTCTGTATGGATTCCAACTGGGGTGCCCCGACGTATTTGCCCTCCCACAATAGGACCCACGACATCATTCAGTACCAAAGCAGGAGATGGACGAATTCTGTACTGGAGTTTTCGTTCAAATCAAAGCATCCGAGAGACCCTTCAATCAGCTACTATCGGTGCATAGCATGCTACAAGGCCAGCAAATCTGCCAGGGAGGAAGGAGAGCGATGCCTGGTTGCCCACCTCACAGTTAAGAACGGGGTGTTGGTCACGGACCCTGACAATCCGAGGACACCGCACAGCTGCACACCACAAGGGGATGCCACAGCTTCTCAAGTTCTGGGCAACAGGTATCTGAATGAAGTTCGGACAGAAAGCGGCCCCGTCAGGCATACGACGAAACGTTGTCGGCTGTTGACGTGCGCTTTTCAGATTGTGACACCAACGTCCGGCAAGATATCAAAGACAGTATGACGACGGGCCACGGCTTCGGTTCTAAGCGGAGAGCGCTATCATCAAATCGTCATTTCACTGACCTGCGAGGAAACTCGCTGGAAGCATTGCTACCCCAGCTCCGACTAACTGCTGACGGAGAACTCCATAGACGTAAAGTGAGAGAAAGAGCCTCAGTTGGGGGGGGGGGGGGAAGGAGCCCACAACAAAGAACATAATGCGCAAAAAACTATGACGTGGTGGAGCAGTTAAAAGTAGTTGCATTAAAACGAATATCAACATATCGTGGCCATGAGGCTGGCTGGCAGTAATGACTGTGCAATGGCATTCCTCAATTACATTCCTTGTAATTTAATGACATTCAGCCAGGTATTAATAACACACACGAATGCTACCGTTCATTTTGATTTACGGCTGGCCGTGCGTATCCGCGCTTTCCGTTCGCAGTGATGTGCATACAACCGATGCATAGTATAGTCCCCAACCGCACGCGCGTAATGTTTTTCGGCCATCTGTTTATTGCGGTATTAATCTTTCCCGCAAAGTATAGGGGAACGCGTGAAGAAGTTTCCAAAGAGGTAAAGGATCCAAACGTGCTGAAAGATCCATCATGTTGGAGTATACAACGAGCAGGAGGGTCCAAACGTGCTGGAAGATCCAACGAGCGGAAGGATCCAAAGTTGGATCCTCCTGCTCGTTGGACCCTTTGACATATAATCTTTGCCGTTGGCATTCTTCAGCGCGCGACATGTGCATTTTATAGTCAGCTAAAATTTACGCTAGTCACGTGTTGTTTCAGTGCAGGTTGATATGATGGCGGACGCAAACTTAGCCGGCGTTGTCGGTCACTATATGGTGGTTAAAACTGATGCACTTTATGGTGACAAAACAAAAGGCGCCGAGCACGGATGAACTCAAACTTGCGTGTCTGCGTCGTCCACATTTGTAGTCTGCATCGGCCAATTCTCGTTTAGTTCGATGATTGATAAGTTGACCATAAACTATGGTGGTCATATGACACTGCTTGGCTATGTTGGTGTGTAACTCAGGCAATGAATGTTCAACTCCTGATGCCACGATGTGCCGGCGCCGGCATATTGCGATAGATTTCACTGGATTGTATCTGACAACGTATGCGCAAGAACACTGCTCCAGCTTAATAAGGAATTAACTGAATGGCTAACAAGGTTGCTAGTGCAGGTGACGAGCACTAGTGAATTAGTGATATAGCGAATATTGATATAGTGACATAGCGAACGGAATTAGTAATCATAGCGATGCAGCGATCATTTTGAGGCGTGAACTGTAGACCTGTTGCGCTTGGCCAGGTGGCGCTGCAAACCTTGTGTGTCGGCGCCGCTCGTGGCGACCTTTTGAACACACGGCCACTCCCTAGCAGACGACACTCAGTCTACGCTGGCTAAGTTGGTGTGGCATTATCGTTTATCGTCTGCTTTACGGATAGAAAAAGTCAAAAGGATCGACAAATTCTTTAAAAGAAAGTTGCTGAAACACGTGTACAATGTGCAGCACGATGTACATATGCAGAATGCGTGTATGTCGCGAATGACGCTGTTTGTTAGAGTGCTTAGTGTGCTTCTCTGGTGCATTGGGGGTGCCAAAGTATAAATTTCATTCTGAGAAAAATCAGGCTTAACAAGAACAAGGCAAAGATTAATTCGCTGGGTGCTTATCGAATTCAATGGGGACTTAACAAAACGTTCGCCGTTATTAATAAACCTCTACCCGACAAACGTCATCATGACGTTGGTAGACAGGCCGAAACCGAAACAGATCGGAAAGGGAGAACTGGGTTCCAGGAATGGGCAGTTGTTGAAAAGTAGGACCGAAGGTCGCGTGCCTTTCAGGGACCATCGTAATCCCCTCAAGACCGCGGCTTTCGGGCGCGACCTTGTTCGCCACTAGCTTTGAACGTAGTTCGGCTCTACCAAACTCGTGGCGCTGTCGAACACTATGACGTCATTTGTTTACAAACAGGTAGAGGTCTATTGAATATAGTTGAACAATAATAACACGACATCTAAATGAAACGCAAACTGTTTTATGGTTCAACACCCAAATAGTTGCTCTTTCCTAGGACCTCTGGTTATGTTCTCCGCGTGCGGGATATTCACGACTTTAGCATAAACACAGAATAAACAGCCATTGGGCAACACAGTACCGATGATTTCGAAGCGTTTTCGGGCACAGCCATGCAGCTTGAGTAAACTTCTCGACTATTTAAATTTGGAATCAGATATTATATATATACATATACAATATAGCCTCGTGTATATGTGCACAAGCTTTGGTTCCGTACGCATATTTAACAAAAAGTTATAGACAACAAAACGTTATATGTATGGGGTTTCTGGTGACGGTGACCCAATGAAATAATTGCTTAAAACAAGTGAGCTGGTGAATGTAATTCATGATTGTAAGACCTGGAGACTAGGGACGACGAAAACAGACACATACAGATGTGTCCAAACTCTGACTGTGTGTGCCTGTTTTCGTCGTCCCTAGACTCGAGATGTTACTGTCACACAGCGACAATTATCCGAGGCATCGGCTGCACAGTCGACTTTTAGTATAAAAGGCAGAAAAATGCAAAGCAAATACAAGAAAACGAAATGTATATATGGTCAAAGTTTTTGTGTTCTATTTCATTAGAACGGATGCCGATATTTGTTTACTGCAATAATTATACTCGGATATTACACAGCCGCAATGCAAGTCTATGACTGAAAATGGTAAACGACGGCAGTAGTGAGGAATAGTTATTTCAGGGCTTCACATCTCAGGAATTAGCTAACCCTTGAGTACAAAAAAAAAAAAAAAAAAACAATACTGCCGCCTGCATATCGTTAGCAGCCGGAATAGCGCTGCCATTCGGGGACATCTTTTCCGGGGACATTTCTTGGGCGGGCAAGAGCCACCTTCTTGCTGCTATGGCACCGTACGACACAACAGTAGTTAGCAATTTTTAATAGACTTCAATTCAAGCAGAGTAGAGCTCGATTTCGAAAAAAAAAACAAAAAATAGCGAACTCTTTGACGCGTCCTACCCGTTGTTATCAGTTATGCATACAAGGCGTGAGCGGCCGCGTGTTGTAGCATTCCGACGGTAGGGGTCAGAGTGGCGCTCCAGTCACCCTCCTCAAACTTTAGCGCAACAGCTCTATTGCCACCAACAACACAACAACAAACAGTCACCACGATAACGAACAGCATACAAAACACAGACACGGACAGAACAGCGTTCAACTGGCACCTGAAGTTTATTTTCATAATCCACCTACTCCGTAACGCTTTAGGGAAAGCAAGGTCTAGCGGGGAGAGGATGACCGATTTTGGTTGACTTTGCTCGGGGAGTTCAATGACGATGGCCTTCACAATCTCACGGCCTAACCTTGAACAGTGTCTGTAGACCAATCTTCGTTTACTGTATCTGATAAACCCACGACCTACTCTATAGAAACACGACCATGACACTCGCCGATCCCCCTATGGGTCCGCTGTCCACGGCCCGAAGCGGTTAAAACCGGTTTCGCGCTCAACATGCTCGCTAGGGGCGCCACGTGCGCACCCCACGAGCGAACGGGAGACTGCTGCTGTAATATCGGCAATGTTTATTAGCATTGTTTTGTGCGTATGTCTACGCGTTCTTTTCGTGTATCCTTATGCGAAAGACGTGTAATGTACCTGCTTAAGGCAAGTTAGGCGCAAAATACATAAATTTTCGCGCCTAGAGCCGCCTTGCTTGGGACAGTGCTTGTACAGGATGTGTGGTATCCCGGGGGCCCCATTTGACGAATATCTTTGGATCCTTGGTAAAAACATTCATCGCTTCACGCTGTGCTTCAACCGATGATAATACGAAGTTGAACTCGAGATGAGTGACTGTGTGTTTTGTGGCGCAAAAGCATCACGGCCATAAAGCGCCACAAACGATGTAGTAATTGATGTACGCGGCTGTATTGCCATGCGCAACAGTGCTCCAAAATTTATGCGTGGACCCGTAGTTACTTGCCTTTGCGAATGAGTATGTTAGCTGTTATTTCATTGTCACTACTGGACAGGATGCAGTTTTAGTTGGTTTTAATTCAAAGTTTTACAAAGAACACAGCACACATAACTGAACAGACACTTCTTTTTATTCCATTTAATTTTGACTGCTGACTATTTGGCAGAAATCTCACCACATCTACTTTGCTTTTTTCATTACAATCACGTTGCTCATACACTCGACACCTTCAGGACCTTTCGCGGTACGAAATACTCGGGCCCGACACTCCTGGCTTCGACTTGCAGAGTGGGACGGTGCAGTACACCATCACAAACCACTCAATGGACTACGTGCGACTAACCAGAACTTCACACGGTAGAAACAGGCACCCAAGTCAGGAACGAAAACTACCGTATCAACACGTGGAGCGGCGTCTGCTGTGGGGGTTACTTGTGGCGCCGCGACCTTGCTGCGGCCACTAAGAGAAACATTTTCTCCGGCGCTGGAGAGAGGCGCAAGTGTCATGGTCGTGTTCTTATAGAGTAGGTCGTGGATAAACCAAAGAAAACGCAAAAAGAAACTTCTTCCACCGTTGCAGCGGGATTCCGAGTGAAAAATACCAGGCGACATTCCTCGAAACCAATCAGCGGCTCCACTTTTCTGACGTCAAAATGCCGCCTCGACGGCTCGTTCCGGGCATTGCCACCGTTGCGCACGGTCGCGATTTTCAAAATCGAATTCTGCGATATTTGTGCACCTGTTGATAAAATTACTTCGCATGGTGCGTTTTAATAAGCTTACGAACCGCTTGGTTCAAAAAAATGGTAGTGATTAAAGTGCTTTCCGAGCTCCTTTAAATATGTCACCAGCAATGAGAAGGGTGCTCAGAAGAAACACAGACTATCGGCTGCTCCCAACCTGGGGCAACTTTCTTCAACATGTGTCCCACTAGTTCGTAAATTACAAACGTCTGCAAGTAACCAGTGGTCTCCTTGCAAAAGAAAAAGAAATAATAATAATAATGAAAATGAAAAAAAGCAGAGTACACTGATTGCCCGCTCCGTATGCTCGAGTCAAAAGTTACAGAAAAAGAGGTGCGGATGACACAGTGCATGCAGTTTTGAACTCCCTTCGAAGAAACGGCGTCGATCAATCGGCTTTCGATCAAACGCCTTCGATCAAACGGCGTTCGACCAAATGGGCAGACACTACGGCGGACGTGTTTGTCACGTTCAAACACCCATTGACTCACGATAACCCCATTCAAACCCACACATTCAGTTAAATTCAGTCACATTCAGTAACAATAAACTTCGTTTACAAAGTCCACTTCGTTTACAAAGTTAAAAATAAACTTCCATAAAACTTCGTTCTGACTACATACAAGCAGGACCAAGCTGTTATATAAATTTCAAACTGACACATTAAAGTGACAGTCCGGTCGAAAACATGGGTCTGGGAAACACCGTCTTATGATTTATAATACTCTGCACAACAACCGTGCAAAATATTTCAGAAGAAATCCTATCGCGCGATTTATAATCGATTTTTTTCTATGCCGCAGTTGGTCCTGAGTAAAGGCCGCAGCGAGCTCTCGCGTGACGTGCATAAGAGCAAGGCCGCACGTGACTTGCGCATGCCTGTTTGCGCGATAGTTGGTTGTTGCGTGCTAGCATTTGCTCATTATGATGATTTTGAGTAGCAATCACAAGTTATGCAGAGTAAAATGCTGAGTAGCGTCACTGTAAATACAGGTATCACGACGCAGCCTACGGTTCAGTACACTCATACAAAAAAACACCTCTCTGCATTCCGAGCAACGGCGCAGTCCTGCGCCCAGGGATGGGCATAAATACATTTTTTGAGTATTTAAAGATAAATACCAAATACTTTGTTGAAAGGGGTATTTAAATACTCTTCGTAAATACTTTTCAACATGAGTATTTAAATACAAAAATATCAATACAGTATTTAAATACCGCAACTACTACCATAAACCACCAGTGGGCCCGGAGGGAGAGCTGCAATGCAGTCACTAACGGCTCGTCCTCATGTTTTTCAGAGATACTTTGGGGCACTTGCGCTGAGCTACTGTCTACTCAGCTTGCTTTCGCCATCGTGGCTTGTGTCTCGTGTACCATCGGCCTTCGTCTTCGATCAACGGCTGTGTGATTACCGTCACGTGTTTCAAGTCTGCGATAGCACGGTACTTTCACCAGTGTTTTTTGCTATCAACGCTATTGATGAACTTCGTGAAAGCCCTACTGGTGGAACACCTGCTTATCACATCGAGCAACAGTACGTCACTCACCCATCGTCAACAGCGATATTCCGTACAAAAGAAGATAGGTCGCTACTTCTCGTCAGTGGGCCCGGAGGGAGAGCTGCAATGCAGTCACTAACGGCTCGTCCTCATGTTTTTCAGGTTGGTACCAGTTACCCTCTCTTTTCCAAAAGAAGCAATAATGTTATGCTGCTTCTCTTTCCGAGCCCACGGACTTGTTTTGCAATTGCCTGTGACTGCTTTTCTGTTGTTAGAATGCTCTTACTGTGTGCGGGAGACGTTGAGGCAAATCCCGGCCCCATGACAAAAGAGCAAGAAGCTCAATTTAGTGCAATGATGGGCTTACTCGAAAAACTTAACGCCGGTCAGGAAACGTTGCTCAAAGAAGTAAAAGCCATCCAGAAAGATCAAAAAGAATTTCGAGCTTCTTTAACTAACCTTACTACGCGCGTTGGTAAAATAGAGTCCAATGTAGCCTCAATGCAAGGTAACTTATCGGAAGTTATCAGCACACAGGGTATGCTCTCAGCCATCTCATCGGACATGGCTTCGCTTAGATCACGCATTGATAACCTTGAGAGCAGGTCCAGAAGGGACAACCTGGTGTTCTATGGTGTTGAAGATGCTAGCAATGAAACATGGACCGAATCAGAGGAAAAAATTAGAAAGCTGTGTCAAGATAGACTGGATGTTGTGGTCTCAGCTGAGCATGTCGATAGAGCCCATCGCCTAGGACGTTTTCAAGAGGCAAGGACACGTTCAATAATCGTGAAGTTTGCGAACTTCAAGGTTAAGGATACCATTTTAAGAAACTCTTATAAGCTAAAGGACACTAGTAAAGCAGTGTCTGAGGATTTCACTCCCGCTGTTCGTACTGCCAGAAAGAACCTGATTGCCTTCGGACGCTCACAGGGCCAAACTTTTCGCCTCCGTTTCAATAAGCTGCTGGTTGGTAGCAAGTGTTATATGTACGACGAGGAAACACAGCTTGTTCGAGAGGTCCCAAATATCGAACCACGGAGCTTGCTATCTCGGGAAACAAACCCAGTTTCAGCCGCAACCACTAGCGATTAGCAATCACTGAATGTCACTAGTTCCTTGTCTCATCACTATAGTTTGTCACTTATCTTTTCAAATATTAGAAGCATTGTACCCAAGCGTGAAGACCTGTTATCTCTTATAGGAACAACTGAAGCTGCTGTTGTTGTTCTGACCGAGACATGGTTAACACCTAACGTGCATGATGCTGAAATACTGCCGGGTTTTAGAGTATATCGTTATGACCGTGTTGAAAGGCGTGGTGGTGGTGTGTTGCTTGGCATCAAAAATGAAATACCATCTCGCCCCATTGAAGTCCCTGGTAACATTGAGATGGTATGGTCTTTACTTGGTCACTCCCACAACAAGATCCTTATTGGAGTTTGTTACCGCCCACCTGATGATGTTTGTCTTGTCGCTGAGCTTCATAAAGCCCTTGCCTTTGTGAAAAGCAGTTTTCCATCTCACAAAATAATGCTTTTCGGTGACTTCAATTTCCCCGATATTGACTGGAATGACGTCTATAAGCCAAAAGCCTCCGCGGTTTTGTCTTCCGATTTCTGTGATCTATGCGTGTTATTTGGTCTGCAACAGTTGGTCACCGCGCCTACGCGAATTTCTGGAACCTGTCAGAGCATCCTTGATTTAGTGCTTACCACATCGCCAGAGCTATTTTCTCCAGTAGTGATTTTTGATGGCCTCAGCGACCACAGATTCATACACACCTCCATAAAAGTACCCTATACTGAACGTAAGAATATTAAATTCGATATAGTGGACTACAACAAAGGGAATTATGACGCCATAAACAGAGAGCTAGGTACGTTTTTCGATGAGTTTGTCTGCCTGTCTCCGATGCGATCTGTTGAGGATAATTGGTGTGCTTTCAAAGCTGCTCTTAGCAATCTAACTGAGAAGTACATACCCAAAATTACAATACGGTCATCCCAGAATGCTCCCTGGTACGACCGCTCGTTGAATCGCTTGGCCAACAAAAAGAAGCGGGCGTACCGCAAAGCGAATACCCGCAAAAGTGACTCTGCCTGGGAAACGTACAGGGTAGCCGCAAAAGAGTATACCCTTGCCGTTAAAAATGCGAAGCGCACGTTTTTCAGCGTGACCTTACCTTCTCTCCTAAACAGTAACCCTAGAAAATTCTGGAAAATTATCAACCCAAGTACTGACTCACATATACAATTAAGAGGTAGCTCTGGTGACGTGTTGCCCTTAGAGCATAGTGCCGCATTATTAAACAATTATTTTTCTTCTGTGTTTGTTACTGAGAGAACTTTTGATGCCTCAGGTTTACACATGCTAGACACTGTTATCATGCCCAGTATCACCATTGACCATCTTGGTGTTGCCAAGCTTATCGACTGTACCCGTTCTTCATCATCACCCGGTTTGGACAACATTAGCCCCAAAGTACTCAAGAATACGTCACCAACATCTAGTCGGATTTTGTCTCTCATCTTCAATCAGTCCCTTCTAACCGGTCAGTTTCCGAACGATTGGCGCGTCGCCAAGGTTATCCCTATATTCAAAAGTGGTGATACCTTCACCCCCTCGAACTACAGGCCTATCTCGTTAACTAGCATTCCCTGTAAGTTGATGGAACATATCATATACTCGAACATCGCCCGGCATCTCACTTCAATTAACTACTTCTACGAGTTCCAACATGGATTTAGGAAGGGCTACTCATGCGAGACGCAGCTAGTTGAGTTCGTACATGACATCCAAAGTTGTCTCAATTCAAGGGAACGCATGGACGTCATCTTCCTTGACGTTTCAAAAGCATTCGACACTGTGCCTCATTTAAGTCTCTTGGCTAAGCTCTCAACACTAAACCTCGACCCCTTTGTTTTCTCCTGGATAAGAGCCTTCTTGACAGACCGGAAACAGGCCGTTTTCACTAACAACACTCTATCGAACTTCACTTCCGTAACATCAGGTGTACCTCAGGGATCCGTTCTTGGCCCTTTATTGTTTCTTATTTATATAAATGACTTACCCCAGTGTCTCAGTAGTACCGTTCGACTTTTTGCGGATGACTGTGTTTTATATAGGAAGGTGGCGTCCAGTGCAGACCATGATCATCTTCAGGGGGATCTGCTCGCGGTGTCCCGTTGGTGTAACACTTGGTCTATGTCTCTCAACATCACTAAGTGCAAGGTCATGTCCTTCTCACGTTCCTCTTCACATGTCTCTTCATCTTATCAGCTACAGGGCTCCCAGCTGTTATGCGTTCCCACGTATAAATACTTAGGCCTTCACTTAGATTCAACAATGCGTTGGTCCCTGCATATTGATAAGATTGTGTCTGAGGCAAACAGGACCCTGGGATATCTTCGCCGCCATCTTGCACTTGCTCCGCCTCACATCAAACTCCTATCTTATCGAGCATTCGTATTACCCAAATTAGAATACGCCTCTGCTGTTTGGGATCCACACCAGGAATATTTGATACATGCCCTGGAATCAGTCCAGAACAGGGCCGCACGCTTCATCACCTCCAATTATTCATCGGATTGTAGCGTCTCGGGACTAAAAGAAGACCTTGGCATGGACCATCTCACATTCAGACGAAAGGTCTCCCGTCTGTGTCTTTTCCATAAGCTATTCTATAACAGAAACACTCGTGATCGTCTTCTTTCCCCTGCGGAATACATCTCTTCACGTCACGACCACGCTCACAAGATTAGAACCCCACAATGTCATACTAATTCTTTCATGTACTCCTTCATTCCTAAAACAATTCGGGACTGGAATAACTTGCCAGAGTCGATCGTTTTTATGCAAGACCCCGCCCACTTTAAGGCTGCCATCACCCAACACTACAAAACATAGCCTACATCTCATGATCGCTCCAGCGTCACTTTCCGCCACCTCTTTTCTTTTATTTTCTCACCTCGACCGTCTTTTCTTTTTGCATTCATCCAATGTCATTTCTAGTGAGCACTGCAAATCTATTGTTTTATATTGGTTGTACATCTGTTGCAATATTTTTGCTATTTGTCTGTTTGTTTTTGTTGTTGTTTTTTTTTACATGCTTTGTTTCCTTGCCTTTTTCCTTGCCCCTCCGTTGTGTAATACCCCCTTGGGGGTCCTCAACGTATGTAAATAAATAAATAAATAAATACTGTGAGGAAAATGTCATCTGGAATTACAGAAATAACGATGATCACAACGACAAATCAGCAACGAACAATAGCATTTACTTGTTAGACTTTCATGGTGATTTTAATGTTCGAAGTTTCTCGAAGACAGCATCTTTTAGGCATATTCTGTTCGGCCGTACAATCAAATTCGTAAAGGAGAACAGCATCTCCACAAGTGCCGATGAAAAAATGCTTGAATTAAATTTGACGAAGATGCTTCGTACAACACGGTAATTGGGTAGCCACGACCGTCTGTCCGCAACAACAGTGAAAAACTTGCCATCTAAAATGGTTTGTCGCATGCGCATGCTAGCGCAAACACGGCATAACTGCGCCCCAAACATGCCCTTCTTCCCGAAAGGTCAAAAGCAAGGCGACTTTAAGACATGAGTCAGTATACAGAGTGTTTGCTCTAACGTGTCCAGAAATTATATTTAAAGCAAGCGATACAAGAAAAGCAAGTGGTACTTTTCTGCTACTAGTAGCTCGTGTTTCTTAGTCAACTAGCTGAAAAGTAGCGCTGGTTTCTCTTTTATCGCTCGCTTTAAATAAAATATCTGGACACGTTAGAGCAAACACCCTGTGTACTGTATTTAGGAGTATTTATAAAGTATTTACAAGAATAAATACCAAAAAATTGGTATTTAAATATAATTATAAATACATTTTTCGAGTCTGTATTTAAATACAAAATATAAATACATGTATTTATATTTTAAATAGTATTTTAATTACAATGTATTTAAATACTGCCCATCCCTGCCTGCGCCCCACTGTGTCCATTGGGAACGTCATGCTCACGTGACTGATGACGTACACAGAGGATCCTTGGGGCAAGGAGTATGCGAGGGAGAAAAACGAAACCGGATGCCTTCAGAGGAGAAGTTTTTATTCGGTGTCTCGAAAACCACGCCGTTTTGTGAGCTGAAACTTTCCACACAGCATGTAAGCCTCCGTGGCAGTTGGAAAAAATCAACTTCCGGTTTTCCCGGACTGTCCCTTTAAGCGGCCTTGGTAGTCGCCATTCATTCTACCTTTCTCACCCTATGACCTTGTTCCAAGTGCGGGAGGGGAAGACCCGTCCTTTTTTGTCTCCCGCCTTTCGGTGCATATGAGCATTCGGATGTTCTGGACGTTTGGTGCCTATGAGCAGCTTCTCCCCGCCTGCTCATTTCTACCAAACGCTCAAAACCACCAACTTTTTTTCGGTGCATATGGGCGTTTGGAGGTTTGGTTAGGCCCCATATCCTCCAAATGCCCATTTCCACCGACGTTCCAAATAAACCAAAAGCTCATTTCCTCCGAAAAAGTGTTTGGAGGTTCTGGGCTTTCGGTTGATCTGGGCACACGGTTGGCAGTGATCCACATCCACCAAATGCTCTTTTCATCCGAGCGCCCAGAACCACCGCAAGCGGGATACTGGAAGGGACGCGCTTCCCCCGTTTTTCAGGGAGAGGAGGAAGGGTGAACGATTCCAAAGTGCGCGGGAATCCAATGTACCTCCTGCAACTGACCAGAGAGGGTCACGTGACCCTTGCCGTCACGTGGGTCCCTGGCTGCTGCTCATCCGGTGCTCGAAATGTGCATTCTGTAACGTAATGCATGCGGTCCGCTGCCTTCTACATCTCCTTTTGTTCCCGTGCTAAATAATTCTCCCTCGAGATGTAACAGATACGACGGATATAAAAATGAGAGCTGGTGTAGGAAATCCACATGAAAGAAGCTGAGCTTGTATGGGTAGAAATGACACGGCACTCGTTGTGTACATCTTCATGTCATTTCTACCCGGCCAAGCTCAGACCTGAAGCTTACGAAGCCAATGTATAAATAAGGTCGCGTTCTAGAAGCGATCCGAACAGAGAATATTTCGAAAATGATTTTTATTCGTATGCACGTTGCTGACGGAAGAAGCACTGTCTGCGGAAGCTCATGTATGTCCATGCGTCATGAGGCATGAGGAGAGGGCATGGTGGGAATGGTATGTTCTGTGGTTGGAACGAGAGGCGGAGAGTTTTCATTTTCCCGGGGGGGGGGGGGGGGGGGCAAGGGCGCACCGCGAAGTAAGTACTCTGGCGGGGGGGGGGGAGGTATATGTTTAGTAAGAAAAGAAAGGAAAGGTAAGCCAGATGGATGTCGGCTTGTTATTCCAAAAAAAGTGAAAGGGGAAGACAAAAAAGACAAAGAAAAGAAGAAAGCAAAAGAAAACAAAGAAAAGAAGAAAGCAAAAGAAAACAAAAAGAAGGAAAGAAAATGAAAAGAAAAATGAAGAACACAAAACTAAAGCTGAAGAATCACAAACTCTAGCGGGATCCTATGATGTATGCAGACCTGGTATAGAAATAAGAGGATGGAAGAACAGAAAAAACAAAAGAAAGAAAAACAGAGAGAACGTAAACTGTGAACGTGTGCACAACTGAAGACATTACGCCCTTGAAAACTGAGTGCAAAAGGAACAAAATGCATTGAATCCTCGGTGTTTGACCCGAAATGCGCGCAATATAATGAATATGGTCAATGAAATGGAGCGGCGGGAGTTGAACCCGCTCCCAACGGACATGCGTTCCGAAGATCCTACCGGTTACACCTCACTGGGAGCTGCTGGTACCTTTTCGACTGCTTCGTTTCATTGATCTGATTGCTTTGGACGAAATTCAGGCTATGTATTTTGTCATCCTCTGTGTTTCCTCGCCTCACCTTCTACTGTGATAATTAGTATGGTGGGCGGATACATATTTTACAAATTGCAAGATGCATTTTTGGAGTTGGTGCCTCTTCACTTTTTTGACCCGGGCGCGCCGAGCCCCAAAGGTTGGTGTCAGTCTCTTAGCGGGACTTCCCAGGGGAGGCGGCGCCCCCCCTAGTTCATGTTCCGGGGGGGGGGGGGGCGCAGTCGGCGCCTATGGTTGGAACACATAGCGGGACGGGGAAAACAAACAAACCTCAAGCGCCTTCTGGGGAGATTGACAGATTAGACGATATGTCGGTTTCATTCACGTTTACTCTTTGCAAACTTTTCTAATGGTTGTTTCAGCCGGTGAACAGCGTGTTTTTTGAACGTCTACTTCATTGAACGCGCTTCATTCGTGCCCAAAGAGAGATTTCTCATGACGACGCAACAGAGATAAAACAAGTTCATTTGGGCAAGGATGTCCAAAAGGTCATTTTTGGTCTCCTAAATAATTTACTTCAGTTGTGCCCCAGTAGAACGCTTTTGGTGGTTCTGGGTGCTCGGATGAAAAGGGCATTTGGGGGATGTGGGTAACTGCCACCCGCGTGCGCATATCAACCGAAAGCCCAGAACCTCCGAACACTTTTTCGGAGGAAATGAGCTATTTGTTGATTTGGGACGTCGGTGGAAACGGGTGTTTGGAGGATAGGAGCTGCTACCTGTGTATATATATATATAATGTAAGGTGCCAACGAGGAGGACGAGAGGGTGGGGTCACGAGGAAGAAAGAAGAGGACACAGTTTTTGGACTATTGGGTTCCTTCGAGAAGGAACGTTACATATAAAGAGGGGGAAAAGCCATTAAATAGAATAAGTAAATTATGCTAGACGTGTTTGAAACTCAAACTTGCAGATTAAAATGGCTTCTATGGCTGCACGTAGAGAAACAGATACTCATTGAACGATGCGACAGCACCAGAGGACACGTGTTTCGCCGTGTTTGCGGCTCATCGGCCCTGGGTAGCTGCGCATCGTTCGGGATTGGCAAACCAGGGGTCACTCAGCGAGCGAGTGAGTGACCCCTGGTTTGCCAATCCCGAACGATGCGCAGCTACCCAGGGCCGACGAGCCGCAAACACGGCGAAACACGTGTCCTCTGGTGCTGCCGCATCGTTCCATGAGTATCTATATATATATATATATATATATATATATATATATATATATATATATACGTTAGGTGAAATACCCTCTTTAGGCATTTTTCATCTTCTTGTAAAACCCAGAGTAAGAAAAAAAGAGTAAGCTGGGGAGTAATTGCAGCGTCTATGTAGTTCCCTAGATTGTAACTGCTGGCCCCCTGGCCCTGATGTTTGCTCCCCAGGACACCAAATACTTACTAAACTTAGCAAATGGTCCTCTGAATGCAACAATCTACGTAAATATATGCTCTTTGTTAATTTCATGGAACAAGGGTATATAATTATGGATTTTTTTGCCTACAGAGTAAGAAATAGTGGTGCTTCCTTGGCAAATTGTGTCTAATGCATGTCACATGACTTTATGTTGCTCGATATATCACGGTTTAATTCGAAGTATTTTCATTCGTGCAAATGAATTATGTACATAATGACTGTGAGGACAAAGTGTAAAATGCAGTCCCCGCCTTGTGACAACCCGATGCATTTTGGTCCAGGTGTACCCTCCAAATTTATGGACTCTCCAAAGGAGCTAAAATTACTCACACAGAGTAAATCTAGTCCTTTATGACACTTTCTTAGTCCTTTCCGACGCCCCTGTGTGATGCCAACTCATTTTGTCTTAAAAAGCGGCATATATGAGAGTCGTTGACATACATCAGTCACATTCTACGTAGCATAATTTAAATTTCACCTACAGTCGGCAATTTTGGGCAGGTTGTGAACTGTTATTTGAACAAGTTACCGATTTTTTCTTTTTTTTTTTTGTTTTTACGGTTCAGTTCCAGTTCAGCACCAAGGGGACTTTGACCCAGCGCCTCATCGAGCATGTGTCCTTACCCTCAAAACGATACAGCGCAACAACGAGGACAAGAAAGATCAGACAAACACAGGCCACGGTCACTTGCGCGTAGGGTTGCCACCTTTCATAGTGAAAAATACCGGCTGAGGGAGAGGAGGTGGAATAGAGGGAAAGGAGGAAATGTTCGCGGGAAAGTAAATGAGGGGTGGACAGTATACAGAGAGAGAAAGAGAGAGAGAGAGAGAGAGAGAAAGAACGAGCGTACTGGCTCAAGACAACAATGATAATACAGTCGACCCCCGTTTATCCGGACTTCAGTTATCCGGATCCCGCGGTATCCGGACAAAAGGCACGGGAACGGATTTTCCTCCATGTATTTTGTTCTCGTTTATCCGGACTTCAGCTTCCGGACTCGGACAAGAATTCCAGGGAACGAAAGTCGAAAATTCTTGTAATCCAGCTTCAGTTATCCGGACTACGGTGAGTAAGAGGAGACGCTGACCCCGCTTCGTCACCCTTTTCGCTGTGTTGGGGTTATTCCCGTCACACGTCAGGGACCTACATTCCTCCGTAGGGGAGACAACTGTGGACGATGACCCCCTTTCCTCTTTGTGTACGTTGGGTCACGTTGACCAGTCCAGTCATTCGGAAATATCTCGAGCAACTGTCCGGTTCTAGAGGGTTACTCCAACCCGAGGGCCTGCTGCTTACGGCCCGTTGGCGGATGAAGACATTCCCCTAGCTGAGCTGCGATCCCTGATG
The DNA here is from genome assembly GCF_037126465.1 of Ornithodoros turicata. Classification (NCBI taxonomy): domain Eukaryota; kingdom Metazoa; phylum Arthropoda; class Arachnida; order Ixodida; family Argasidae; genus Ornithodoros; species Ornithodoros turicata. The sequence continues at coordinate 45,176,709 of NC_088205.1, read as the reverse complement.
CAGAGGCTCACTGCGACTGCCGTACATGATGCTGCGATTTCTGACTATGTTGACGTTGATAAGGATCATGATGGTGTGATTGCTGCTGTTGCCTCCGATGATGTGCAGCAAGACGGTGCCGATGACATCAGTGAGAAACAAGGCTCCGACATTGATACTTTGCGTCCGCACTGACATTCTTCGAGCAGCGCAACAGCGTGGCTCAACTCCATGCAATTAGCAAAATTTTGCAGGAATCGAGTGCCTACACTACTATGTAACAGCTGTCATTGACGAGATTTCTTTGTTTTAATTAAACCTTGCTCTGTAGGACGTTTCTATTCGGTCGTTTCATTTATCCGGATGCCCCGGTATCCGGACGATTTCGCCGGGAACGGCACCGTCCGGATAAACGGGGGTCGACTGTAATAATGAGTAACTAAGAAAACGACTGGTGACTACGGAGTCGGGTCTGTGCTCCAGATTTATTCAAGCTGCAGTGAAAGGAAAACCCCGTAAAAGCCCCTATGACAGGTGTTGAGCCACAAATACCGGCAAAAGGCTGCCGGTATCACCTTCCTACCGGCAACCGGCAGAGAGAGCAAATAACCGGCCGTGCCGGTATAATACCGGCCTGGTGGCAAACCTACTTGCGTGCGAGTGGACGTGCACAGGCGCTGACAACTGAAGTTTAATCTGCAACCGCAGGAAAATGAAAGGAAGAAAGTAGAAGGGAAAGTGAAACGAGACTACACAGATCACACGTTTAGATCAAGCCCTTCCCTTCTAGCCCTTTAGATCAAGCTTTTCCCTTCTAATTTCTCCCTTTCATTTTCCTGTGGTTGCAGATTAAATTAGTCAGCGCCTGTGTTTGCCTCATCCTTCTTGTCCTCGTTGTTGCGCTGTATCGTTTTCGTTGTATCTCATTACGGCGGATGTCTCAATACGGCCGAAAGTTTCAATACGGCCGATAATCCTTTAATCCCAAAGTGTCTCATTACGGCCAAAGACTCAGTACGGCCGAAGGTAGCCTCATTACGACCGAAGATGTCTCATAACGACCAAAAGTCAAAATGTGTATTGTAACGTGCATTGACATGCAATGTTGCAGCCAGGTATGGATACACATTCCAGAGTGTATAAGCCACGCGGTGTGCCCTTAGGGCCCTTATCATATATATACACATAATGTGAGACAATCAGTATGTTATCATACCACAGCACAATGCAGCATATTGTGTAATGTGTACAACCCAAAGGTAGCGTTGATGTTGCTGTGAAGCAGCAGGCTACTATGTGGATTTAGCTACTTGTGGAGAGCTAGATGAACATTGGCTTTGTTGTGACGTTTTTTGGAGTCGTCCTACAGTCACTGGCCAAGAAGGAACATTTATCTCAGTCGACGTCAGTTTATTTCCATTCGCTTTGCAATGGTACAATTCTTGCTTCTGGAATGAGTAGACCTACAAGAAGCAAAGAGCAACCGTGAATAGGCTAGAATATTTAAAAAAACAGGCATTTGACTCTACATGGCTGGTTTTAATGTGCATAAGCTGCATACATGTTGATATGTGTCTGTTATTTCATACAAGGCTAACATAAATCTTCATCTAGACACAAAAATGACAAGCCTTAAGAATGTGACTTCACACAACTGAACACAATGCATGACCATGAGATGAATTTAGTTGCATTAGTTCATTCACTTAATGGAAACATGTGAATATGAAACAGTGATACATTACAATTCATGAAATGATGCATACATGACTTTCCTTTTTTCATTTCTTCTTATAAAAGTAGTGCACGCATTAACACTCGTGCACTACTACACAATTTTTCACTTCACAACAGAACCGTATGATACATTGGCAATCTTCACAGCTCACCTCTTCAGCCAAGACTCCCTGGGCAGCAACATCCTATTAGCCATGATGTTGTTGTTTTTCTTTTTCGGAATCCTTCGCGTAGCCACATAACATGACTGGAATGGAAAATAGCTATAAATAACAATGTACTTAAATGACTTCCTCTTGAAATATTTATTCTAATCAGATATGCTTTTGCGCTTAGTACGGTGCAAAAGCCTGCGCAACATTTCCAGATGTTCGCGGTAAGCAATTCGAGGAGATCAATTCAAGTATGCCGACTTCTGCTTTTATTTTTGAACAAATATGACGACAAATTTTAACAAATGAAATATGGCTCACAATGATAAATCTGCTGTACGGAGCGGCATTATCGGTGTCTTAACTTCGAATGAATTTGTTGTTCCTAAACGCGCAACGAACTACAAACGGTGCAAATCTACTAACACATACCCACCTACATCTATTACACGCACTTCGGCTGTTTTGATTCAGTCAAATTACTCGTATGAGAATGCAACTATGTGTGGATGACACACTGCTAAGCTAGACAGTCTACGAAAGCATAACTCACCAGAATTCTTGGTCCTCGACCTTGGTCAACACTGCGCGATATAAGTTGGGACTGTGACGATTCATTCAACTCAATTTTCACCGGGACAACACGCTGCTCGAAAGACAACGACGGAAAATAAAGAGCCGCGTAAGTCATCTAATTTGCACTTACAGTTCAGCATATTCCAGCACTTACTATCATGGTTAACCATAGCATTTCCCCGTGGTAATCCGCCAAAACTAGCCAAAAGTTCAAACAACAACAACAACTTTATTTGTGACCTTGGAGAGTGGGGAGTTTCATCGCCACAGGCGATACTCTACCCCATTGCTGGTTGGAATGGGGGGAATAAAATAACGAGCCCCTTCACAATAACGATCGAAGTCCGATGGTGTCCAGAAATGTCAGAAGAGCTTTGAGCGCAGAGCGTTGCTGGGCTGGATTGGACCAGGGACCAAGCAATTTCGATAGGGAGAAAGGGCGAGAGTCCAGCTGACGAAGAGACTCGGAGAGTGTGGTTCGGGAAGGTTGGTAGTGAGGGCAGTGAAGAAGAATATGCTCCAGATCCTCAAGAGCACCACAGTGGCAGCAGGTGGTAGAGTCAACTTGTCTGAAGCGGTAACGCCACTGAGCTGTAAAGGCCACATCGAGGCGCATTCGGTGGATTAATGCAGCATCTTGACGAGAGGTGTTTCGTGGCATGCGGAAAGCGAGCGTTGGATCAACCCTGCTCAACATAGAGGGGGGAAGAATGTCGGTTGTCCGTTGGCGGGAAGCCAGGGGTGTCACCAGGCGCCCACAGCTCCCCATAGAGCCCATAGTTTGAGATAATTCAGGCAACACTGGACATACGACCAACGAAAATGTGTCGTGATGCGTAGCAGTCAACCAATCAGCAACCTCTCAGTTTGGCTCGGCTTTCGGCCGCCCCTGGCTACCATTGACTTCTACTGGTTTTCATACCTGGCGCCCGTTATTCCAAAATAACTAAGACATTTTTGATAGGCGAAATACATATTTATTGCTGCAACGTATAAACTCAAATGTTTGACTCATATATTCACCGTGCGTACAGGACGTTTCGTTCCTTGAATAGACAGCAACCAAACCAAGTTCGAACTTGCAAACTCAGGTAAAAAACGTTTGCACTTATAAGTGGTTTATGAAACAATTTCTACTTGAAACTACTTTGAACCACTTTGTACGTAAATGGTTTAAAGCGGAAATTATTTCATAAACCATATGGAATTGCAGACATTTTTCACCTGGGAAGCACACATACAGTCTACTTCTGGAGGCGAGCGAAGTCCACGAGTGCGTGCGTTTCACAGATGAGCATCTTCTTCTCATTCCGGCGATGCACCGTAGGTCACACAGTCACGGGAAATACTTTTGTCGTTACGAACACTCTCTTCTTAGTCACTGTATTTCAAAATGCGACAGCGCTCGAAAGTGTTCCTCAGGCGTCAGCTCACCAAGCATTCCAGTTCCGACCCGGCAAGAATGTCCGTAGGTTGACACTTTATCGGAGATCAGTACATGACCAGAGTCACTATAACTCACAACAAACCCGCGCATACACTTCCTCTTTGGACGTTGTGGTCAACCGACATCGGCGAGCCGCGGAGACGCAGCGACCTTGCTTGGAGCTGCCCGCCTGGCCGACTGCCCCGACTGCCCGCGAAAAGTGAGCTGTCAGATATTTCGAAACTTTATCAACCAATCCCGGAGCGCGCATCCTCCTTTGGCCAATGGGCATCCGTCATGATGCCTGACGATGTAATGCCAAGTGACTGTGACGTGATTTATTTTTCTACTGCCGCAAATGCGGGGAGCTGTGGAGGCCTGGTGTCACTAGGCGTCGCAGAATCGAACGGCGGTCTCCTCTCAGCAGAACAATACGGGTCCCTTTCCGATACGAGAGTGCTGCTTCTGCGGCGCTGTCGGCCTGCTCGTTCCCCACGACACCACAATGGGCTGGAACCCACTGGAGAACTAGCCTGTGGCCTGCGGCGTAGATAGTGTGGTAAGCCATTAACACATCTGTGACGAGGGCTGCGGATGGGCCTCGTATGCCGGAATTTTCAATTGCTTGAAGTGCAGACTTGGAGTCTGTAAAGACTGTCCATTCCCGGGGTGTAAAATCAGCGATGTGTTGTAGAAAGAAAAGGATGGCATAGAGTTCCGCAGCTGTGGAGGAGGTTGGATGTGAAAGGCGTCTTCCGTGTACTACGCCTTCGGATGGTGTGACGAATGCTGAGGCGGACTTGTTGTTTCCTAAAGTTCAAAGTCGTTCTTTTGACATCGCGCTTTCCGAATAGGATCCCAGGTGGCGCACCCATCTCACCTTCCTCAGAGCCGTATATTAAAAGGGAGTTTGGCCATTGGGAGGAGTCACAAAAAGAGGATCGACCTGTCAATCACAGTTTCGCTCCTCTGATTGGTTTGCTTTTTACCAAGGGGGTCGCCATGACACCATACTGCCACCCAAAATGGCGACGAAAACAAACACAGTGAAGCGGGGATTTCGTGACAAAAAATTTTCACAGACTAACCTGATCTAACACTGCAAATGTACATCCTAATATAAATTTCTCGGAAATCAGTTTCAACTTATGCTCATCCATCAATATCTAACTGAAAATAATACGTTTTGTCGCCGGTGTTAGGCCTAGTGAACACGGCGATCACAACGAAATCATAACAAAAACGGCGCTGTGCTGTACAATCTTATTTTTAACAGCTGGATTTCATGGATATAAACATTCTTGCCTCTTATATTCCAACTATTCATGTAGATTTGTTTAAAAATCATACCGACAACAGAATGTGTCCCAGCAGGTGGTTCTGACGGCAGCGGTACAACGACGGAAGCAGACGACAATTCCCGACGTGCCTTACGCTCCCTAGGTGGCGCTTATCAAATTTGCACCAACAATCCACTACTTTTGCAGATTGCGAGAGGTATCCATTTCAATCCCATCCAATCCACTTGCCACCCAAAATGGCGCTGCCCATGTTGGATAGGGGGGGCAAATAGTGAGGATAGGCTGATTGACAGCGCCCCATATTTCAAGACTTCATTGGTCGGAAAGCTGAAAAAGTGGGTGGAGCTTCAGGTATAGGCATGACCCATTAATGGCCAGACTCCCTTTTAATATACGGCTCTGACCTTCCTCAGAGCCGTATATTAAAAGGGAGTCTGGCCATTAACGGGTCATGCCTATACCTGAAGCTCCACCCACTTTTTCAGCTTTCCGACCAATGAAGTCTTGAAATATGGGGCGCTATCAATCAGGCTATCCTCACTATATGCCCCCCTATCCAACATGGGCAGCGCCATTTTGGGTGGCAAGTGGATTGGATGGGATTGAAATGGATACCTCTCGCAATCTGCAAAAGTAGTGGATTGTTGGTGCAAATTTGAGGAGCGCCACCTAGAGAGCGTAAGGCACGTCGGGAATTGTCGTCTGCTTCCGTTGTTGTACCACTGCCGGCAGAACAACCGGCTGCGACACATTCTGTTGTCGGTATGATTTTTAAACAAATCTACATGAATAGTTGGAATATAAGAGGCTAGAATGTTTATATCCATGAAATCCAGCAATTAAATATAAGATTGTACAGCACAGAGCCGTTTTTGTTATGATTTCGTTGTGATCGCCGTGTTCACTAGGCCTAACAGCGGCGACAAAACGTATTATTTTCATTTAGATATCGATGGACGAGCATAAGTTGAAACTGATTTCCGAGAAACTTATATTAAGATGTACATTTGCAGCGTAAGATCAGGTTAGTCTGTGAAAATTTTTTGTCACGAAATCCCCGCTTCACTGTGTTTGTTTTCGGAGCCATTTTGGGTGGCAGTATGGTGTCATGGCGACCCCCTCGGTAAAAAGCAAACCAATCAGAGGAGTGAAACTGTGATTGACAGGTCGAGCCTCTTTTTGTGACTCCTCCCAATGGCCAGACTCCCTTTTAATATACGGCTCTGACCTTCCTCAATGCCGTGTATGCCAAAGGGAGTCCGGCCATTAATGGGACCTGCCTATACCTGAGGCTCCACCCACTTTTTGAGGTATTTAGCCAATCACAGGTCGAAATACAGTTGTCTATTGTTACATCCATCCAATACTTATACCTCACCCTTATTTACTGGGCGCTACCATTTTGGAGAAAATTGATGGATTTGGATTGAAACGGATATCACTGGTGACAGACCAAAACAACGGATTTTGCGCCCACTTTTATCAACGCCATCTGCACGGAGACAGGCATGTTGGGAAGGCTCAGAATAGCAGAAATGGTTGCTGGCAGAAGTGATTGGCCAGGATTGCGGTACAACCGCGCCTTCGTAGCAGACGACAGCCGGTATGAAGTTTTATATCACGTAATGTAAGTACATTGAATCAAAAAGGAGCAAAGATGTATGTATAAATAAAATGCAATTATATAATGCAAAATTCTACGTATAAGTGTCGTCTTTCTTGCTATTTTCCTGGTATCACGATCTTAACTAGGCCTAACGTTAGCGACGAAACATCCTATTTTCACGTAAATAATGATGGCGGAGCGAAAGTTGAAGCTGATTTTGCAGATGCGTACATGAGGATATATACTCACAGTATGAAATTAAAGTAGTCTGTGAAAATTTTTTCTCGCGAAATCTCCGCTTCGCCGTTCCAAGAACCATCATCCATTTTGGAGAAAATTTGGTGTCATGGCAGCTCCCATGAAAAACAGTAACCAATGAAATGCGCCTACGTTTGATTGACAGGTCGAGCTTTTTTTTTAGGCTCCTCCGAAAGGCCAGACTCCCTTTGGCATACACGGCACTGCCCTTCCTCGGTGCAGTGTATACCAAAGGGTGTCTGGCCATTAATGGGACCTGCCTATACTTGGAGCTCCACCCCCTTTTTGAGCTCCCTGGCTAATCACGAGGCAAAATACAGTTCGCTATTAATCCCAGGCTATCCCAGCTATAAATTATCTGTATTCACTGGGTGCCGACATTTTCGGGAAACTGGATTGGATTGGATTGAATAGGATATTCCCTGACGACCAAGCAACAGAACGGATTTTGGATCCACATTTAACGGCGCCATCTGGATGGAGACGCAGAATAGCAGAAGGCAGAAGTAGCAGAAGCAGAAGTGCATGCTAGCAGAACTGATTGGCCGGTAGAACCGCTAGTTGGAACTGACTGTCTGTATTATACGTATTTTAACTATAAAACATAATACGATTGAATCGAGAATGGGCAAAGGTGCGTACATGAATAAAACTGTCATAAAATGCAAATTTTTGGCAATCCGTAGCATTTTTCTCGCTATTTGCCTGTGACTGCTGTCGTTATTAGGCTTAACAAGGACGACAAAACATGTTATTTTCAGGCAAACATTGAGACCGGAGCGTAATTTAAAGGTGATTTGCAAGATAATTGTATTAAATTTGACGAAGATGCTTCGTACAACAGTTGGTTAGTCGCGACCGTTGTCCGCATCAACAGTGAAAAACTTGCCATCTAAAATGGTTTGTCGCATGCGCACGGTAGCGCAAACACGGCATAACTGCGCCTCAAACTCTCCCTTCATCCCGAAAGGTCAAATGCAGAGCAACTTTAAGATATGAGTCAGTATATACTGTATTTAGGAGTATTTACAAAGTATTTACAAGAATAAATACCCGAAAATTGGTATTTAAATATAATTATAAATACGTTTTTTAAATCTGTATTTCAACACAAAATATAAATATATGTATTTATATTTTAAATAGTATTTTAATTACAATGTATTTAAATACTACCCATCCCTGCCCTCTTGCAACACTTAACAAAGCCTGGTGTCTAAAGGGAACCCTAAGCTTGCCAAAGTCAGGAGAAAAAGTAGCCCAAAAATAGCCAACTACAAAAATAAGAAAAATAGCCAAAATAGCCCAATAATATTTCGTGGCGGAAAAGGAGTTTATATATAGATACCCGCAAGAAAATCTCTCCAACCCCCCCCGTAACCCAAATTTACGTGCAGCATGTTTTTAAGTGTGTAATGGGACGCCCTGTTCCGGAGATCTGTCTTGCCCGTGGCTAGGATTGCCACCAAGCCGGTATTATACCGGCACGGCCGGTTATTTGCTCGCTCTGCCAGTTGCCGGTAGGAAGGTGATAACGGCAGCCTTTTGCCGGCATTTGTGGCTCAAGACCTTTCATGGAGGCTTTTACGGGGTTTTCCCATCAACATTCCACTACAGCTTGAATAAATGGAGGAGCGCAGACACAACTCCGCAGTTACCAGTCGTTTTCTTAGTTATTCATTATTATTATTCATTGTTATTATTATTTTCATTGTTGTTCATTAAGTCGCGTTCGGAGGGGACAAATGCGATGGTTGTGCAAAGCTGTTGGTGGTTGTGTCGAGCCAGCTTGAACTTAGGCCGTATCATGAGATCTCCGCCTGCAAAGAAGGGTTTGTCTGCGTCGATGAGCTTTTCAAAGTAAGTCGCAGTCCAATACGATACGCGGTTGCTCCAATACGATCCAATGTAGAGTTCATGCCTGTTTATAACAATTTCTAGCATCAATGATCCAGCCACACACAGGAACATACGTTTCCTCGTATTATCTTGAGTGAGCACGCTCGCTCTTTTTGTCATTCCCTCTGTGCTCGTCCACCCCTCACCCACTTTCCCTTTCCCGGGAGTCTTTCCTCCTTTCCCTCTATTCTACCTCCTCTCCCTCAGCCGGTATTTTTCACTACGAAAAGTGGCAACACTACCCGTGGCTGATTCATAAGGCGTCCCATTGATCCACGAAATACAGAAAGAGGCCGCGACGGTGTGAATGGCAGAACACGTAAGTGAATGTAAAACTAAAGTCACCCCACGGCAACAAAATTATGCACAGTTTATTGTGAATCTTGCTGTATGCTCAAATGTCAGGTTACCAGAGAGTCTCGATGACATTCTTCCCCCTTGTGAAAATGTGTCATTGCTGGTGTTAGGCTGTGCTCATTGACATTGAATATTGTACAAATCGGAAAACTGAGTAAGATATCACTAGCTCGTGACCTGAAGCTTCCAAAATTGAAGTAGCCCAAAACTAGCCAAATAACCAAGCTTAATTTTATCCCGCCAATCGTACCAGAAACTAGCCCAGTTTGGGGAGTTACTCCCCGTCAAAAATTGTCCGGTGCGTTGCAGCCATTGCCCGGAGTTCCCAATGAATGACTGAGTAGAATTGCCACTAACGGTTGCACAGAGTTTGGCATCTGGTAACCCTGGGGGAGTTTCTCACTGTCGTCGCTGAAGATGGAAGGTCGATGGATATAAGTAGAGGAGGCATGCAAGCTGGTGTATACGATTGAACGAAAACTTCTTCTTGAGTCCGAGCAGCAGCGGGGGGGGGGGGGGGGGGGGGACTGGACAAGACAGACAGGGGACAAGAACCGACAACGACTCAAAACCGGAACGACGGAACGACGCAAAAGTGGAAGAAGCGATAATGAGTTAATTAGCTGGTTTTGAGTCGTCGTCGGTTCTTGTCCCGTGTCCATCCTGTCTAGTCCCCCCTCTCGCTGTTCCTGAGAGTCAAGGAGACGTTTCCGTTCAATGGAAAGTCGGTCCACGCAAGGTGCTGAAATCATCACACCGCATCATGAAAAAATAAAGAAACATGTGGGCATTGTGTGCAGCAGTCATGCATCCACAGGTGGCTCTATTTATATACTAATTTAAAAGAATAATGTGCCTGGACGGCTAAAAGTATTTACGGAAGTAGTTACAGTATTTAAATACTGTCTTAATGTATTTATATTTTGTATTTAATTACTTTCATCATAAAGTATTTATACGCAGTATTTAAATACATGAAAACATGTAGTATTTTGTATTTATATTTAAATACCCGAAAAGTGTATTTATGCCCATCCCTGCAAGAGGGTCACAAATCAAATTTTTCCCAAATTGGTGTTCTCCTTTCTCTCCCCATTTCCAAGACTGAAGCAACAGGGGTGGCGATGCCCTCATTCACACACTGTGCTGTTTTCTAGAAGGACGGAAATCCCCGAACACACGGGATGAGTGACCTGTAGCCTCTAGCCAAGATACTCTTCATCGCTGGAGGCTAATAATGTGGAACTCGAGGGAAGCCCACAAATACGGTACGATGAGATATGTGTATTTAAGTGTATTTTAAATATAAATACGCCTAAAACGATATTTAAATATAAATACATTTTTCTTGCCTGTATTTAAATATGTATTTTAAATACATGTATTTATATTTTAAATACAATGTATTTAAATACTGCCCATCCCTGCCGTAAAGCTTGCGGCAAAATCGGAAGTAGTTGGCGCCTGCACACAGTAAATCATTTTACACCTTTTTTGAGTAAATTGCTTGTCCTATAACTGACTCCTTTTTTCCCACCACAGTGGCTGGTGTATTTTAATACACCCTTTCCTAAAGGATATTTTATAGGAAGCACTCCTACAATAGGTGCTTTAAAGAACAACACTTTTATTAGGGGCGTAATCCATTGAGAACACCATTTGGGAAAATGGTGTTCTGTAGAGAATACCCCCAATCTTATCGCGTATGGTACCAGCTCAGCTGCAGGCTCGCACTTTCGCTTTTGTGTCTAGCACCGCACAAAAAAAAAAAAAAAAAAAGAAATGCGGTAATTCACGCACTGTGTTGCCTGCCTGTGTATCATGTATAATACTGAGCAACTGTGAATAGTGATTTACCTGTTCACCTTTGATATATACCTGTATATATACCTGTACCTGTGATATACCTGTGCATTTATTAGCAAAGTTGATCAGGTGCTGAAGTTTCGGCGGATTGCTGGCATCGCCTCGATCGCAGCATCGTAACGCCGTCCGTGCTCGTGCAATGAGCACCGTTCCGATGAAAAAATGGCTAGGAAGCAAGCGAGCCGGTGAAGATGATGCATAATGTAAAAGATGACTTCGTGTTGTGTCTGTCCCTTCGTGTTTCCTAGTCTCGGGGTTTTTACATTATGCACCGTTCCGATTCCATGCCACTACATCCAACGTGCCGTTACATCCAAAAACGAGCCGTTACGTCCAACATGCTGTTACATCCATTGTGCCGTTACATCCAACGAGAAGTTACATCCATTTTTGGCCACTACATCCACGGATCACTGCATCCAACGAACCAGTACATCCAACGAGTCATCACATCCATCGGGCCAGTACGTCCAACGAGCCATTACATCCACGGACACAGAATACTCGATCAATGTTCTCATCGATGCTCTGTGCTTGTTACGCAGCTCCTTCCACCGACCATCTCAAACACGGCGCATTCCAACACCGCAGTTCTGTGCTTTATTGTCGCACCTACGTCAGTAGCGTGCAAGTGTTGAGGTCGTTAATCCCTCAGTTGTTTTCAAACTTAGGAGGAGAGGTCAGAGGTCCCCATGCCAATGTCGCTTTTCTGCGCTTTATTGTCAATGACCTTCACCTATGAGATAGCGGCATGTGTGTGAATCACGTGGTGTGAATACTAGATAGGGATGGGAGGTAGTACCTCATAAGCACCAAATGCTCATAACCTCCAAACGCTCAAAACCTCAAAACGCCCATATGCACAGAAAAAAAGTTGGTGGTTTTGAGCGTTTGGAGGTTATGAGCAGGAGGGGAGAAGCTGCTCATAAGCACCAAACGTCCAGAACATCCGAATGCTCATATGCACCGAAAGGCGGGATACCACAAAGGACGGGTCTTCCTCTCCCGCATTTGGAACAAGGCCTTGGGGTGAGAAAGGTAGAATGAATGGAAACTACCAAGGCCACTTAATGTGTCAGTTTGGAAGTTTGTGAAGTTTGAATTTGGCCATGTGATTTGGCTGAACGTACCTGTGGGTTTCAATGGGGTTAGCGCGAGTCAATGGGTGTTTTAACGTGACGAACACATCCGCCGTCGCTCTTCTCTTGTCATGCGCATGCAGCATGTTCCTAATTGGTGCACTTACGTCGCGAGACAACTGTGATCTGAACGATGCCACAGCTCGCGTGGCTCAGTGGTTAGCGTGCTGGTCATGTCAAGTTCCCGGTTCATGTACCCGGGTTCGAATCCCGGTGCCGGCTGTGCTGTCTGGAGTTTTTCCTGGGTTTTCCTGAGACTCTTTCAGACATATGTCCGCACAGTTCCTTTAGAAGTCGGCCCAGGATGCACGTTCCCCCAGGCCGTCAGTCGTGACGTTGCCCGCCTCTGTGAGGCCGACAACGGCGAGACCTTTCATCATCACCACAGTGCACTAAATTCGCCTACCTGAGGTAGAGTGTGGCTGACAAAACGTCTAAGAGAAAATGTGGCCGATGGACAGATAATATAATCAACACAGAACGCCGTCTACTCTATAGCGGCTAAAGCTACATATATGCTAAAGCAAACGAGTAAACATAAGAGAAAACGAGCAGTAGAAATAAACTGAAATAAAATTGAACTGAATATATGTTAGAGGACCAACGATACACCCAGTTCGCTTGAACTAGCGGTGCAGGAAGGAGGCTTCGCGCTGCACGGCGTCGCAGTCAGGCACTGCGCCATCGCATGGTTCTGTAGCGTTCGCTACAGTTCCACAGTATAAAGTCTGCGTTGTGAAGCGTACACTAGAAGTAGTTTTGTCACGTGTTACAACGTGTCTGTTTTTGCATGTTCTTGCCTATATTTAGGTGTTTTTGCGGGCCTAAGTACCTGTCTATTTTCGTGGTTTTAGCGCGTAAATTTCTGAGTTCTACTTATAAGAGGAAGTAACGTTGTTTTTGAATGCCTAAAACGGTAGGCAAACAGAAATGAGTTGAAGACCAATCATCGAAAGAACCAATCCAGTCCGAAGATTGAAGAACTATAGGAGCGATAATGTGTAGAGCATGTTGGATGGAGTTCCGACAAGAAAAAGTCCCGGAAAAGTTGGTCCCGGAAAAATTGGTCCCTGGTTGCGTGGCGGAAAAAATGGTCCCGCGCGGTTCTGTGCGCCCAAAAATACAGGAGCGTCGTTGTGGACATCTGATGAACCGGATCATAGTCAATCAAGTGCTTCATTCGCCCTCCTAATTTGTTCGAAATTGGAAGACATGTTTTTTTAATTAACGTTAATCTTACTGAACAATAAATGCTGCACGCCATTGAATGAGGAACATAAAAGTGGTTCCATTTGCTGTACCGCTTGTATTGTACAAATCGCGTCTGTTCTTTCTGTTCCTCTCTTTATTTTGCGGAGTATAGACAACGCGACAAGATCAGGAAGTAATTCTGCAATGTCTGCTACATTCTCCTAAAAGTGACAAAAAAAAAAAAACAAGTAAGAGTCGTCTTTCTTCAGAACGAACATTCAAATCGCAGTTCTTTCTTATTCTCACTGATCAGGCCGTATCTTCTGTTTTGTCGACCAACTCGTGGAGTGGCAAAAGTTGTTTGGATTTCTGTAAACGCTAACAGCTTGGAACAGTGTCAATGACAACTTGAACTGGAGAATCACAGCAAAAAGTAAAAAGTAAAAGTTTGAAGTAAAAATGGTAGGCATTTATGCCAACGAACTCATAATGGAATATCGTTTTGTGTCACTGAGAAAAGAGAGGACGCCAAACAAAGAGATATCAAACAATTTTGAACGTACACATACAAGAAAGCCTCCAGGAGATATATCTGAATCCTTGCATTTGCGTCAGCATTCTATTTTCTGACCACACCAGTTGCTGTCGCTGATGCTGAAAGAAGCTTCAGCACAATGAAACTGATTGTGAAACTTTGTTGCTACAGCCCTGGCAGGCGAGTGCCTTTCGCGCTAGAATCAAGTCTTTTGTCCTAGGCTGCCTCCATGTCTATGAAATAAAGCTCAAATTGAAATCCATAAACGAGAAGGCGTTCTGGCTACATACATGCAGGACCAAGCTGTTACATAAACTTCAAACTGACACGTTAAGCGGCCTTGGTAGTCGCCATTCATTCCACCTTTCTCACCCAATGACCTTGTTCCAAATGCGGGAGAGGAAGACCCGTCCTTTGTGGTATCCCGCCTTTCGGTGCATATGAGCATTCGGATGTTCTGGACGTTTGGAGGTTATGAGCAGCTTCTCCCCTCCTGCTCATTTCCACCAAACGCTCAAAACCACCAACTTTTTTTCGGTGCATATGGGCGTTTGGAGGTTTTGAGGTTATGAGCATTTGGTGCATATGAGCCACAACCCTGCTACAGACCTAGGACAAAACAGACTCAAATTCGTGACGTCGAAGCGGCGATCTCGTCACCAGGTGGTTCAGTACAAGAGTAGAAGATGGCAAGGTGCAGTGCTGGAATTTTCTTTCAAGGCTGAGCATCCAAAAGACCCTTCGGTGGTCGACTACAGGTGTATATCGTGCTTCCTCAGCGTCAAGTCAAAAGCGGCGGACAGCAAGTGCACTGTTCCAGTAGCCCACATCACACTAAAGAACAGCATTCTTCAAGTGGATCTCGACTTCCCAACGACCGCGCACTCCTGTGACCCAACATCCGAGCAATCCTCGGAGGCCAGGGTCTACGCAAAAAGGTATATGTACGAGAAGAGGACGGAGATAAGGCACACGCGTAAGCGTCCTCGTGTGGCATTTACCGATGTCATTGCTGATGTCGAAGGGTCTGGGGCATGTCGAAGACCACTTCGGTGTTTGTTCTGCGCAATGTCGAGACCGAATCAAGGAACTGAATTCCGGCTATGGCTTTACATCAAAACGCAGGGCGCTGTCGTACAATCGCCACCTATTATCCTTTCGAGACTGTTTGAATTTTTTGAAAAGCATAATGTTCTCAATGATTTCCAACATGGTTTTCGTCCCGGGTGTTCAACTCAAACTGCGTTATTAGAGCAAAAGGAATTGATTACTAAAGGCATAGAAAATAACCTATTAACATTAGGCATTAGACTTTTCGAAAGCTTTTGATTGCACAAACCACATGGTATTGATGATAAAACTAGAGCGCTATGGAATTAGAGGGATCCCATTGAAACTAATGAGGTCGTATTTAGCGAGTCGTAAACAGTACGTTTTTATGGACAGCAGTGTTCAGTCCTCGCTTTGTAATATATCTTATGGAGTACCCCAGGGCAGTATCCTTGGTCCGCTGCTTTATATTGTGTATATGAATGATATAATTAATATAGATATAAACTGCAAATTAATATCTTAATGTCGAAACTATGTTAAGCGAGGCAAACATAATTCTTTCTAGATTATCCGCGTGGTCAAAGGCAAATTTTCTCCGCGTTAAACCGTCAAAAATAAAAGATATTATTTTTAGGCCTAAAAATAAGTCAATCAGTGTGACTACTGCGGTTACGACGATGTAGAAATTGACATAGTGGAGTCAGTAAAGTCACTGGGTGTCATTTTTAGCCTTAAATTAACGTGGGACTTACATGTGCAATACATTGAGAGGAAGCTGTCAAAAGTTGCAAAAATTATTACTTTATAATTCACTTTTCTCGTCTTATATAAACTATTGGTTTTTGGTATGGGGAACGACGACACAAGAAAATATGAGTAGATTATTAATACTTCAAAAAAAGATGGTACGTCTGATTGCAAATGTCGGATACAGAGACTCCACTGTACATCTTTTTGAGGAATATAATATCCAAAGGGTCCACAACTTGTATGATTTTAAACTCGGCTGTTTATGTAAAAATTTGCATAAAGTAAAATGTAATGTTCAGCTGGAATTAAGGGAATTGTCATATTACACACGTCATTGTGATCCTTGGAAAGTTCCACGAGTGAGAACAAATTATGGAAAACAATCCATAAATTTCCTACTACCTAAATTATTAAATACGCTGAATTCTAAAGCAGTTTCTTTGTCTAATACGTCAATTCGTGAATTTCGCGGTATCATTATGTGTGCCTCGTTGAATGACTGTACGTGATGTTTGATGCCCATGTCGAAACGTGTGTTATTAGTGTTTCTTGAGCTCATTTGAAATTTTTTATCCTAATATTGCATGAGTGAATGTCACTGTAGTTTTGAACTCTGTAAATGTGATGTTGTCGCAGGTAGTGTAAAACGGGGGCCCGGGCTCGTCAAGTTGTATTTTACAACTTTTTCTCGGTCCTTCTTTCATCACATGATGAAAAATAAATTGATTGATTGATCGATTGATATGAATAACTTCACAATTGATTACCTCCAGGGCCTCGAACGGACACTCGACGGAGAAGAATTCCTTCGATTCAGAGACTCCGCCCCGGGCAGCGAAATGATTGTCTTGTGCGGAGATAACGACTTGGAAGCGCTTCTGTCGGTCGAGTACGTGTTTGGGGACGGAAACTTTAAGTATAACTCACCAGAACTCATGAATCCCGGGCAGTTGTACACCCTTCATGTGTCGATACGAGCAGAGTGTCACCCTATGGTGTTTGCGCTGACCAGGTGACGTGACACAGCCGTCTATGAATAAATCTTTGATGTAATTCGTGACGCACTTCTGCACCGTTTCAGCCGCTTGGGAACACTACAAGGCTCAGATCAATGGATGTTTGACTTCGAAGTTGCTGCTATCACGTCACCCAATGAATGCAGCAGTGACAGTGTTCGGCGCTGACCGTGTGAATCAGCCGATGAAAATAAGTGGCTGCGTCTTTTATTATGCGAAGGCGATAAATGAAAAGCAGGACGAGCTTGGCTTGAGAACCGTCTGCAGGACAATGAAGAAGTACGAGAGTGGTTCAGCATGGTAAGGCACTTGCCCTTCCTCCCCATAATTTCTCCGTCTCTCGTTCAGCGAGGATTTCATTTCCATCCACCTCAGCAAGCATCACCTCTTGAGAGCGCTCAGCTACAGCACTTAATATCCCACTTCCGGCTATTTTGGCTGACATCCGTTCCGTCCGTGTCGTATGGGGCCACTCTGGCAACGCTGGAGCATGCATCACGAATTTGGTTGAGGGTTGGCACAATGAACTCCATGACCAACTCCCGAACCAGCACCCGAGTCTCGTGGAACTGCTTGCATTTTCCCAGAAGGTGCAGCACGCCGCAAAGTACCGCCTGCAGCTTCTGCTGTGCGACCCTGCAGCGGTGCCCAAGCCACAAGAGCCACGGATCAGAGAGAGGAACGCCCGACTTGCCGAAGAGATGCAACTATTCCGCCGCTATTTTTGTATACCTCCGTTGGGAACCGGAAAAAATATCGCCGGAAGAAATGTCCCCGGAAGAAATGTCCCCGAAAAAAATGTCCCCCGAGAAACATCCACTTCTGGTACGCGTGGAATTGTTGCGAAATCCCCGGTTCCGATATTGCCGGTCTTGAAGTCTGCGGACTCAAAATAAATACTAGAATACCTAACCACTTATTAAGTGTTTTTACTTGGAAAGCTTGGGCCACTTTCACTTATGATTTCGCGCAGAGAATACACTTCAATCAGTAGTCACGTTTGTTGATACAACGTGCACACTTGGCTGGGATATTCTTATTTTGTTTCTTTCTTCTTATACTAAGAAGTATATCCTGCGTGACGTATCACACTGACTGGTGTGCAATCAGAACGCCGGGATTTTGCGACTGTAGATTTTAGGCCTGATGACACAGCTATCAGTTCAGGTTTGAGGAAATTAAGAGCGGGACGTACGAGCAACGGCACACTTGAAGTCTGAAGTCGGCCCTGGACGCATGCTAACCCCCTGTTAATTACGTTGAGCGGGAACGGCGTTGCATCCACGAGAATGCCCCAAGTTAGTCCCGAAAAGATAGGCCAGAGAGACTCAGTCTAAAAAACTACGTGGAGCTTTACTCCTACGTGTCACACAACCCAACAAGAGAATCAGAAAAAAGTGAAGAAGTCCTTCGATGTCACGTGGTTCATGATATCGCTTCAACGTCGTCGTCCAATGATAGTCCTTTTTAAACATATTTACACATCCTCCCCCGCCGAATGAGTCATTCCAGCAATGCTTCAAGGGGGTATATAGTAGCTGTACCGGTCTTCTTGTCACGTTCCCCGTTGGCAGTTTTATTGTACATGCTCGGACTTTGTCACCCCTTCCCTTGTGTAGTGTCACAATCCGCACGGTTTTCCAAAGATTGCGTGGAACCTTTTCTTCATGCAGTAAGGCGAGATCTCCCTCCTTCAGCGAATGGTACCCCACGGGCTTAGAGACGTGGGCAGACCTCAGATGTAGCAGATATTCTCTGTGCCACCTTCTCCAGAAATGATCAGCTATTCTCTGGCGGTGACACCATCGACGGGAAAGGTCGGTCGCAGATGATCACGGCTGTTGATGTTCACCATTTGGAAGTGCGATGAGTCGTCGACCAATCAGCAGGTGAGCAGGCGTCAACGCGGCATGCTCGTCAGGTGATGCGTGTAAGTACGTAAGCGGGCGAGCATTTATCGACGCTTCGGCGTCCTGCAGCACAGTCATCATCTCTTCGAACGTTAAAGACTGTCGTCCAAGTACCTTTCGGAGACACTGCTTCGTCGTACGCACTAGCCTTTCCCACCAGCCGCCCCACCACGCTGCCCTCTCAACGATGAATTTCCACTTTATTTGGTGGGAGGCGAAATAATCCTGGGTCTCGCTCTGTCGCACGGCCGTCTGCAACTTCAGAATATCTCGGCACACTTTCTTGGAGGCCAACGCATTGTCCGAGTACACAGTATTCGGTAATCCTCGTCGAGAAACGAAACGGCGAAACGGCATGAGAAATGAGCGTGCTGTGAGATCCGAACCGAGTTCGAAGTGCACGGCCCGCGTTGTTGCGCACGTAAAAAGCGCAATGTACGACTTTGACGAGCCGCGCTCGGATCGCACCATCACAGGCCCAGCAAAGTCCACTCCCACTACTTCGAAGGGCTGGTTGAGAGTAATTCTGTCAGATGGCAGTGGAGCAGTGGGAGCTGAAGCTGCCTTGACTCGATTACGCGAGCAGGTGATGCATCGGAATATGAGCGCTTTTGTTAGTTGTCGGCCCTGTGGAATCCACCAGCGCTCTCTTACTTCGTTCAATGTGTCCTGCAAGCCTCCGTACAGTGTTCTGTGCTTCGTGACAAGCTTCGTGCAGTGATGCGCGCGGGGAAGTAGGATTGGACATTTCAGGTCCTCTCCATCTGCTCCGAACTGTAGTCTCGTCCGTAAGCGTATGATGCCGTTGTCGTCCAGGTACGGTCGTAGATTGGCCAACTTCGAATCAGGTGCCACTGGATGACCCATCTGTAGCAGATTAACCTCTTCGGCGAAATGCTCCGCCTGTGCCTGCTTTACCCAAAGGTTATCCGCGTCGTTGAGCTCCTTGACCGTTAGAGTGCCGACCGATCGACCGTTACGGCATCGCACGTTACGCTCGAAGCGTAGGACCCAAGCGGTGTACTCTTGTCAGTCTACGGTGGCTGCTGTATTTCTCTGCATCAATGATTGCAGAATTCGATGACACCGAAACTAGCAGAATGCTAGATTTGAAACTCCTCTCGTCGTTCGTCATGTCGTCCCATTCGACAGTAGTATAGAGATAGACTGCATAATATTCGAGCGGCATAAGAACCGAGCGGCATAAGAACCGAGCGCTATAACGACATCGTTTTTTTAATCCAAGATGGCCGATTCTAAGCCAACACAATCCAGTCGGCTCAGCTCCGCCCACTTCACACGCTGATTGGCTCATGCTTGGTCATCATCATTGGTCCACGCTAAACCTACTGATCGCGTTGATTGGTTCACCATAGCTCCGCCCCTTTTATGTTAATTACTTGACTCCGCCCTGCTTCACGCTGATTGGTGCACGCCCGCCGCGCTAATTAACCGGCTCCGCTGATTGGTCCATTCTAGGCCTACTGATCACTCTCCCAGCCCCCTCTGATTGGCCGCCGCCGCCGATTGGCCCGTTCCAGGCCTACTGATTGGGGCCCGCTGAACATAGCCTTCACCGGCGCCCGCTAGACGGCAGCGACCCCGCTGCGGCTTTATCTCGGATGTTCAAACTTACCCGTGCCCAGGGCTAGCGGGTGGCCTAGCCTTCATCGGCGCCCGCCAGATGGTGCGCGGATCGCTCGGCGGCGGCTTCAGATGGTTCTAACCCAATGTCTCTATCTCATACATCCAAACTTACCTCGTGCCACCAGATGGCGCGGCTCAGGTGCATCAACTCCGCGCTGTTCCGCTTCGAGGCGTCACATGAGCGAGAGAACTTCGTCGAGATGTGCTGCCACATATTGCGCTCCCGTATCACCGCAAACAAGTTGCGGGAAATCATACGCGAAATCTTGGACGAGTACCTGTCGGCTTACAGGGAGCAATCACTGCGCGAGCTTCAGGAACTATGTCAGGAAGAAATAAGAGTCCTGGAGACGATCATCAATCGCGCTAGGAGCTATGGATGAAAATAAAGATGCATCACACCTTGCTACACAGTCTGCTCAAGTTATTCCATGATGCGCATGCAGTTCCAGCACCCTGCTCGAATTCTCATCTCCGGCGCGTCCATGTGTGGCAAGACGTTGCTCACGCAGAATATAATGAGACACCCCGAATTATTTAGCATTCCACCGCAGAAGATACTCTACGTACGAAAGTATGCAGCCGGCTGGGAAAAGGATTTCGATGGCGTGGAGTTTATGGACAGGATACCCGCAGATTGGGATGAGCGATATCCCACTTTCATAGTTATTGACGATCAAATCACGGAAAAGGGGGTTCTATCGGAGGTAGAGTTGCTGTTTGTACGTGGGTAGCCACCATAAGAACGCGTCCGTGATCCTGATCACACAAGCCTTGTTCTATCACAACGCCACTTTTCGAACGATATCGCTGAACGCCAGTTATATCGTATTGTTCCGGAATGCTCGGTCCGTACAACAGATCGAAACCTTCGGACGTCAGGTATTCGGGAAACAGGGGCTCTCCTATTTTCTCGACGCATATAACCAGGCGACCGAGAAGGCGCACGGTTATTTAGTTGTGGATCCGCAAACACCTCCCTCTCGTAGCCTGCGAACAGGTATTTTACCGCACGACCGGCAGTTCCTGTTTACGCCCGTGAAATGACGGCCGATCTTAGAAGACATCTCACGCTCCTCAAAGTATTGGCTGCCAGCAAACCGACACACCGCGCAGAGTTACTTAAAGAGCTCAGCTGCGACGACGTTCGAATCCTTTCGGAAATCTGTCTGAACATTCTACGCGGAAATATCCCACTTTCGACGGAACTTCATAAAAACCTGAAGAAACACAAAAAAATCCTCCGCTTCCTCGCTTACAAGTCACTTCATAAGTGCCCCCGGCAGTTGAAGAAATATATTGGGGACAACGAGGTGGTCTCATTCCCATACTTCCACTGCTCCTCTCGGGGCTATCAAGTCTCGTGGCGGGAGTCGCCGGGCGAGCGATATCCAAAGCCATCGGTCATGGCTCATAGAATAGAAATAGGTGAAGTTCTGAAATCTAACGATTCGGACGATGTAAAAGTGGGCAAAATACTGGAAGCCCTCTATTACTTGCTGAAGCGTGCTCACTATCATCATCCTCCTCCTCCTCCTCCTCTGGAACCGGTCCATTCGGAGCCCGAACCGGAACCCAATCCATTCGATTTTAATCTTCTACCCTCCGGCGTTGATAAAGCGCGCGCGAAATCTGTGCTAAAAGAATTGAAGAAAGTTTTCACCTGGCGGGCGGATAATGTGCTAGTATATAAAGGGAAGCGAATCAATCGCTCAAACATTGTGGCTCTCGTGAGCTACTTAGCACGTCGTAGCGCGCTCATCAAGAAACCCAGTTGGTACAAAAAGTATCGAAAATTATAAGCGCGCTCAAAATACACCGCATTGCTCGCTGGAGCAAATATGGGGCCCTATAGAAAGATCAAGGAGAAGGGTTAGGTAGTGGATCAGTACCGATGTTATCACAAGCTCACGCGCGCAGAAGCCGTGGAACAGCTGAAAAAAGAAGATGCTTACACCCTTCACAAGCCAGTGAAGAAAAAATTTAAGCGGCGCTCCATCATCGCAACTCACGTGCGGGATTTGTATCAGGCAGACCTACACATCCTGTACATCCTAACGGTCATAGATACGCTATCGAGGTACCTGTATATGGTCCCCATTCGCACAAGGTGCCCGCAAGACGTAAAGAAAGCCTTCCAACGAGTTTTCCGTCACGGAATTCCGAAGAATTTGCTCACGGATCGCGGAAGCGAATTTTGGGGTTCCCCCGTTCGTCAGTACTTTCAGTCGCTACTAAATCACTATAGCACGCAAAGCGGAATGAAAGCGGCCTCCTGTGAACGCGTGCAGAGAACAATTAGAGAAAGAATAGCCAGGCATTTCACTAGTACGGGGAAGTTTAATTATATCAACGCGCTGCCGAAGATAGTGGCCGACTATAACGACTCGGTACACTCCGTCACGGGTGAAAAGCCGAAAAACGTGAACGCCGGAAATGAAGTAGCTCTGTTCAACAGATTGAATCGTAAGACGACCCCGCGCGAGAGCAAGTATAAAGCAGGGGACCAGGTGAGGCTCGCGTTAGATCGCGGCGTGTTCGCCAAAGGCTACGATCAAAGGTGGACGGCCGAAGTGTTCGAGGTGTCGCGAACGAGAAAGACCGATCCGCCCGTAGTGTACGTGAAAGATTCGACGGGAAAAAAAATACTGGGATCATTCTACGAGCAGGAGCTGCAGCCCGTCCACCATCTTTCCTCGTACGATAAGCGACTCATATCCGCGGTGATTAGAAAGAAGAAAATTAACGAGGTATTGCACTACTTGGTTCGTTGGTTCGGATACGCCAAAGATCACGATTCTTGGGTGCCCGCCAGCGATGTCAGAAAATGAATTTTACGTGTATCTGCTCTCGAACGCCAGCATGGACCTGTACCCGTCCAACACGCTGAATGACTTCACGATCGCGTTAGATAAGCCGCTACACCTGGATGATTCGTACGTCGTCGGTCTAGAGGGATTTTCCATTCCCAACAGCTTCCTGAACGTGAACCAAGCGCCTGATAACCTGATAACGCTATCAACGGAGAAGTGGCAAACAAAACAGCTCACGTTCGAAGACACGGACACGCTATTGAATAAAATTTTCCCCGAATATGGGATAGAGTGGACTTACGAGGAAGATCACTACGTGTTTAAGCTACCGTCGCGCGTGCGCTCGGTGAAATTAATCGACAGAACGCTGTATCTCGCCTTTGGAATCGTCGACATCGATGGAGATCACCCGGAGGGCGGTAGAGTATGCGCCGTCCCAAACGTGTTACCGCTCGCGGAGGAAAGAGCCGTTATGATGCGAGTTCGCCGGGTGATCGTGATCAATAACGATCTAATTTCAGAACCCCGATCGCTCATTACCTACACATTCAACGAATTCTTCAGAGCGACGAACGATACAGAATCACGGGTGGAATACAAAGACAACACTTACTCGCTTTCTCTCCCGGTAAATTTCAACTTGTCGACCGAGTTCCTGGACCTCATTCAGGTGAAGCACATCCATGTTGAAGGATCCCGAAAGCGCATCACGTGTAATCCCATAGTGAAGACGTACCGCATCCACATAAACACTCGAGAGACGGAAAGTCGGCGCATTTAACTTCCACCGAATTACTACGAAACACCCGAAGCTCTCGTGAGCGCCATCCATGAGCGTCTGCAGCCGGAGGCTTCCCTCACGTATGATGCATGGGCGAGGAAGTGTTCGTTGAGCTTGCGGGAAAACGTGTCGCTTACATTATCCGATTACTTTGCGTACCTACTGGGTTTCGGCGCGAAAACCGTATTTACCGAAAACGATACGGGCGTCGACGAAGTGACCATAGATCTTCCCATTAACTGTATTATGATATACACGGATCTCGTCACGCCCTCCGTAGTGGGAAACGGGCGACATCCATTAAATTAATTCCATTCGTATACGATAGAACGAGAGAACAACTGAGTTTCAGCTTTCTACCCGTTCAGTATTTTAAGTTAGTGCAGCTCGAAATTTCCTCAATCACCGTCTCTATACGCGACGACACGGGTCGCAAGCTACCGCTACAAAATCGCGGTAGATCGACGCTGACGCTGCACTTTAAGCATGTACACTAAAGCGGTACCAATCTACGGATTTGGCGTTCCGACGGTATACAGGTCGCACCTGTACAAGAGGGGAGGCAATTTCTTTTCTCAGCTCGGGCGTTTCGCTATTCCACTCTTTAACCGCGTATCGCCCTACTTAAAAAAGACGGCTGTTGCGGCCGCTAAGCGCGTAGCCAAAAATCTGTCGGAGGGAGACTCTTTCCGAAGTGCGCTTAAAAGATCGGCGAAAGATACGGGCCGTGAAATTCTCCGCGACCTCGGAGGGGCTGGCGGGCGAAGAAAGAGGAGAAAACCGGACGTCTTCGACGGCATAAATCACGCTGGTTGCGCGGCCACGATTTAGTTGCGAGATGAACACGATTAACGTCGTACATCCCGACACTCCTCTGTTGGATAAGTCGGAAACACAGTTATTTTCCGTACCGGGAACGCAGTGGCATATACTGGAAGGGGAATATGAGGTATTCTACCCAGTCGCTTACATATCCTCCGTCATAGAGTTCCAGCTTTCGAATTTGGGGCACCACTATCTCGATTTGAACCGCGTACATAGTGACGAAAGTCCGCATCGTACGTGACGATGGTTCGCTACCGGAAACACAGGCTGGCGATCGGACGACCTACGACGAGGTCTACCCCGTCAACGCATTTGCTAGCTCGCTTTTCAAGAACGTAGCCGTCTTCTTGAATCAGACCATGATTACGAATAATGATTTGTATAGCTATAGAAGGCTACCTGGATATTTTGCTTCACGCCAGCACCACAGAGCACAATACCGTGCATAAAGCAGGTCTGTACACGCAAGAAGAAGCGCGTCAATCGGAAAACAACATTCGCGCTCGTGGACCGACCGAACGATACAACCTCACACGTGGCGGTAAGACCATCGACCTGGTTTCCAAGATCAACTCGGACATTTTCCTGCAGCCTAAGCTACTCATATCGGGAGTGGAAATTAGGCTTGTTTTTTATCAAGGCTCCGACGCGTTCCGCATTATGAAGACCGATCAGGAGCAGCACACGCATAAAGTGGAAATCATGAGTGCCACCTTGTACATAAAGAAAATCACCGTGTCTCCCAGCCTATTCCTCGGACACGAAACGGAATTGCAGCAGCGCAAGGCTCTCTACACACTGGCCGGAAGTGAATCGCGTATTCGTTCGCTACCAGTTGGCAACCTGGATGCATGCCTGGAAGATTTATTTCCAGAGAAGATACCGTCTAAGGTGGTGGTCGCATTCGTGCCCACCCTAGCCTACCAGGGAGCATTCAATCGGGACCCGTACCGATTTGTGAACTGCGACATTGAGTCGGCGACGCTCACCGTGAACGGGACGCAGCGAATAGACACGTTCGACTTCAACAATAACCTGAACCACCGAAGCTACTTCAACCTCCTGGAGCAGCTGTGTGAGAAGCACGTCTCCTACGAATACGACCACTACGTTGGAAACAAGTTCCTACTGTACTACGACCTGGATCCCGATCAATCCTCCGTCCACCTGTCACCGATCAGGCGTGGAAACGTTCGTCTGCAACTCAAGCTCCGACGTGCCTTGGCCGAACCCACGACCTATATTGATACTGTCCGAGAGTGTGCGAATTATGTCCATCGATAAGAACAGGAACGTCACACTGGATTAGCAATGTTCGAGCAAGATATCGAGAGACTCCTGAAGTACAACGATTACACTTCGGCGCTCTTTCGCGGTGTATACGCTCGAGACGACCGTCTGCCCGCGCTGGATAGACCGGGTATAATCGTGGTGAACACCGATCGGCGACAGCAGGCTGGGGAGCACTGGATTCTGTACGCGAAAATTAAGGATGACCTCATCTACTTTGATTCCTTCGGATTGCCACCCATCGAACCCGAGTTGAAACGCCTCACCGTCGACGAATATAATGATGTCTGTATTCAAAGCCTGTATTCTCCAATGTGTGGCGTGTACTGTTGTATCGTGGCGACATTGTTGGCGAAAGAGAAACACTGAAGAGCATTGTATCCTTGTTTTCCGATAATCTCGCCGCTAATGACCTAAAATCAATAAAGCTGCTAGAAAGGTTGTCTGTCGCTTAAAAAAGCGTGGTGACCTTTATTCTCTATAGCTCCCCACAAACTATACTTGCTTAGTCAATGAATACGCGCTACAGCTCCCTATCATATCATTCTATCAATAGAGCTTCCCATCATATCAGCCTATCTTCCTAATCCATCACAACAACGCAACATTTAAAATCAGAAATACATGTATTTTTATTTTACTGCTGATTACATATGGGACGCGGACTTTCGCTGGTCTCGCGGTCACTTCTTCTTCGCGTGAGTAAAGATGATGTCGGGCGATGCGTCTCTTTTACCATCCCTGAATCTCTCCTCCTTCTCTAGTTTCAGATCTGGTAATTCTCGCATTTCTTGCAAATCTTCATCTGTGAGTCGCTTAAAACGACTGGGTAGGTACACCTTTACGCGTTTATCGTTGTCCATCAGGAGTTCCACGTACACGGACTCCCCATAGATAGTGTCCACTTTGCGTAGGTCCAACACGTCGAGCTTTTCGTTGTTCGGAACAATGCTCATTTTCTGAATGTCCCCATCACCGGGTTTCTTTAGTTTATCCAGCTTCTCGAAAATAGATGACATATCTCTCAGTGCAAGTTTCTACGCACGCCAAATGAACTGAAAATGAGGACAACTATTACCTAACTTTCCTCATCTTGAAGACAATAGTGAAATATACCCTTCTCGTTGTGCGCTTCACCGGGAGTCGACCGACGGAAGTAGCTTCACAGACCTCAAATGAGTTGTATATATCGCAACTTTTATATAAAGCACCCCTGGAGGAGCGCAAGGGTGGTGCGATTCTGTTTACACAATCACGCAGGAACAGCATGTGATATACGATGCGCGCGCGAAGGACATTTGGAAACTGCATAAGCGAACCCTTTGTGTTTGGTTACAGAAAGCTTGTTTCGGCAATGAGCAGGTGGTGACGCGGGCTCATAGGGATATTTTCCTTCAGATAGACTTGTCTCATCAAGCACAACAGTTTACTTTTGGTTTTAATACGCGTGGCCTCGGAAAACATGATTTACGAGGTGACCCAGTTTCTCGGAGAAAGCCTATTTACATCACCTAGACGCAACATTTTTTCGCTAGGGCCCGCCATGCTGGGTGGAAGTGCGCTTTTGATATTAAACAGATGGCACCGTCGTGGGGCTTGTCTCAAGGTGACCCAATTTCTCGTTACATTACCTTGACGCAACATTTCTTCCCCGAGAATAAAACAAGCTCCGTTCTATAGTATAAACTCATTTTGACCATGAAGCGCATTTTGATATAAAACAGGCGGCCCCAACGCGTTGGAACATGCAGCCGACTCAAGGTGACCCAATTTCTCGGAGAAGACCTATTTACATTACCTTGACGCAACATTTTCTTCGACGGTGAAAGCTCACCATAGAGTTCTCATTGCGGCCGCGCGCGTTCTGATATTAAACAGATGGCCCCAACGTGGCCTCATCCTCGAGGTGACACCTGATTTACGACCGCGTGGAAACAAGCGAGCCCCGACGTGTTGGCGCATGTAGCGTGGATGCTGGTTTATAAGCCGCGCGATCGCCTCAGGGGGGGAACAGTCAGCTTTCACTCGCTTCACAAGTAAGTTATTCCCCTTTACTTGTTGCACGTTTCTTACGGATCCGCGTTTATTTTCAGTGCCTCGGTGTGTGTTCTGCTTTTTTGATCCTCACGATATCGAGGATGAATCGGACGACGATTCTCGGGACGGCGCACCTCCTACACTGTCTGCTCACGTGATGCGATCGCACCCCGACGTGGATACATCCTTCCTGCCCTTCTTCCAGACTGACTCCGCATTTAGAGGTATCGTCAAAAGATTCATGCTATTGGCATCTGTTCACGATCAGGGAGTAGAGGATTTGCGACAATATTTAATGAGTCACTTTCACGATATGCTCGCTATATTGAGAGCGCAAAGAATACCCTTTAGGTTTTGCATTTGTTCCGATGTTTTAATGGTGAAGGAAACTCGGGGGGAGATAACCGCGCACATAGCCCACTTTATGGCGTTTGCTCGCGAAGTCCGCAGCGACGGAGCCGTCGCGAATACCCTGATGGACGTGATTCAGGAGTCCACGGGGCGCGTCGAAAATTATCAGCGGGAAGGGAGTGGGTTCGTGTCCGCCGACGTCCAAAACGTTCAAATATGTATTTCCGCGGTGAAAACTAAAAAATTCGGATGCAAAGGGGCACTTCCCGATCATTTGGCTAAACGCAGGAACGTGCTGACGAATATTAATTTACCGGCACATAAGGAGGGTGAGTGTTTTAAATACAATACGCTTGCCCTCCTGCACCCGCAGGAAAGAATTCGTGGAAAAAATGTGAAAACTATGCCGCGGAGTACTGGTGGCCTAGTCGCTTCCCCGTTTCCTACTCTGATCTGGACGAATTCGAAGAGAAAAACAAGATATCCGTGTACGTATACGAGTACGTCGATCAGGGAGTGCACGTGTCGCGACCTCCAAAACTCGAGTATGAAAAGAAAATTCACTTATTGGCTATAGATGAACATTTTTTCGGAATCAAGTCTCTCGAGCGGTTACTGATGAGAGACAACAGGCGTTTCGTATGCGAGCGTTGCACGCGCTCTTTTAACAAGGAAGAGAGCATGGCGAAACATCATCGCCTGTGCGCGGACGTAAACGAAATTATATTGGAATTTTGCGAACCGGGCAAAAACTTCGTGGAATTTACTAAAATACAGTACAAGCAGCAGTACAACTACGTCGTCGCGTTGGACACGGAGAGCGTACTCGCGCCCAGTGGTGTTGGCATGCAGCGTCACGTCACCTCGAGCTTCTGTGCCGTGCTCGTGCGCACCCACGACTCGAAGGTGATGCGCATCAGGACGCACCACGGTGAAGATTCCGCGAGGCAGTGCGTCAGAGCTTTGATGGAAATGCGGGACGAGATGATCGCCTTGAACGCCTGCCCCGCGGAAATGGTGCTGAATGATGAGCAAGGAGCGCGGCACAGAGCTGCCACCCACCTGCGCGTACTGCGGGCGGGAGTTCGCGCAAGATCTACCCCGTGTCCGACACCACGACCATTCCAAGCGTTGTACTGCCGGCGAGACAAATTACATCGCGACGGTGTGCAACCCCTGTAACTTGGCGTGCACGACGCGGGAAAAACTGCCCATCATGGTGCACAATCTGGCCTACGATTTGGCCGGACTGTTGCGGGAATTTCACCTTCTCGAGTGGAAGCGAGCTCCCTTCATCGTGGCCAGTTCCATGGAAAAAATCCGATCGTTCGAAATTGGCACCTTCCTATTCAGAGATACCATGCAGTACCTAAATTCGTCGCTGGGAGAGCTCGTGGAAACCGTCAAATCCATGGGGGGCGCAGAGGCGTTCCAATGCCTGAAGCAGGTATTTGGAGACGACTACGAAATTTTGCTTCGTAAAGGTGTATTCCCGTACAGCCACGTTAGCTCGTTCGCGGTCTACGACGAATTGGCTCTGCCGGCAAAATCCGCCTTCCGAAACGATCTGACGGGGGAGGATATAAGCGACGAAGACTATCAGTACGCGCTGCACGTATTTGAACGTTTTGGATGCTCGAATCTGAGGGATTATAATGCATTGTACCTGAAAACGGATGCCCTGTTACATGCTGACGTAATGCAGCACTTCCGGCGCCTGTGCTACGACGCGCGCGGATTGGAATTGCTTCATTGTGTTTCGCTGGCATCCTATTCGTGGCAATGCGCTCTAAATTACACGCGGGCAAAATTGGAGCTGATCATCGACGAGGACATGTACCGGACCATCGAATCGGGTGTTAGAGGCGGACTCTGTCAGGCGAGCAGGCGTCATTTACGGGCTAACAACCCGCTGTGCAGTGGCTATGATCCCGATAAAGAGGAGGTGTACATATCGTACATAGATTGCAACAATCTTTACGGATTCAGTATGATAAAGCACCTCCCCGTCGGTGATTTCGAATGGGTCGAGGATTTTAGCTCCGTGGATTTTATGCGTCATCCCACGGATTCGGACGTGGGATACGTGTACGTGTGCGATTTGGAGTATCCAAAATCTATCCACGCGCTGACGCGGTACTTCCCCCTGGCTCCCGAGAAGGCGGTCGTTCCGAAGGAATGGCTCTC
This sequence comes from Ornithodoros turicata, assembly GCF_037126465.1. Lineage (NCBI taxonomy): Eukaryota > Metazoa > Arthropoda > Arachnida > Ixodida > Argasidae > Ornithodoros > Ornithodoros turicata. The sequence continues at coordinate 45,146,027 of NC_088205.1, read as the reverse complement.
ACCATTTCAGCGAGGGCTCCTCGAAGAGTTAATGTATCAGCCGGCGAACAGCAAAAAGCTGCTGCTCACGTGCAAGGACAAGGTCGAGTACGTTGTTCATTACGCGCTGCTCGCGCTCTATTGTAGACTGGCATGCGGGTGACAAAATTCACAGAATTCTAAAATTTCGTCAGGCACCATTCCTGCGTCCCTACATTGAGGACAATGTTGCCAGACGCGTCGCCTCGAGCACGACGTTCGAGAAAAATTTCTATAAAATCTCAAATAATGCGGTCTTCGGGCGTACGTTGCTAAATAAATTTAATATGCGAGACATTCGAGTAGCCTTCGATGAGGAGACGGCGAGTCGCCTCGGGAGTCAGGTGGAATGCGCGCGAATGGAAATTTTATCCCCCGATTGTGTCATGTACGAAATGCGCAAGAGAAAAGTGCGATGCGATTTCCCCCTGCAGATTGGCTTCACGATTTTAGAACTGAGTAAGTTAACCATGTACTCGTTCTACTATGAAACCCTGTTGAGTAAGCTCACTTGTCCGGTGATTACCTGCTACTTTGACACGGACTCTCTGATCCTCGGCCTATTCTGCAAGGACTACGAAGATCAGTTACGTGCGATCGCCGACGACCATTTAGACTTGTCTTCCTTCGATCGTGATCATCCACTGTACAGCGAGAGGAATCGCGGTAGACTTGGCGCGTTCAAAAGTGAAACGGGTAGCGTACCCATTGAGGAAGTAATATGCTTGAAAGCCAAAATGTATTCCATCAAATTAGCCGGGGGAAAACAGATTGCAAGAGCTAAAGGGGTCAAAAAGAACATTGTGCGCAAACACCTCCTCCATGATACGTACCGCGATACCCTATTCAAGCACGCTAGCGTATCGCACGAACAGGTGTCAATAGTGGGAAAGAAACAGTGCATGTACACCATCAGAAATGTGAAAAGAAGTCTGATGGCGTACGACGACAAACGATACCTCTACAATGACGTAGACTCCTACCCGTACGGAAGCTGCGAATATGGTAAGCTCGAGTGGATGACGTAGATAGCGAGATTTCACTTGGCATTCTTTCCCCCGCCGCCGCACAGATAATGCAGTGGATGAGTAGCAGTAGCATCATTTGACCTGCGTCACTGGAAGGATGTGGCACCTCGTTCTCTTCTCGCTCGTCTCGTGCACGTTGGCGCTGGACACCGGCAACTGTACGGCGAGCATCAAGCTCGAGAAGGATAAGCACACGTACGCGCACGAATGCCCCGGCGACATCTTGGCCATCAGAGAGTGGCACGTGGTACCTATGCGGTCCGGCATTAACCTGGACAGGAACGCTACTGGATCGTTGCGTACGTGCCTTCACTCGCTGGACGTGAGCGACAGCTACGAAGATATCCAGTGCACGCGGAAGTGCCAGCTCACAGAGGACGAAATTTTTCTCAGCCGCTGTCCCGGAGACGTCTACATGATCCGTCACTTCCGTGGAACCATGCCCAGCATCAAAGGAATCAACCTCTCCAAGGCTGCCATGCTTTTCGTCAAACATGTACTCAATAAACGTTGAAAGGTATTTTTTTCCCTGTCTGTTCGAGCTCATAGAGCTATCTGAGATAGGTTAGAACCATCTGAAGCCGCCGCCGAGCGATCCGCGCACCATCTGGCGGGCGCCGGTGAAGGCTAGGCCACCCGCTAGCCCTGGGCACGGGTAAGTTTGAACATCTGAGATAGGGCCGCAGCGGGGCCGCTGCCGTCTGGCGGGCGCTAATGAAGGCTATCTTCAGCGGGCCCCAATCAGTGGGCCTGGAACGGCGGCATGCCTCTAGTAAGACAATCGACAGGGCTGTCCGTCCCCGGACAATGTTTCCATCTTCGATGATCGGTCTTTTGCTGAATTTCCTCAACGCGGTTGCTCACGAACTGCTTCCATTCACTCGGGGGTCTTCTTATCCACCAAAGCGCAATCATTGAGTCCGACCATAGGAAGTAGTCAAAATCCAGTCCTGTGCAGATCCGCGTAAGGTAGTTCAACATTATCGAGCCGATCAACGCAGCCATTAGTTCCAGGCGAGGCAGGGTCAACTTTTTAAGGGGGGCTACTCGAGATTTAGAGAGAACAACTGTTGATGTTACAGTTCCGTCTTTGTTCTCAACTCGAAGATACGCTACAGCCCCGTAGCCCTTGGGACTTGCGTCACAAAATATGTGGAGTTGCGGATTTCTGTGACCGCTTGGCAGGAAGCAACGGTCCACGCTGACCTTTGTCAGTTCCGGAATTTCGTTGCACCATTCGTTCCACAGTTTTTGCTTGTCTTCTGACATGGGTGAATCCCACTCATTCTCCTCAACCCACAAAGCCTGGAACAGCACTTTTGCTCGCACGGTGAACGGGCTAAGGAAGCCGATAGGGTCTAAATCCTGGCTGCAGCTTGCAGTACGTTGCGTTTGGTTCTTGTGAAGCGATCGACTTAGTTGAGGATTGAGTCTAAACTACACGAAAGTGTATCCTCGCTTTTGTCCCACACCGCCCCAAGCACCTTTGTCGTTTTGCAGTCGCTGTTCGGGACAACCCTCTCCTCTGGAGCAAAAACGTCTTGAAGAGTTGCACAGTTAGAAGCCCACTTGCATAGGCGCATTTTCGCTTTCTCAGTGATGTCGTTTGCTTCCCTGTAGAGCTTAATTGCTGACTCGACGTCCGCTGCTCCGGTCAGAAGGTCGTCAACATAGAATGATGAGGCCAGGACCTCAGCCGTCTTCTGCAGACCACCGGTGACGCAGTTGAAATGATACAGTAGCGTTGCCGCGGCGAGCAGGAATGGACTAGCCGATGTGCCGAAAGGTACACGCTGCATCCGCCATTCCACAATGTTCGTACTGAGGGTTAAGTTCTTCCGCTGCGGCACATTGTCAAACCATAAGAAACGCAAGGCATCCCTGTCGCGTTCGTCAACGCTGATCTGCAGAAAAGCCTTTTTTATGTCCGCAGTAATTCCAATTGAGTGCGTTCTGAAGCGGATCAATACGTCCAACAAGTCTGGTTGCACCTTTGGCCCCTTTTCTAGGTGGTCGTTGAGAGATGTACAAGAGCCAGAATGCGATGACGCGCCAAAGACGACACGCATTTTCGTTGACGTTGACTGAAGTCGGATGACCTCACGATGGGGCATGTAGTACACGCGTTTGGATGGCTTCGACCCAGATGCAGGCACTGGCTCAGCATGACCGCTCAGCAGATAGGCTCGAATATTTTTGTCGTACTCTGTAATCAGCTCGTCATCATGTGCCAGCCGATTTACCAACCGCCTCAGTCTTTTCTTTGCAATATCGCGATTGTCACGCAAGGGGAAGTCGATGTGCTTCCATGGGAGGCACACCTCATAACGCCGGTTGGCAATCTTTATGGTACACTGAAACTCTGCCAGTACTTCATTACTTGCAGCCGTTGGTAAGGGGTTTTCGTCGATGCCTGTGTTTTCGACCTCCCAAATTCGCCGTATCTCTTCGTCTTGTATGGTCATGCAGTTAACGTTTCTCCTCAGCACTATGAGGCTGTCAGCTTGCCGTGCGATGAGAGACTTCATAGCACTTGGGCCCTGGAAGGTCCAACCTAATTTAGTTTTTACCGCAACCAGTTCTTGCTGTCTTCCATAGCGGCGGATTTCTCCTGAGATTAGTTTTGACACTTGATCAGATCCGACTAGCAGACTGATGCCACTGACTTGAGGGATGCCACTGACTTGAGGGATGCCAGGAAAAGCAACAATGTCGGCGATCTGCTCCCCGCAGTCCCCCAGTTCCACCACATGTTCACTGTCAACTGGTGATTCTTCGATGTCTTTACAAACCAGAGGTACAACGATGGCCGCAAGAGTAATCTCTTCATGATCGTACTGGCTCCTATCAGTCACCTCAACCACGCTCCGCTTGATAGGCGTGCAGTCCGATCCAGAGGCGAACGTATGGATGCCGATCACCACTTGCGCCACCTCCTTCAAACCAAGTTCTTGGGCGAGGTCCTCGCGGATGAACGTCCTGGAACTTCCACTGTCCACGATACCTCGAATGTACAGGCATCTGCAGTCCGCCACTGCCCATGCGCGAAATGTTTGTAGGAGGACAGTGCTCAGATGGGAGACAGCTGTCATTAGCCCAGGAGCTTCTAACCTGTGCGAAGCGTTCGTGGCCTGCCCGTCTTCGGTCAGTTTGGGCTTCCAGTTAGGGTCGCACATAGTGTCCACGTGCCGACCGCCGCACTTTGAGCATTTTCCCCTGAACCGACACTCTTTAGAACTGTGGTAGCTTTCCGTACATCGAAAGCAGCGTCGGTTCTTAGCGAGAGCCTTCTCCAAAGGTACGTCGGCCTTGCATGTCTCCGGTGTGTGAGATTTTTCATTACAGAAGATGCAGCTCAGTAGACCCGCCGTTGTCCGGCTGTGCAAGGCAAGGGCCGATGGCGTACAAGCATGATCCTTGCTTGTGGTCGCCCGCTGTTTGTGCTGCTTGTCGTCTGGCTGGACACATGATCCACTTTTCTCTCTGCTTTCAACCTCTTTCTTCAAGAATCCGAGAAGCTTGTTCAGCTCTTCCGAACAGGCTGAAGAGGCCGCGTTTTCGTCTTCGGAGGCAGGGGACTGGTCGTTTGTTGCAGGAGGAGATGTCTCGCCTTGGGCATGTCCACGGTGATAGTCTAGTCGAAGGTCGGGTGGCAGTGCAGCCAGCAATATCTCAGTCATCATTGACGAATAAGTTACACTTGGGACTCCCAATGAGCGCAGTCCACAGGTATTTGTTTGTACGTAGTCGTAGAGCCTCCGCAGAGCCGCCGTGTATATTGAAGATCTAACACGTGGGAGCGTCCTCAGTTTCTCTAAGTATTGCCTCTCGACCCTTCCTTTATCTCCGAAACGTTGAGTGAGCAGGGCGATCGCGTCGTCATAGGCAGCCTCAGTAGTTTGGAGCCCTGACAGGGCTGCGGCAGCAGGTCCCAGAAGCAGTGAACGAAGGTAGTGAAACTTGTCACGTTTACTTAGCTTCCTGTTTTCGTGTATGTTTGCCTTGTATTGCTCCCAGAAGGGCTGCCATTCTGCAAGATCGCCACGAAACTTCATGAGCTGGAGGCGTTGTAGCTTGACGCCAGAGCCGGTCGGTGCCGTTAGGGACCCGATCGTTGTCGGTACCGCTGGTGGAGAGTACGATGTCGTCGCTACTCTGTGATCTTTTCTTCATACTGTAGCACAGATGCATAATCCGTGTCGAACTCTTCAGCGGGAGTGTGCTCCTCAACTTCACGATCCAGGGCATAGAGTTCCTTGCTGCATTGAATCAGCTTCTCCAGGAGAACGTGAATAACTAGCGCTGTAGTGTTGTGGTCCTGAAGTGCCGCAGCAGCATCGTTAGTAAGCTTCGTGACTTGTGCTCTCCTTGCTTCACGCTTGCTCCTAAGCCTCTCCGGATCGTTCGTATTAGGCATGACTGAAGGGCTCGGTCGATGCTGTGGATTTCCTTGTTCTCCGTATCCCGGGTTTCGGCACCACTTTTGTTAATTACGTTGAGCGGGAAAGGCGTTGCATCCACAAGAATGCCCCAAGTTAGCCCCGAAAAGATAGGCCAGAGGGACTCAGTCTAAAAAACTACGTGGAGCTTTACTCCTACGTGTCATGTCCTTTCACGTGGTTCATGATATCGCTTCAACGTCGTCGTCCAATGATAGTCCTTTTTAAACATATTTACACACCCCTGTCGTCATCAGAGATTTCCCTAAACCCCCCCCCCCCCAGGGGGGGTGTACAGATACCGACAAAAGTTTACGGAACACCAGAGCGACGTATTTCTTGATCTCAGCGACACCCTAGCGGCGAACGGGAGTGGACATAGGCACGTGGAGTACCCGGCCACCTGTTTGTAAGTCTATCTGCTCCTGTTTGCAGCAACCGTGTCGCTCAGATGACTATATACACCACTCCAGTGTTCCGTAAACTTTTGTCGGGACCCGTACACCCTCCCTGCATTTTTGCAACCCCCCCCCCCCCCTGAAATTTCTCAGGTGACCCCACCCAGCTCGGCCACCAACACGGTCTGGTAGTGACTCCGGCGCAGCGAATTACATCCTGTTCTGTCAAACTTGGGCTGTAGGACCACCGTCATGCAGATGATCGTACCATGCATTTGTCCAAAATCATTTGAAAGTGACTGTTCAATTCATATATTGAGCGCATATACGGGCAAAAATGCGTGCGGGCACGCAAACTCAATGTGGATCATCAACAACCATTTGCGCCCAACTCAATCAAGCGAGGTATTCTGTTTTTTTTTGTCTAAAGTTTTCACCGTTGGTTGCTATGTATTCATTGAGCTTCGTGAGACAAGGTGCTAGTCTTTTTTTCTTTGTCGGTCGTGTGATTATGCATCTTAATGTTCAAATGCCGTTCATAATGAATCTGTTTTCTAATGTACTGTGTTCTAACGTAATAACACCTGTAATAACATGTACAAATAAAACGGGAAAGCTATGCAGATATGTAACCATTGTGCCTCAATTTTTTCCGTGTCTAAGAAAAATTCCGTAAGTGGAACTTTCACCAAGCATACCCTCCCCCCCAAGCAGTGAATTTCTGGGGAAATCATTGGTCGCCATCCTTCCCGCTGTCCTGTGTCCACGCCTGTACACCACACGTACCGCAACAGTTGCTTCACGGCGCTAACACGGAAAACATTTTCTCTGCTAGTTAACACAAATGTATAGTGTCACAGAAAGCCGCCCAGTTTCAACAAATCAGGAGAGAACGAAGCCATTCGGAATGGCTAGAAGCATGCCAAGTTCTTTTTTAAAAGCGTGCGGATCGACCTGCAATGTGATGTGTAAAAACGAAAATAAAATGCGGGGGAAAAAGCAACAAAATTTGCAGGCAAAAATGTATTTCAATATGTCCAGCGGTGTCACGCTTTGCGTCTCGGGAGTCCCATGATTGTACAAGCTGCTTTAGTGCAAAAAACAACGAAATAAATGCACCAAAAATGACCCTGGTCACCCATAGCGACCCCTTACGCAAAGAAATGCTATGTGTGAATAGTCATGTTAAAACGGAATTGAATACGAATAAATTAAGCGACTCGTTGAATAACCGTATCGGATATATACAGGGTGTCTCAGTTAAATCCCCGGGCTAAATAATTCGCGAATGGGTGCACCAATCGAAAAATTTCGTTTTTAAAAGTAGCTCTCCGATACCACCTACAAGCCGCGCACTGTGTGAATGAGGGTGAGGGGGTCAGTATTTAAATAAAAATTCAAACGAGTTTCGTGAAAAACATGACTTCTAAAACAGGGCGCAGTCGGCATTAAAATGGGTACTACCCACTTTTGGGACCTTCGGTGGACACCTTTTAGAGAAAAATCTGCCACCGAAGTGGGTCGTTTGTTGGAGTAATTAATTGGTTTCGGTTTACATATTTTTGTCGCGGCTGGTCGCGGTGAAGCGCAAAAGGACGCTCTTCCACTCCCTTATCCACCAATGAATTACGTGTTCTTCAGCTTACTTCACAACGGGGAGTGCTGAAGAAAAATGGAAAGCATGTGATATTGATACGGGCAGCACAGCGTGGCGATGGCAATGATTTAATGGACAGAATGATAATGCGCGTGACATGAGTCCCGTGAGATGAGTCCTCATTGTCGTCGTCACAATACCCTCCCCCCCCCCCCCCCGAAGTCGTGACCTCCTGGGCACGATGGTCAATGGGCACGATGGTCAATGATGGTCAAGTGAGCGAAATATGAAGTGACGCTGTGCTGCCCGCAGTAGTAGCCCGGTGCCTCCTTGGTAGCGGTGCTGCCTTGATGGATGGTGGCGACGTGGACGACAAGGCATAGGGCTAGGAATGACGTTCAGCACCGATGTGGACGATGGGGCGATGGGGACGCTGTGCTGCTCGCTGGAACGTCGGTGGTCCGAGGGCGGGAGCTGAGCCATCACTGGGTGGTGCTGTCACTGGCGTCGGTTCTCAACGGGGCTGGGGGCTCCTGGTGAGGTCGGGTCATCTTTGGTCTCGTAGGTCTGTCGGCAGGTCGGGGCTGGGGTGTCGATGGCCAGGACAGCAGCAGGTCGGTCGGGGCGAGCCCGCACCTCCACCAAATGATACGGGCAGCACAGCGTGGCGATGGCAATGATTTAATGGACAGAATGATAATGCGCGTGACATGAGCCGCGTGAGATGAGTCCTCATTGTCGTCGTCACAATATCAAGGTATACTATGTGATTATCTGTGTTTCGTCCGCGCGATCATAACAGAGAAAGGGCGCATATCAGTCAGATAAGCGAGGTGGGGACTGGCGTAGTCTGTCTGACGCTGTTACTTTTTCTTCAGCACTCCCCGTTGCGAAGTAAGCTCAAGAACACGTAATTCAATGGTGGATAAGGGAGTAGAAGAGCGTCCTTTTGGGCTTCACCGCTAAAAGCCGCGACAAAAATAGGTAAACCGAAACCAATAAATTACTGAAACAAATGACCGGCTTCGGTGGCAAATTTTTCTCTAAAGGGTGTCCACTGAAGGTCCCACAAGGGGTAGCACCCATTTTAATGCCGACGGCGCCCTGCCTAAGAAGTTATGCTTTTCAAGAAACTCATTTGAATTTTTATTTAAATAATGAGCGCCTCCCACTCATTCACACAGCACGCAGCCTGTAGGTGGTATCGAAGAAAGTTCTTCGATTGGTGCACCCGTTCGCGAATTATTTAGCTCGGGGATTTAACTGAGACACCCTGTATATACGTACAATATATGGTTAGAATATAAACATGTACGGTATGTATGTGTAAGTAACAGCTGATATAGTGCTCACTCTGTTTTATGCCCTCTATGTGCCGGCTTTATGTGTGCAGACTTGAGTGAAAGTGCAGCAAGAGACGCGGACAGGTGGGTTAAAACATATACAACAGGAGGCCTGCAGACGCATATATTGCACCTTTAGTAATGCTCTTCTTATACCATTTGCTGCAGTTTGCGGGATATAAAAGGGCGTTTTTATAAGAATTCACCTGTTTTGAGCGAACAAATGTGTAAAATGATTTACTGTGCAGTAACCTCTGTAGTTAACTACTCGAAATAGTTGCCACTACATTTCTGCAAGTAGCTGATAACTACTTTTTAACTACAATCAGGTAGTTTAACTACATGTAGTTAACTGCTGGCCATCACTGGTAGCATTTACTATGTTATCCATAAATTTAATGCAGTCCAACAATGTCGTTGGATTCATTAAATTATTCACATTAGTAATATAGCATGTGTGCTTTAAAATTAAGAGTAATTATGCCTGCTTTATTAGGGGCATTACCTGAAAGAAATGTCCAAAAAATGTCCCTCCCTCGTCCGCTTAACGTCCCTATCGATATCTTTCGGACGTCTCAGAGGACTCCTCCTTTCTCTCACTTTAACATGTGTGGGTACATATATTGGGCGAAACTCGGTATCTCCAGGATATCCAAACATGCAGCTTCAGACGTACATCGAATATTCCTAGGACAGCCGTGTGTTGTTGGGCTAGATGTCCTGTCGGACGTCAGAGAGGACTTCTTTCTCTCACTTGGACCTGTGAGCGTACATATATCGAACGAAATTCGTTAACCCCAGGATATCCCAACATCCAACTTGTGACGTATATCGGATATCCATAGGACAATCTTGTGTTGTTGGAGAATAGGCCTGCCGGCGATATCAGCCGTATAGAGCTCGTTGGCGTGTACCTTGTGAATTTTGGGAAGTAAATAGAAACGACCTGAGCCGGTGTTTGATGGGGTATGGTATATATTTGAGGTCATGACGTGTGATGAGGCTTTGTTGGTGGAGGTCCTGTATGGTATGGGGGTTAGAGTCACTAAATAAGCTTCGAGCCTTGTTTAGTGACGTGGGCTATAAGAGCTGTACTCCTTTGTTGGGTCGTGATCCAGTTTGAGGTAGTGTGCGTATTGCTGAGTTGCATATGAGCTCCAAAAATGTACTTATCTGTGGGCCAGACGACGATACTCCCACCCTTATTTGTGGGCTTAATCATCCCTGTCGACTAGGGTTTTGATGTCGCGCGGTGTTTTAGTGAGGTTGTGACTACGCGAGGTTTGGGTAATACCGCCAAGGATTTCGTTGCGTACCTTAGACAGAACACCATCTCCCACGGACGCCCGAAATAGATCCAAATGTTTATGTCCGGAAATGAACCTCCGTGGGACTTCCCTCAGATATTTATGGAGGGATATCTGTAGCCGTATATCCGCAGGAGGTCCTGTCGCGGCTGTTTCACGGATAGTCCGAATCAGCTGTGTGATGGGATGCTGTATGGATCATGTATTGCAAGAGAGAGGAACGCGGGACGGTGTAGCACTGCACAAATTCGACTTTTCATGGACCAACTCACTTTCTCAAACCGAATGAGTAAGAAACACAGACGTTATCTCCATGGACACTTACTACGCAGAGCAATTCCTCATTTCAATGTTGTTTGTGTACGCAATCGAACGGAACTTAGACATCTCACCCTTCATTTCGCCTCACAGTCACAGGCGAACAGTGCTCTCGAATGTGTAGAAGCTGAATGTCACTTCAGTGAATGCCTACAGTTGGCAACACGAATGCCACTTCATTTCCAAAGCTTTTTTGCTGAGTGGCCCAATCACTTGTTGTTGTTGTTTTTGCTTTTTTGAAACACTGCGCTCATTTTGCATGATGGGAAATAAAGCGGAGCAACAGAAAATGAAGCGACCGGCGACGGTGGCAGATGTTAAAAAATGGCAGAAAGACGCTAATTATCCTACTATAAAGCGTACACTGACTTCTGAAAAACAAACAAGTATCATTCGCTTGAGATACATATGTTACATGCTGTTACAATAAATTGCAATAAAAAACACTATGCATTTTGAATACGTCTCTGTTAAGGCTGATAATCTTGCTAAAATAGATGTGGGCGCATGTGCTGTAACAGTCCCATACATGTCCCTGCTATGACCTCTGAGGATCATAGCAGGACTTCCACAGGATACCAAAACTGCCGCCACGCGGACCTCCACAGGACATCCTGTACACGTCAATTCCCCAAAATGGTCATATCCTGTGGACATCCGGATCTCCACCTCAGGATTTCCGCGGGAAATCCATAGGAGAGCATTGTTCCCTCTGGGTTCAGGTCTAGTGCGGAATCTCGGACGTGATTTGGTGTCCAAGTTGACGATAGTCGGAGGTCGTCGTTATTTTATTCTGTTGTGACAGCGAAGAATTCTCTAAGGCGTAGTCGTCTCGCAAAGTCTGATATGTCCTTGAGGATTTCGCATTCATTAACAAAATTGAGCGTGTGGCACAATGTTAGTCTTTTGTAGTTCGTCGCTGGATAGTGAGCGTACGTGAGATGTCTTGTGAGCGTGAGATGAGACAAACTACAAGTGAACAACTGCCTTACCGGCCACAGAACCGACACCTCCAACAAGCTACCCAAAGTAGTCACCAAACACTTTTAACGTTCCTGGTCACGATTTTGACAACATTGAATAATGTATTCTAGAAACCACGGGTTCAGATCCACATGCAACAGACATATGATAGGGAGTGTTCTCATATACAAGTTCTACGCCCTTCACCCGTTCGGTATTAACAAATCACAAGGCACCCTAGAAACACTTCACAAATAAAATAAGCCTAGACCCCTTTTCCTCCTACTATTCTATCCCCTTCATCGGCTATCTTCACTGTTATGCTTTGCAGGGTCACTACTTTCTTTATTGAAATTATATTAAAATGAATAAATGGATGAATAAATAAATATGTATGTTTAAAAAGTATGCTTTGAAAATTTCCCCACGTCTATTAACCTCTTTATCTTTCGGAATGTTCGCCTGTCTGTTGTCCCGTTTTGTCCCGTTATTCGTTCATTTCATTGTGAAGTTCGCATTTTTGTAACTGGTCTGGTGCAAAGATGCCTTCATTCATGTAATCCCCCCCACACTCTAACAACACGGCTCATTGACCTCGGGCGTAAAAAAATTGAATGGATCTTTTCTTCCCCGATGCTGTCGACCCACAATTCGCATGAAGCTGCGTAAACCTTTAAGATGTTGTCCTTAACCCTATAAATATCATGCCAGTGATGAGGATAGTGCCCAGAAGAACAACAGTCTCTGTTCGAAATATCAGTGGCTCTCCTCCTGAAGCACTTCGCTTCATCTTAAGAGGCTCCGGAGCAAGATGGACAGAGCGAACAGAGCGTGCTCATTTTAAAGAGAACTTCACCACATTGCACGCTGTAGGCGAGCCACTGCATAGATTGCCTTTATCTGTTCATTTGGGGAAAGCGCGGGGCATGCATCTTTTTGTGACAACCAACATAACTGCATAAGTGTCACAAAAAGGTTTACGCCTACCATTTTCAACAAATCAGGAAAAACGAAAGATGTCATTAGGGATGACGGCTGATTTGCTGCGTGCTATGCGATGAAGTTTGTCCTTGCATTGGCGAATTCTGCTGGTTGTGCAGCATAGTGTGCCTGTGTAGATTCAGCCTAAAAAACGAACGAAGAGAGAACGGAAGGACCAATGAAACACAACGTACATTGGATTGAAGTAGCCGCATGACATGCACGCTCCAGCCAGTGTAACGTTTCCTGCACTAAAACGACCGTACAGAAAGGATAGATGTGAATAGAAGACGCGATGCTGAAGACGTAACGAGAGTAAGTGTAAAATATTACTCACTCCTTTTGAGGTTAAAGCAACGATAAGGAGAAACGCGACAGTAAATGCTGGCGTTTTTGCAGAGCATCGCATCTGTACAGTGTCTGTTCAGTATTGGGTGTAACGTCTTCACCCTTGCGTATTTCGTTGACAGCGAATTCCAACTGCAGTGGCAAAGTATCTCGTTACTTTTTAGAGTATGCAATAGTTTGAAGACTGGGTATTTAGTACCCTACTCAGTTGCTTTTTTACCCGGTACTCAGTAACTTAAAGGGACTATCGCATCCGGGAACGCATGTGTGATACCGATAGGGTAATATTAGTCACCGCTTTATAGTCAATTTGGCTAAATTTCTTTTCCGAAAACAGATTACATATTAAATAAACGAGATTTAAAGGAGCTAGGAAAGGACTTTAATCACTAGCATTTTTTTGAACCAAGTGGTTAATAAGCATATTAAAATGCACCATGCGAAGTAATACTATCAACAGGTGCATCAATATCGCAGAATTCGATTTTGAAAATCGCGACCGTGCGCAACGGTGGCAATACCCGGAACGAGCCGTCGAGCCGCTTGCGTCATTTTGACGTCAGGAAGGTGGAGCCCCTGATTGGTTTCGAAGAACGTCGTCTGTTTTCTACTCGGAACCCCGCTGCAACGGTGGAAGAAGTTTCTTTTGCTTTTTCTTTGGTTTATCAGATACAGTAAACGAAGTCTGGTCTACAGACACTGTTCAAGGTTACACCGTGAGATTGTAGAGGCCTCCTCATTGAACTCCCCGAGCGAAGTCAACCAAAAATCGGTCAACCTCTCCCCGCTTGACCTTGCTTCCCCTAAAGCGACCTTCCGGAGTAGGTGGATTATGAAAATAAACTTCAGGTGCCAGTTGAACGCTGTTCTGTCCGTGTCTGTGTTTTGTATGCTGTTCGTTATCGTGGTGACTGTTTCTTGTTGTGTTGTTGGTGGCAACACGTATAAACACAGTGCGGCACTAAGCGCTGCTTCACTTCACGCCTCGAAATGATCGCTGCATGGCTATGACCACTAATTCCGTCCGCTATGTCATTATATCAATATACGCTATATCACTAATTCGCTATGATCACTAGTGCCCGTCACTTTGACTAGCAACTTTGTTAGCCATTCAGTTAATTCCTTATTCAGCTGGAGGAGTGTTCTTGCCCATACGTTGTCAGATACAATCCAGTGAAATCTATCGCAGTATGCCGTCGCCAGCACATTGTGGCATCAGGAGTTGAACATTCATTGCCTGAGTTACACACCAATATAGCCAAGCAGTGTCATAAGACCACCACAATTTATGGTCAACTTACCAACCATCGAGCTATACGAGAATTGGCCGATGCAGACTACAAATGTGGACGACGCAGACACGCAAGTTTGAGTTCATCCGTGCTCGGCGCCATTTGTTTTGTCACCATATAGTGCATCAGTTTTATCCACCATATAGTGACCGACAACGCCGGTTAAGTTTGCGTCCGACGACATATCAGCGTGCACTGAAACAACACGTGACTAGCGTAAATTTTAGCTGACTATAAAATGCACATGTTGCGCGCGGAAAACTGCCAACGGCAAACTGTGACTAACCCACCCATAATATTGCAAGCACACAACTAACCAACCAACATGCCGCCCTGCTAAGCCAAATGGCTTCTAAATGTGTCTTTCGTTCGCTAAGGCGACTTGAACACATATAGAAAATTCCTGAATTTGAGTGGTTAAATAGTGATGTTATGTTCTTAATCGCGGCATGACCTCTTACGAAGCAGCATTTCCCCTTTTCCTTGTTTCCAGAACATGAATATCGAGGTCCTCCCTTATTCGTCCCTTGACAGAGAGAAAGCAGGGTGAAAGAAAACGGAAAGAAAGAAAAGAAAACCAGTCAGCACTGACCCGGATAGAAGCGCGGTCGCCGCTTTCAACTTTTATTACGTCACCAATGACGTTTTTTTCTTTCTCCTCCTCGTTTGACCCGGAGGAGCGAGTCGAGTGGGAACACGCGCGGCGATGTTCAAGTGTCTTTTTTTCTACGAAAAACATCGCGCACATAGAAAATTTTCGTGTTAATCGTCAAGTTAAGTTACCTGTTTCCACAACGCGTTCGGAACGGAAAATTTTTGAGATGGCTTTCAGAGCTCCTTTAAAGGTTCGCATTCCATCTGCAGTCAACACGATGATGACGTAAGCAAGACACACGAATGGGAGCGCAGCGCAGGCGATTGTCTCCGAGGTCGTCTGGTTGGCGTTCGCATCGCAATATACTAAGTGAAAAGCCCTTGGTAAATACGGGGGGCTGACTTCCGCTTACCAGTGTGAGACCTGACGTAACCACGTTGCGTGAAACACGGTGTTACGCTCCTGGCTGTACGAACACGTTCAACGCTAACCAGAAACAACATTCCGCGAGCCGATCACAGAGAAGACGCCGTCCCCTAGCATTCCGGCTTGACCGCCCGCCTGTCGGTCGGTCGCCAAGGCTACCGAGGTCCCTCTAGCCGCTCCATGATTGGTCACCTCCGCGTCAAAGGGCGTGCAGTGATTGGCCTCGTCAGTGTGATGTTTCCAGAGAGGGAATCCCGGAATGCGTCGTCTGCTCTTGCCAAGTTTTATATCAAACTTCACAGGAACAACACCGCCAATTCGCGTCGGGCTTTCGGCGTTATTATCAGTGATGAACGCGGAATAAAACGGCACTACAGTTTCGGAATCGACCGGGGCGGACGCGATAGTCCCTTTAAATACTTCTTGTGAGTACCGTGCACAAGCCTGGCAATAGGTCAGCTCAACGTGTGCAGGTAATGAGAGTTTATCCACACACCCTATTGTACCCTCAACCACTAGAGACACCGAATTTCTACTCAAAATCACAAAACTCGGGCTCACCTTTTGACAACCTCAAAGGAAGGCACTGTGCATTCCGAACATCAGACACTCTTTCCGTGTATTCTTTGTCAGCGCTGCTAGGGTGGGGCTCTGCTCCAGCTCTGGCTGATTAAGCTACGTTACTTTTAAGCAAGATTCGAACAGCAAATGTGTACATGCATGCAAGCAGATGGTCTGCTTACTGAAAGGCAGGCATCTCTCTCTCAACCTTCCAACCAGTTTCCTCAGAATTCTACTTCAATTTCACGAACCTGCAGTCTATTCCGAACTTTACACGTAGCAGCACTAGAGCTTTTGAGAGTGTTAGTTCATTCAGCTCGAGTAGTATGTCCAGAACGTCCAGTGTGGTATGTCCCTCTTGGTGGTCAAAAATGCAGTGGCGTGGCTCTCGCGACGTGATGCCCATTATAACGTGAGCAGGGATCCTAGTTTTCAGCAGCAAAAATGTCAGAATTCCGTGCTAAAGTATGTATAATCAACAATTAAGCATAATGCTGGTCCAAGCACAGCGTGATACTAATCCTACCCTGTCACATCTCCCGACTTGAACGCTACATAGATGTTCTGTATACCCCGTATTTGTGCCCTGAAGGGAAACACACCCCTATAAAGCATAAAAATATTACGTGTTCTCGTAATTCGTATTGAAACTTGAGGCTCTGAACAAAATTCCTAGTTTGTTGAATTTCAGCACTATATCGGCAGAAAAGTGCCAGTAAGCTGCACTAGAAAACTACACGCTTGGGCATCGCAATTTGAAAGTGCACGCAGATTTGTAGGAACAAGAACCGTTTCAAAAAGTATGGGTTGTTTTGCTTCTGTACAAGGTTCTTGCACATTGTTGTTGTTCACTTGCGAGATTACAAAAGGCTACAACGATTCACCATAAAGTTTAGCAAAGGAATGGTATTTCATACTTGGCGAAGTGTGTAGCACTATTTTTATCAGCAAAGACCTAAGCAAATGCTCACTTATAAATTTCCAACGCCGTAAAACCTCGCATCACTTCCAGTATACCCTTAACAACACCCCCATAACGCCCTCTAGTACTTACAAGTACCTCGGCGTAAATCTTTCAGCGGATTTGACATGGAATAACCACATTGATAGAATAATCTCAAATGCTAACCACACCCTAGCCTTCATCCGATTTAATCTTAAATCGGCCCCACCTAACTTAAAACGACTCACGTACCTAACATTAGTTCGTCCTAAACTAGAATATGCATCATCAATATGGGATCCTCAGCAGAGGTACTTAATATGTAACATAGAATCCATTCAAAATAGAGCAGCACGATTCATCTGTAACGATTTTTCTCCTAATACATCAGTCACTGCTTTCAAACGCGAACTTAACCTGTCGTCGTTAGAACAGCGCAGTCTTATCTCACGTCTATCTCTCTTTCATAAATTCTTGCATAAGATTCCCTCACAACAGTGTCCGATTCGCCAATCCACTGCCATATTCCCCCGCCTTGATCACCCAAATAAAGTCGACCGCTTTTTATGTCATTCTAATGTTTTTTCAAAATCATTCTTTTGTCGCACCGTCCTAGAATGGAATGACCTTCCGAGCAACATCGCTACAATAACACAAACTCAAGAATTTCGTAATGCCATCTCTGTTCTATTCTCATAGTTATTATTCGGTTACCTTTCTACGTGTTTTGCTTGCGTACAGTACCTCTTAACATACTATAACGTATGATCCATTTTTCATTGTAGCTTATGATGTTGTTGTTTCTTCATGCATAAACTTTGTTGTATATCATATTATCTCACATTACCGTGGCATTGTATTTTCACTATTTTTCTGTACTAAATGTGGTTTACATATACTCGTGATGCTGTTTCTTATTGTAACCCACTCCCCCATGTAATGTCCCCAAGGGACCTTTGAGGTATTCTGAAATAAATAAATAAATATGAAACAAAGTTCACGTCTTTCAGCACCTAAAAAATAAAGTCAGCCAATTTCGGCACTGGAATGCCAAACCTCTGTTCCTACATGACAAACAGAATCCCAGGATAGAAGAGAACAAAAAATAAAATAAAATAATCAGATAGAACAAAGAAACTCATCCCTGCACCGTTGTTGGAGCTTGTCAGCTGAGCAAAGAACTTCCCCCGTCCCCAATAACCCCCTCGCACATACTTACAAAAAAAAACATTCTGATATGGATCTATTTTATATGAATATGCATGACAGCAGTCAACTGATAAGGGTGTCACACCCCACCTCAATTCACCTCAAGATGAAAATCCTGTGCAAATCCCTGGGTTGAGCCAGCAAGGAACCATAGCCTGTGCCGTAGAATCATATCAAAAGCATGAAGAATACGCTTGTGGCTTTATTACGAGAAAACACGAGTTGCAATGCCCTATGTACACAAAACAAGATCGATGGTGGTGGACTTGGATAAGGGTGTGTGAACCTATCCCGAATGACACAGACTATGTCCAGCGCTGCCCAAACTGTCCCTCCTTCATTTGAACAGGAAGCTGGAAAGGACAGAACGACCAAGGTCAGATTTGGTATGGAGTACAAAAACAAAGAATAAATGGCCACAGCATGAAATGGGAAGGGGATGTTTGGGGAAACGAGGAAAGAGGATTCTCTAGAGACTGACTCTGTGCGATCCATACATGTAGTCTGATAACAGTGCAACAGACAGACCAAGCCAGGGTTTCAATGCAAAGCACATGCAGAGCAGATCATTTTATAATATAGGAATGCAAGTCTCTGCCTTCACCTTGAACTTGCGATTAAGGAAGCTTGACCGAGATGAATCCTTTCAGCCACACGTCTCTTAACTCAGCATTTATCAGTACAGTGCATTCCCGTTAATTCCAACTCGAAGGGGACCGAAGATTTGTTTGAAAAAAGCAAACTAAAGGGAGCCACTCTAAATGGGGGATTGGTGCACGGACATCGCACACAAGCTGCGTTGGAGATGCGCCATGGCTTGCTAGGCCTTGACGCACGTTCGCGGTCACGCCGTGGCTGAAATATAGGAAACTCATTCTTTCCAAAATATTTATTTACGGGCAAACATCAAAACAGCTTAGAGCAGAAAATAATCTTATTCACGCTCGCGTTAGTTTCTCCAGCCAAGACTCTATAAATGTCATCTGCGACATCAAGCACAACCCAATAGCGAACGCAAATAATCGCCAACCCAATTTGAGGAACTATCGAATTGCTGCCTTTTTCTTGGCTGCGTAGTCCACAGGAAGGCTCTTGATCCCCTTAAAAAAGCTAGGATCGGCTGCCGTGCTGACAACGAGTAAGTAACATCGTTCCGTGCCGGTCACATTTGCGCGCACCAGTAACGGTGATATGGTCCTTGCTCCTGTTTCTTCCAGCATAAGTATCGCTTTTATGAGAAATGAACTTACATGCAATCACTAAGTACAGAAAGCATTTAATAGGTAAAGGTGTTCGCGACATGCTAGCAGCGCGCGGTCGGTGCCCGATAGCCGACGCGTAGTTAAGAGCCAGGTGCGGCCAACCCCTGCACATGTTCATACGTTCAAATTACTGGGCGTTTTGCCCTATTGAAATATGCATGGCTTTGCTGGGACACGAGCGTCAGTTCAAATTATCCGCAAGTTTGAATAAAGATATTTTTTGAATTAACGGGATGGCAGTGTAGTGCGCATAGTGGGCACCTATCACAAACGGAACACTTGTGTATCTGTGTTTCTTTTGCAGCTCAGTCATGAGCGTTCATCGGCTAGCCCAACACCATCCTCATGTGTAGTGGATTCCGAATGCAAGCTTGTGCTACGTAAAGTCTGTAGCTTAGGGCAGCCTGACATAACTGTATAAAACAACCCAATGAAGAACATGAAAAACCAACATGAACATGGGCAACAATGTGATGCAACTTTTATAGCTGACTTGGAATGCCCAAACCAAAGGACAATCAACATAATGTGATTTTCCACAATAAAATGTTCTTATCTCGCACACTGCACTCACATCTGTTCTATGGGGCCTTTATCTTTTATTTTGCAAATGTGTAATGTCATTATTCTTGTTGTTTCTTCTATGGTTCTATTGTTCCTTCTATATGTTAATCATCTATGCACTGATGGAGTGTCTGAAACTGTTTGCCGATGACACCCTTATTTACACAGTAGTGAAATCTAAAGGTGACCAAACTAACCCACACAGGTGGTCTGGGTAACATAACTAGGTGGTGTGAAAAATGGCAAATGTATGTGAATGTTAAGAAAACTGTCGCAATGTCGGTAACCCGCAGGAGGCAAAAGTTCACATTTGACCATATGCTGGATGGGGCACCTCTTACACAGGTACTTACTTAGGTGTATATACATTCAATTGAGCCTATCCTGCACATTACACTTAGAAAAACTATAGAAAAGGCGTACAAGAAACTGTGTCCGCTGAAACGCTCCTTTAAACACACGACTCCTGAATTCAAGCGCGTTGCATACAAAACATTAATTATTCCTGTCTTGGAATATGCGAGTCTTGCATGGCATCCTCGCCCCATTAGTAGAATTTCAAAACTACAAGATACTCAAAACTAAGCTCTGTGATTCACATATAATTCTTACAGGTCCATAGCACTATGCAGTTCTGTAACCATGTTCCCTGCGAACACACAAATAGATTTAAGCTCTTGCACTGCATTCAGAATGACTTATCACAGTACGTATATTGTGCCATTCACTGGAAGAAGTCTATGTCGCATTCTTGAAGGCACCTTATCTGAATAGAATTTTCCAACAGATTGCTTCCGCTTCTTTTTTCCTCAAACCAGTAGGGACTCGAACAATCTACCTTTTCAAGTCACTTGGACAAACACTTTACTGCTTTTCTTATTCACAGTCTCATCATATATTTCTTACAGTCTGACTGAATTGTTGTAGTGTGTGGTGTTGCATATCTGTCATTGTCTCTTTACATTCTTTATCTTGTATTGTAACATCACTGTGCAATTGCTAACGAAATACTTATGAAAGGGTGAGCTAACATAGTCTATGGTACTCCGTACTGAAGTACTGTTTTTTTTCTTCTTGTTTATATTTCCTGTCTTGACTCATATTCTGTAGATCCTAAAATCATAGTGCAGTATTCTGTATCGTGTTATTTTTGTTTTGCTTTGTATCCCACCAACTCTCCTGTTACAGGGGTAGCAGTATGGCTGAAATAAATAAATATTCATTGAGGGACTCGTAGTATATTAGAGCACCAGGACGAACCTTGGGACTTCTAGCATGCTAGCCTGAAAATTGATGCTGAACTACAGAATATGTAAAGTGATGTTTCTGAAGTAGGTAAACTGTAGACAGCTAAAACGTGATTCAAACGATTAAAGTCATAAAACCATACCAGCAAACCTGACAAACTCAAAACTCAGGAGATTGCCCACAGCGTGACATGTGTGTGTGTGTGTGTGAGGGGGGGAGTACAGGCTATGCATTAATTTTGTGCACTTGAGATATCATTGCCACCAACTGTATTTCGATTCCTCTATGTCATAGGTAGCCACTATGGGGTGGAGCTGCGACACGCTATCGTTCCTTCCGTCGACCGCAATTGCGAAGATGCGTCGTCAATTGGCTCTCCAACATTGTACTTTTTCGCGGACACAGCTATTTCACCAATGACGAATGTGGTCTTCGTCTGTCTGTACCTGTAGTGGTTTGCTTTATCACATTTTAGGAACATCTTTTGGAACAGCGGTCGCACGTGGTCGTTTACGCTCCACGACAGGTTGTGCTCAACCAGAAAACCCGTGAAAAGGCACTAAGCATGTGCGCGAAACACATAGTATAGGCATTTCTTCTACTGTTTGTAGAGCACCATCGGAGGAAATGAAACTACTGTGACTGGACTGTGGACAGGACGAGAGCACATCTTCTCGAGACACACGCACAGAATGAAACACACGATCTGCTGTCACCTCCAGCCATGGATGGTCATGTGTCACGTGGCCATATGTGGTTCACTGCTCACCTCTTTACCCGTTTGTTGAGATTCTGTCACCGCAGCCTTCTGCAAAAAACGTGTTACAGGCTATCTAATTCTTCAGGAATACATTTAGGCAGCTTTTAAAGGAAAACAAGAGAAAATAGCCAAAGGCCCCAATTTTCCCGAGAGATTGAAGGGCTCGTCCGTACAATCGGGAGACTGAACGAAATTTGCGAATCTGTGAGACATGGCAGGTACGTAAAAAGAACAAAGAACAAAGTGCTGATGGTGGAGCAATGTGTCTTGTTTGTGTGTTTGTGATGGCTCCACAGAAAATTACGAACAGGCCCAACCCACTGTGCTGATTTAACTAAAAAGTGCTTTTTTGTGGTATTAATTTTATTTCACAACAGGATCAAGTGATATGCTTTAAAAAGCTTTGCATTAGTTTCAAGCTGCTTTGTTTGGAAGATTTAACAAAATTTAGCACAAGGGGCATACTATGTTTCCTACCATATCTACCATGGATAACAAAAGCATGTCAATCGCCTAGCCGTAGGTGAAACATAAACGACACGACAAGCATTCGAAGGCGCATAATGCTTTTCACTAGGAAATTTCCCTCTTTGCTCTGCCAGATAATTGGTACTGCGTGCTATAGAGTACAGGTTTAGTATCATACCAGAGCAAGATGAGGCCACAGTTTCTGACATCTCTTGTGTGTCTCATTCATTATTGGACATTATCTCCTTGTAGTGCTATCTAGTATGTCTTCAACTACATCATGTGTTTGCAATGCTGATGAACTCCACTGAAAGTTGTGCTCCGATAGAACACATCAAAGAGGAAAGAGCTCTTTCAAAATTCTTTGTTACCTGTATGGATAACCATGAGCCTTGGATCGGAATATTGATAGTAGAAAGCTGAAGAAAAGGGCTACCAGGACTAGACCAACGATTGCCATGACTGCAAATACAAATCAAAGTATAAGCAATCCAACTTCATATCAAGGCACTGTTATAACCAAGTATGTACCTAACTAACATACGACACGCAAGAATATTCAAAATTTCAAGCGGTTCTCATCTCAACTGAAATAATTATTAGCCCAATGCACTCAACTTTACCATATCAATCTGTGTAATAATTGCTGCTTTTCCTTGCTTTTTCTGGTGTGTGATGCTATTTCATAAAGTTCAGTTCCCAGGTTTCTAAAATTTGATCTTTACATACATATGCTGGGAAAGCATGTAGCAAAATAAAGACATTGCAGCATGCTGGTATCCTCCACTTTGTTGTGGCATGCCTGCGCAAGATTACCGCACCTCCCCACACCACCCCACCTCCCTGGAAGTCGCTATGTTGTTCCAGCCTCAGAACATCAGTTCTCTCATGTTCAACACTTGCCGCTCGCATCGATCCCGTCGTATGATTGTGTGTATGAGTGAGAAAAATGTAAGAGTGAAAGGGGGAGGAGTGAGACAGAGTGGTTGTATTGTCCCTTCAGATGACGCGCCCTTGGAAGTCGCTGGGAAGGTGTGTTAGCTTAGCTCAATTGGTAGAGCCCTGGACTGGAAATCCAGAAGATGTCGGTTCGAGTCCTACAGCTGGCTAACCTTTTCTGTGACTTCCATCTTTCAAAGCGTAAATTTGTTTCGTCCAGGCTGGAATGCTCCTCTGGAGATCCGAAGGCTATTTGGCGTACCATAAATAGGGTCCTGTCAAGGAATACAGAGAAAGCGGCACCTGGTGCGTGCCTACTCTCGCAGGATAGAGTTAAAATCAGCAGTCCAAAAGATATTGCAAACATATTTAATCATTACTTTTGCAACGTCGCTAGTCGTCTTAGTCCACAGACTGATCCACCTGCAGACGTCCCTTTTCCTATCTGTAACCCCACATCCTTTTTTTGACACCTACAAGTTGTTATGAAGTGATGTCTATTATTGACGGTCTAAAGCCACTAACGTCGTCTGGACACGATGGCATATCTTCCACATTTCTTAAAAGGTTTCGTAACTACCTTTCTCAACCACTAGCAGAATTGTTTAACGAAAAATTTTTCTGCATGGTGTTTTACCCGAAGAACTGAAGATAGCTAAAGTGTCACCCATTTATAAAAAAGGGAATCGATGTGACACTTCCAATTATCGTCCTATTTCCTTCCTTCCAACTGCTAGTAAGGTGCTGGAGAAGATAATTCTGCAATGCTTGGAGAGTTTTTTTTATTCAAACCAGTTGCTAAGTTCATCTCAGTATGGATTCCGGAAAAAGAAATAAACCACGCTTGCATTAATTCATGCGACGGAAAAAATTAGAATGAATACAGAAGAAAAAAATATTGTCTCTGGGCATTTTCGTTGATCTAACCAAGGCTTTCGATTTAATTAACCATAAAATTTTACTTCAGAAGCTAGATAGATATGGCATTAGAGGCACCACTTTAACATTAATAGAAAGCTTTTTGAGCCAACGGAAACAGTATGTCATTCAGTCTGGCTGCAGTTCCGAACTCGGAATGCTCTCTATGGGTGTTCCCCAGGGTTCAATATTAGGTCCCTTCTTATTCCTCGTCTACATAAATGACCTCCCTGACTTTCGTTCAACTACTTGTTTCCTTTACGCAGATGACACGACTATTTTTGTAGAATCTAAAAACCTCACAACACTATTTTGTAGAGCGAGCTCTGTTCTTGATAAGTTTAACTTGTGGCTATCACATAACAAACTTGTTGCTAACTTTCAAAAAACGTCGTATGTGGTTTTCCGACTGTCTCACAAGAGCCCAGATTTCACTAATTTGCAGCTTTCCTTCGGAGGGAATATCCTTTCTCGTGTTTCTGTCACCCGGTTTCTGGGCGTCTTTTTGCAGGAAAACTTATCCTGGCACCATCATATTAACCATGTGCAAAGTAAAATCTCCAGTGGATTGTATGCTCTAAGCAAGCTCAGGAACCTAGTCCCAACTAACATACTTTTAACCATATACTACGGCCTTGAAGTTTACGGCCTCACAAATAACTCTAATCTGGGCCCATTACTTTTTGCCCAGAAGCGTGCGCTACGAATTATCCTTTCTGTTGGCCGTCTGAAGTCGGTGTCGTTCGCTTTTTCTCTTTTGTCTGTACTTAATATTTTCGATCTCCGTGATTATAAAGTTGCCCTTCATATGCATAACTTTTTCTACAGGTCTTTTAACAGACAACAACTTAATTTTCAAAATTTTGTTCCACCATATTCCCTACGGAACGTGTCGCATTCTCTTCAATGCCCAGCCTTTTGCTCTAATTTCGGTCATTTCTCCCTTTATCCTTTTGGAACTAGGTTGTGGAATGAACTCTCACATAACCTAAGGTCAACAACTAGTTTTCTCGCTTTCAAGCGCTCTTGCAGATTACACTTTCAACAGCGGCATTAATCTCTTTATATAGTTCAATGACATGCCCATTTCTTCATGTCTGCATGTCCATTACTTCATTGTAGCAACCTACACCCTTTGTGCATATTGTATGTATTCACGTGTGTCATCTTGTATATTTCCTTGTCTCATTATGTGCGGGCTGCTGCCTTTGCAATGCCTCTCCCTCATAAGATGTTCAATTGTATTTGGATAACGTGTTTTCTTGCAGGACCGTTTAACAGGGTTTCCCCTCACGGTCCCTTATCTCAAGTGTGTTCCTGATTTTGTGTAGCACTAAGCAAATAAACAAATAAACAAATCCTGATCTATCCTGTATGCAAGATACAGGGGGGAAAAAAGCTTTAAAGCAGCTATATTACATGTACTGCCATTGCTGCAATCATATTAGCATGTTTTACAGTAACAACAGCAATAACAGTAGTACGATAATAATACATTTGGCCCTTGACTTTTGCGAAGGACTTCCTTGAAAGTAAAAATTTGTGAACATGAAGCCACTTTTAAAAGCAGTCAATGGCTGTCATTATGGCAAGTCCATCTCTTTTCCCTCCTGTTTGTCTCCACCCTGTTACCAGCAGCTGTAGTGAAGGCTTGGAAACCATTCAAAGCATCACTCATAATTAGGGCCTGACTTTTTCGGGTTTTATTTTTGGCCAAATTCGGGGGGTAAATATCGGGCGATATTTTTCGTTCGAAAATTCGGGTGTATTCGGGTTAAATCCCGTTACGGCATATTCTGTCATCAGGAATTCGGGTGTATTCGGGTGATTTTTTTTTTGTTTAATAAAAATTTGTCTTAACATGGAACTAATGTTTAGCAATGTTATCAAACTTTATTTTAATGCACGCTTATGATTGTGCCACGCGACCCGGATGTTTTCGGGTAGATTCGGGTTAAACCGGAATTTTACAGATTTCGTTCGGGGGGTAAATATCGGGCGGATACGGGTTTAACCCTAAAAAGTCAGGCCCTACTCATAATGCACCGTTGACCCTATACATGGCACACAGCTGTTTCTGCACCACCTGTCTGAAATATTGAAACTATGCTATGCAGGCAACTGTAGATCCAAAGCAGCGGTAGGCACTGCTCATCCCTTTAAATGCTTGTTGTGTTTGCCAGCTTCTGCAATCTGAGAGGGGATCACAGTAGGTGCTGCTTTCGCTTTCCCGAATTTGTCTTCTCAGACTCTCTAAAGAAGTCTGGTCTTGTGAAACAAAGGGGTGGAGGGAGGTAGAAACTTGCAAATAATTAAATTCGCGAAAGTCAAGGGCCACCTGTAGCAGTGTTTCACAGTAAATTGATGACAATGGAACAGAAATGGTCAATCACTCACTTTTTCGTTTTTTGGAGTCCCCCTTGGATTCTGCAGCTTCATTAATGAGGATCATTCCAAAAACAACAGCTGCATCTATGCATGTAAAGTCAAGGATTTCTCACAGTCCCTGCACATTTAATAAAATACACAACGCACACAAACGTGTAAACCACAATAATATATCTACGGGTTTTTTCATTTGTCAGCTGTTTTCTTCCATTTCTCAGGTGGAGGGTATGTACTTCCATAACAAGCCCCAATGCCACAGATAAACTTTCACAAGTGTTTGCATGTATCTTCAAAATATAAACTAGTTATACCTTAGTTTTTTTCCATAAGCCAAATCCTTATGAAGTCAGGTGTTATAATGATGAAGCTCACCATCCTGAGTGCTCGTATAGGGATGTCAGATGCACAGCCACTCACACAGTGGCTCTGGCACGACACTGCTCCAATGTGTTGCCCTCTTCCGCGAATGTATGACGCCAAGGGAACAGGAACTCTGCGCTTAGTCATCGCCTCTTGACCCACATTCATTTGACACTTTGTTTTTGCTCACTTTGTGCTCAGTTTAGTGTCCGCCATCCATTAAATATATGCTGCTGCATTTCACGCAATCAATGTAAAGCAATACCCATCATCAACATAACAGCAGAGACTGTTACAAGAGTCTTTCCACACGGTTGGGTAGCCCGCTTCAGAGTGCCCGCTACCATTTTCGTTTGACCAAGGACGACAGTTTGCTGACATCCTGCACTTTCTAGGCACATATCACATACGCACTAACACTTGCCATCCGCAAGTAAATGGATTACTTCAACGTTTTCAGTCCTGTGAAGGCTGCTCTCTACTGTGCTCAAGACAGCTCACCTTGGTTTGACACCCTGCCTACTGTGCTCCTCGAAATCTACACCAGTGTGCAGCCCTTACAGCACTTCACTCCAGCTTCCATCCAAATTCTTTGATGCTGCCCCTTCTTCTGATCTGGCTGATGCGTCGTCATTTCTCGCAAAACTTTGTGCGACCATGCTTTTACGGCATCCACAAAGTCATACGTTCGTCACCCGGGATCTTCTGGCATCCATGCACAATTTTTGTGCAGCATGACGCTGTCACACACGCAATGCAGCCACACTACAACGGCCCCTTCCTAGTCTTAGAACGATACCCCGAGTTGTACCGGCTGTCCATAGGGTCTTGCCCCAACTCAGTGTCCGTTGACACTCTAGAACTGGGCAACATTGGTGTGTCGACACCACGACCTACTCTATAAGAACACGACCATGACACTTGCGCCTCTCTCCAGCGCCGGAGAAAATGTTTCTCTTAGTGGCCGCTGCAAGGTCGCGGCGCCACAAGTAACCCCCACAGCAGACGCCGCTCCACGTGTTGATACGGTAGTTTTCGTTCCTGACTTGGGTGCCTGTTTCTACCGTGTGAAGTTCTGGTTAGTCGTCCATTGAGTGGTTTGTGATGGTGTACTGCACCGTCCCACTCTGCAAGTCGAAGCGAGGAGTGTCGGACCCGAGTATTTCGTACCGCGAAAGGTCCTGAAGGTGTCGAGTGTATGCGCAACGTGATTGTAATGAAAAAGCAAAGTAGATGTGGTGAGATTTCTGCCAAATAGTCAGCAGACAAAATTAAATGGAATAAAAAGAAGTATCTGTTCAGTTATGTGTGCTGTGTTCTTTGTAAAACTTTGAATTAAAACCAACTAAAACTGCATGCTGTCCAGTAGTGACAATGAAATGACAGCTAACATACTCATTCGCAAAGTCAAGTAACTACGGGTCCACGCTTAAACTTTGGAGCACGATCGCGCATGGCAATACAGCCGCGTATATCAATTACTACATCGTTTGTGGCGCTTTATGGCCGTGATGCTTTTGCGCCACAAAACACACAATCACTCATCTCAGTTCAACTTCGTATTATCAAAGTATAATCAAACGTATTATCGAAGTTATCGAAGCGAAGGGATCGAAGTATGTTTCATTGTCTACAAGAGCGTACAGTTACGTTTTGACGTAATCAAAATATACAGCTATACATTTCTCCCAACATTGAACAAGTTCTCTCATCCCGTCAATGAAGAATTCCGGCCGTACGTTCCTTGATCCAAGACCTCACTTGGTGCTTCACTTCATCATTCGTGGTGAAATGAATGGCGTTAAGGTCCCTCTTTGAATTCGGAATAAGTGGTAGTTCCAGCTTGCAAAATCTCGAGAGTATGGGGAGTCCGGTACGACATCACAGGAAGTTC
This sequence comes from Ornithodoros turicata, assembly GCF_037126465.1. Lineage (NCBI taxonomy): Eukaryota > Metazoa > Arthropoda > Arachnida > Ixodida > Argasidae > Ornithodoros > Ornithodoros turicata. The sequence goes on along the minus strand of NC_088205.1, from coordinate 45,117,457 downwards.
GCCGGTGACGTGCGATGTGTGTGTTTCAACGTTATCGTGTTGCAGGAGTAACGCTTCAGCAACGACTCGCTCCTTCGATATGCATGGCTGGTGTCATGCGAAGATCGCTTTCAGTCATTTCTTCCAACTGCTTTCGACCTTTGTCATCATCAGTCACAGAAGCTGGTCTATCACATTCTATTCGACCTATCTATATATAGTCTAGTTTGGAGCTCGATCGCGCACGGCAATACAGCCACGTACATCAATTACTACATCGTTTGTGGCGCTTTATAGCCGTGATGCTTTTGCGCCACAAAACACACAATCACTCATCTCAGTTCAACTTCGTATTATCATCGGTTGAAGCACAGTGTGAAGCGATGAATGTTTTACCAAGGATATTCGTCAAATGGGGCCCCCCGGGATACCACATATCCTGTACAAGCACTGTCAGAAGCAAGGCGGCTCTAGGTGCGAAAATTCATGTATTTTTTGCATAAAGTAGAACTAACTTGCGTTAAGCGTGCATATTAGACGTCTTTCGCATCAGGATACACGAAGAACGCGTAGACATACGCACAAACCAATGCTAATAAACATTGCCGATATTACAGCAGCCGTCTCCCGTTCGCTCGTGTCGTGGGGTGCGCACGTGGCGCCCCTAGCGAGCATGTTGAGCGCGAAACCGGTTTTCCCCGCTTCGGGCCGCGGACAGCGGACCCATAGGGGGATCGGCGAGTGTCATGGTCGTGTTTCTATAGAGTAGGTCGTGGTCGACACTAGCCGCTTTCACCTTGCCAGCCGAGCTGGATCCAGAGACTCCCACAATCCACCACGCGTCGGAAGAACTCCTATACCTCCTTCCATTCCTGCAAGAAGGTATCCTGGAGCCCCTGCCTGTACTGTTTCTGCCACCCAGGCTTCTCACGCTTTTTTTTTTCATGGGGGAGGGGGTGTGATGTGGCAGCCGCACTGCCAATGTTCATCACAGTTCCACCTGTGCGCGACCAAGCGTGAGAGCCAGCTAGTTCCGCTTTGGCCTTCTGACCACTTTGTCATTAAAAAGCTATCTCTCTCCTCGTTTACTTGTCGCCTCAGTCCCAACAGATGCTTTGAGGGGCTTGATTACAGGATGTCCCCCCATCTCCCACTCCTTCATGCTGTCCTCTCTCCATCTGTCCACATCTGTACACCGTTCATAGCCACAGTTGCTTTGCAGCGCTAACAGGGAATAATAAAAACGAAAAACGTTATGGGCCTCTCCACACAGCACATTATGCAGCTGGACGCACTTGAGCGTGATGCTATGTAGCAACTACCAAAAGCAGTCAAAGCTAAAAAGCTATTTCAAATATGTCAAACATTGGTTTTTCCAGCATTTTTCGTAGTGTGGGATAGCTCGTGGGATAATGCACACTGTGCAAATTTCATAACAGGCCCCTGACTTAGGTCAACCCCCCTACAGCGACATACCTCACATAACGATTAAATTCGTGATTACCATCAGCACCACCTTATGCTGGTTTTACTATACTTCATTAGTAGATGTTGCAGTAGCGAGAAACCAAGAAGCCTTCTCCAAGGCAACAACCACAATTCAATGTTGGTTAAAGCTGTTATTAACATAGCGACGACACTGTGGAGGCTTCATTATGCCAAACACTAAAGGTTTGGGCAAATGGGTTCCATAGTAACATAAAAGCGTGTTTGCCAAGCATCTTTAAGTATAAGCAAGTGTGTCCACAGCAAGTAAGCACAACAGTTACTGACTTTGTGTTTGTGTCTGTCTTTTGGTGTTGTGTGTTTTGTGTATGCATCAACTTCACCAGCTCGCTTGCTAGCCATCTTTTCGTTACAACAGTTACACTTTGTCAGAAAACCAACTAGCAGTATAAAGATATGTACTAATATAATGATTCTCATTCTGACTTACTGTAGGCATCTTGCTACAGTTTTTGGAGGGCATAGATGAAATCCTGTCAAATACCTGCAAAACACTTTTGTGCACTATGTACAGCCAAACCTCAATATAATGAAACGTTATACAACAAAATTCGTGGTACAGAGAAATAACTTCATTACGAAGATTAATTCTCACCAGCTCACCACCTCCACCAGCTTTCTCACCTCTCTTTACGTTCTATTCCCTGCCTCACTTAGCTGCCACATCTTGTCGGACTCGATAAAATGATATATTCTGTGCAACATAAGAAATTGTGTTTTCCATGATTTTCTTTTTTACGAAGTTCGACTGTATTGTATTTCTACTGTGTACTAGTGCTTCGAATGGAAAGGATACTGATGACAATAATGATATATGTTTCCACAACCAGTTGTCCACCGCTGCTACTGTGAATGTAAGCCTGCAAGGCAAGCAAACGCTTCCATTATTAACCTAGACCCAAGGTACATGTTTGAATACCTGTACAGCTGAGGGCAACAACACCAATGCCCAGAAAGTCATTGTAATGAAGATATTTCAGTGCTTATTCTGACTGCACCATGTTCATTCACCTCTGGTACACAAAGACAGCAATGTTGACAAAATTATGTGCAATATCAACCAGCATATTTTGTGAGGAATGTTTGGAATGAACTTAATTCATTAAGTGTGAAAAACCTGCTGTGGGTTAATAACCTGTGTGCCTAAGTAAGAAAGAAACAACTCAAAGGACGACGGAAGCGAAAATAAGCTGCAAAGCTGTTTACCTGATATTGCGGTGTGTACCAAAACAATGCGAAATTCGAGTTAGATTTACGTATATTAGTTGAAATGCCGCCATAATCGCGATATAAAATTCGGCCGTGGAGCACTCTGAGCCCCTGGTGAGCGTCGCCGTGCTGCCGTAGCAGACCACAGAAGTGACGCACGTTGTCTCTCTTGTCGGAGATCCTGACTTTCATTTCGCGGTTGTTTTGCGATCGGAGGTTTATTTGTGAGACAAGAAAAATTGCACATGCTTGTGAAGCATTTCCTGGCTGTGCTACAGCATGTTGCAAACTTCCTTTCGGCAACGCGAGGACAGAGTGTTCCTTGGACAAACGACACATGGACAGACAGCACAAACACAGCGTCAAACATCGACTGCTTACATTGCTGGCTGTCTTACCTTGCGTTCGGCCAGGATATGTTTCAGAACAAACACGCTCTACTAGTCTGCGGTTGTTTCCGTGGCCATATTGGCCATATCGGCCATTGGCGCTCGACTGGCAATCGAGAGATGCGTAGTTCAAATTCTGGCGATGTCTGACTTTTTTGATGACTGTCATATTTCAATTGTTTCCGAAAGACAGGAAACTTATTCGTGCCGCGAATCCGTCTATGCCTACTTGGACACAGGCGAAACAACACAAGTAGTGCGCAAATACATTGTTGACGAATGGTTCAACACAAATCCGGAGATGCTCATTAACCTTGGCTTGTCAACGAAGTACATCAGGCTGAAAGAAGGAGCGGCCCCTTCTGTATTTTCACGGAAACGGAAGGCACAAATCTTTACCTCCACTTGGCGTTTCGGCGTCTGATTCCTGCTGTGGGGGAAAAAAAAAAGAGAAGAAGAAACATAGGTACGAACCCATCCCTCATCGGATATATCGCCTTCAGACTTTCACGAGATCTCCGAATCGAACATCTTGAGGCGTAGTTCGGAATTCACCGTGTTTATCCTGTTCACCTGGCAGCCGCACATTGAGCTGGAGGGATATTTGACGTCACACGCTCCTCAGATTTTCCCACAATTCTTTGCGGCAGCGGGCGCGCTCCACGGGCGATCATGTCGGGTGGGCGGCCCAGCGCGCCCGTAATCGTCAAAAATATGCCCATCCATACATCGTACTCACAAAATACTAGTGGCACCATAATTCTACGTAAGATTTACACCTTGTTCGGATCCTTTCTTGCAATTGGCAAATTTCACTTTCGTTGTCCTTTAAGAAAACCTGAGAAACGACTTTGGGCGCTGAAGGACTGAGGCACGTTCATTAAGGACTTTGAATGTTCACAGTGAAAGTTGTTGAAATAAAGTGGAATTGTGGTGTCCTTTACTCAAAATTCAGACTGTTAGAAGCCAAAAAAATTGGTCAGCGACTGTACTGCTTCGGAAAACGGAAAATGAACCGAAACTAGCTTGGAAGCGAAAACGGAACCAAAAAGTGAAGCTTTTATTTAACATAAAGGGAAACCAAAAAATTATTATTTTCGGTAACAAATCCTGGTTTTGATCCATGAGACGACCGGAACTTGATTCTGCTGCGATTCACCGTGTGTGTTGCACTGTCCGATCAACATAATTCTCATGAAAGAATACCACCATGCATCCACCGCTTCAGATCGTCCCAATCACATTGCCCTGTATTTTCTCCGTCAGCAAGCGCTGTTGGATGGACAAGCCCCACACTTCCGAAGTGCACTTCAACCCGTCTCAAACGGTGTGAAGGGTGCATCTGAGCACATGGCATGGGAAGGTACGTCACTTAACCCCCGCGTCAACCCTCTTTGAATGGCAGGCGGTGCCCTTCCAAGCAAGCGCTTGCAATGGATATGAAATATCAAGCTTAGACAAGGAGACCCGTCGGAGTGGGACGAAACCCCTGCGCACCCGGAATATGCAAAAAAAAAAAAAAAAATACCCAACTGCTTCTGATGAGATGCCTGTGTCCTCTGCTAGTCGGGACACCTTCCTTTGCATACACCGTATTTATTCGATTCTAGGCAGATACTTCTTTTCAAAATTTCTGGTTACGAAACTACGGGTGCGGCTTAGATTTGAGGATGTGGTCAGCGCGATTCCGTCTAGTTCCATCCGGTTCCGCCACCCCCACGCGCAGCGCATGCCGCCAGCAATTATTGTGTTTCCAACATGCAGCGTGTTTGCGACGGTATGGCACCAGTGAAGCGATGCCACTACACTGCGGCGTTCAAACGCAAAGTTGTTCTCGCTGCCGAGCAAACATCAAACCTCCAGGCGCAGCGAGAATTCAGCATTGATGAAAAGAACGTGCACCGCTGGATCCTGAACGGCCGTATCAAGCGTGCATCGCTAAGCCAACTTGCTAACTGGGTAGCTGCAGCTTGGCATGAGATTCCCGCAGAGCTGATCATTTTTGAAGTGTTAATTTACATGAATCCCAAGAGAGTGCGCTGTGGGAGGAGGACAGCAACAAGGGGTCTAGTGACGATAACAGCGACGACGATGATGACCACGACGAGTGACATGCCGAGTGCCGATAATAAATGCGTGATTGTTCATAACTTTATGCGGATCGGGGTTTTTTTTTGTTTTGTTTTTTCAGCCATGGGATTTCCAGGGGTCGGCCTAGAATTGGGACTGGCCTACTGGCCTACGGTAAGCACTTTCCTTGCATGAGAACAGAGTCTGTGCATGCAAGTTTAAAGCATTAAAAATAATTTCTGATGCTGCTTGTCCAAACCACGACCTAATAGATTATAACAACCATGTCATAGGCACCCCTCCCTTCCCAGCGCTGCATTTGGAAGCTAGCGGTGGCGCTACTCATTGGCCCGGTTATTGCTTCCTCAATTTCTGCAATACTTTGTACTTACCTTAACTTAGTATTTTTTTACACATGGTGGATGTCCCACAGGCGATGCTTCTTTCTAAAGTTGATTATGATCATTCTACGCGTTTTCATAGGAGCTGTTGCTGTCGTCTGCTACGGTAGTCATACATCTGCTTCTGCGCGTTCAAAATTAAAATTTCCATTGTCCAATCATGATGTAGATCTCGCGGGCCGATGAGTAGTGCCCTTAGCAGATCGTGCAGACAGGCTCCTCATAGGGGTAGCCGATTATGACATGTTCGTTATAATCTAGTAGGTCATGGTCCAAACGCGTTTCATCCCGCAGATTACTTTGTTTCATACTGAGGTACGTACAGTATTGAATGGTCCTCGTATTAATACACAGTAAAACCCTCTGATAACGGTATCTCGTATAATGATATTCCCTATAAAACGATGGTTGATAATTTTACTGTCAAAATATACATTGTTTCTATGGAGAAACGACCCACGTACAGTGATGAAGACCGGGGTCCCGAGTACTCGTATAATGATGTTGGACGCTGTCCTGTGCGTGTAACCTCGCGGCAAAAAATCGCCGCGATAAGATACAGTAGAATCTCGATGATACGAATCTTACAGGGTACAGGGTAGCGGAAAAAATTTGTATAATCCGAAATTCGTATCAAAAGAATTAAACCAAAATAAAAATTGAGGCAAGAAAATAGACAGCGACTGTTCATTTTCCAATACTGTCAGTGAAAGAGGTCGGTGGTAACGCTTTTATGTCCCCGTATTTCAAATTCGCGAGACGATTCAAAAGGCAAAGCACATGCTTTCTACCCGCGAGTCGCGTGACAGTGTTTTAAAGCGAGCTTCTCCTAAAGCACGCAGGCATTAGTTGAAGCCGACTTAAGGAATGGGGACGTGTAATATTGCCAGAAGTTGTCCTGATATGTTCCCTCCACGAGTTCTGGTCGCTATTTTCCAAACCCAGTGTGATGTCACCCAGCTTCGCGTTCTTTTTTTTTTTTTAGCATCTGTTTCTTTTTCTGTTGCTATACGCGGGGTGGCGCGCGACTATCGAGGACTCGCTATTTAGGTTAACCCTCGTTTAACGATGGAATTCACAATTACCGTCAATGTTGTTATACGTGGGTTTCACTGTTTTAGCTTCCAATGGACACAATAGAAAGTAAAACACAAAGATGCAAACAAAAATGGGAATTTAAATATTCTGCAATATGTGGTTGAAAATGAACTACTCACGACTCCACGATTTGTCTTGTGCATGAAAGGAGGTCCTCGAATGTGGTTCCACATTTGGCCAGATGTCATGGCAAATACAATGCACTGTAACAAGAAAATACATTAGCACGTGGTACTGACTTTTTATCACAATAAAGCATCAGGGATGTCCTTGAAGAACACGTCCTAACTCTGTTGAAACTCTCGGATTCAGCTTAAAAGCCCTTCAGATACAATTACTACCGTAATTTCTGGCACAAAATACTCATGTTATGCAGTGTAATTCCGTGCTCAATACATGGTATGCCTGTCCGGGTTGTAACCTTTGCTCAAGTCACAATCATGTAGACACATGATGGGCAGAACCTTGTACATTTCGCTCTTGGATGCCCTACTTTCGGGTGACTGATTTCGGAGCTGGCTTTCGGCTCATGGTACTCAGAGCAAGAAAGGCATAGATGAGTATCTAACAGGAGCGCAGCATCTCTTTTACCTATTTCTGATTGCTAGAGGTCCTTAGTCACAGGACATTCCTTAAAGTTGGACTCCGCAACAAAATCACCACCAAGGTAGTGGCATATCCGTAATCTTTGGGATTTCAGGAACATGCGTACGAAATATATCTGTCCAAAACCACGAAGATTTTACTCAAACAAATTATTATGAACCGAGCGCTTCGTCTCTGTGAAGTGAGAGGGCACTGAAAACAACACACTGCTGACATCATCCGGCATCGGGCAAGGGAGAAAGAATGCAAACTTGGAAGCAGACGACAATGCTGGGTGACGTCACGGAATCCTCTTCCGGACGAACCGCCGTAGTGTGGAGCTCTGTTTTCTGCTCTTCGCATTTCGGTTTTGGTTTGCTAATGTCATCATTTACTAATTAATTACTCGCACAAAATGAATGCGAATGTTGTATTCAGTATAGAGGGGGTGGTTCGTGTTCAGTATGATGCTCACCTATTTTTTTTCTCGAATCCTTGTGAAGCCTCCCTTTAAGAGTTCCACTCAAATATGCTTTGGATGACCACAACAACAAAGTGATGTAAAAGCTACACTTTAAGCCAATAGTTGTGGAATGTTCAAAGGTTCTGGAATCGGGCTGTGGCACAGGAGTTCGACATTGCGGATGGCTCCATAAAGGTGTAGAAGATTGCTGAGGTGTCACTAAGAAAGCTGAACAATCTGGAAAACGCTCGAAGAACTTAGCTTGGACTTTGAGAGGAAGCAACTACAACAGCAACTCCTCATCTATGAGTTCAAACTTGACTACAGTGCCAATGAAGTCACTTGAAGCATGTGCGAAGTAAAGAGGAAAAATCTGTGGGGAACATGACAGCAAAAAGGAGGACTGCTAAGCTCAAGCTTGGCAGCCTGAGCCTGAAAGAAAACATCCCCCTCGAAGATCAACCATAGTTGACCCACATGCTCAACATGGCATCAATGGGTCCAAAGTGTCAATGTACAGAAAATTGAGCCATAGATGAAAAACTACAGCTTGTCCAAGAATTCCAAGCTCGGACGCCGCCACCACCACTGTTACAAGTGAAGCCAAGAGAACAGCATGGGACGGGATTGTGAACATAGTTGTAGAAACTAGAGGTGTGCGAATATTCGAATTCTCGAATTCGAATCGAATATCAAACGCTCGAACTATTCGATTCGCGAATCGAATATCCAATATTCGATTTTTCGAATATTCGACTATTCCACGAATATGAACGACACAATCCGAAAGTGGGCTTCACCTGATGCTTCTGTGCATGAGGTGAAGCCTGCTTTATGAAATTTCCCTTCCTACAGGACCAACACAGGCGGGACGGTGTTTAGTTTAAGATAACGTTATCCAAAGTTAGTTTTGTAAACATCGTCTGTGGAAGGGGTGGCGCCCCTCCCACATGTAGTTTAGCGGTGCCGACGAGGGACTTTGACTTGATGTCTGTGAGGTTGCCTTTAAAAATGAGGACTCTCGAATAATGACTACAGTCCACTAGCAAGAAGAGTGTCTTAAAGATGTCATTTACGTCTAAAATTTCAGTAGTGCAACTTCCTAGGGCGAGTGCAAAGAAACTAAAAGGTGTTTATGGCAAAGCTGAGGCAGGATGCCAATTCGTTTGTTTCACAAATGGCCTGTGGTTGTCTGAAACAATTACATGATTACAACAATTACAAATTACAATCAAATTACAAATTAAAATTACAGCCTCATCCGTATAACGTGCTACTGCCTGGCATACAATTTTGAAATGAAGGTAAACACTCCAGTACTCCAGTAAGTGTAGGCTCACCTGAAAAGCAGGAAGCACTCTCATGTAAAATTAAAGAGCAGGGGCTTTAAACAGAAGAATTGCATCTCTCTCTTGTGACAGTTAATGCCAGAAAAATTACACTAAAGCCATGGGCTACAAAATGGAAACTTTTAGTGCGAAAGTCACATATTGTAAATTTTGCACGAATATTCGATATTCGATTCAGTATTCGGAATTTTCCCCCCCATTCGATTCGATATTCGATTCGACTTAGAATATTCGGATTCGCACACCCCTAGTAGAAACCCATTACATACGAAAGATAGTATTAGAGAATGGGATAACTTAAAAACTAAAAGCAGAGCACAGCCAGGTATTCTGCTTTGACTTTTCTATACACTAACAGGTTACGTCATAAATACAGGAAGGGGTATAAACAAAACAGCTGCTAATATGTGCAGCCATTTTGCAGATAGGAGCTCTTAAAGTAGCACTGAAGTAATTTTTAACACCTTGTTTTCTTCCTATAAAACTGTCAAGTAGGCCAGTAAGATGCACCATGCGAAGTAATTCACACCACAGAGTCATAATTACCGCAGAAATTGAATTTAAAATATGCCGCAAAAAGCGACCGTGCGCAACGGCGGTGAATAGCAGTACCAGCCTGTGATCTGCCTGGAACCTTGCGCTCACGCTATAAGGAGAACGCTCGCTGATTGGTCTAGAGAAATGTCAGCTACTCCGCTGTCGTCTGCTACTCAGCTGTTCGGGGTACTGAAAAAGCCTTTCTCCTGGCTCGGTAATGATTCGGTCGCTCCTTCTATCCCCAATTCACCGGGAGAACTGGCAAAACTGGTTTACGGCTGCAAAGGGACAAGGCACTGACCCCCACTGACCAGCGAACCAGACCGAGTTCTCCTCATAACGTCATCGGTGACGTGGCGTCATACCTCCTCATCCTCGTTATACCTGGAGTGGTGAGTTGAGGGTGAAGGCGCGGAGCCATGTTTATGCGAGTTTTTTTCTGGGAACCAAATTGCACACATCAAAACCTTTCGCGCTATTCGGTAAAATGACACACACACTTTCATCAGGCGTCTTAATCTGCAAATTTTTTGGATGGCCCTCTGTACTCCTTTAAAGGGATTGCGACAAGACACCCCAGGTTATACCAGATCAACGTAAAACTAAGACTTTCAGGTCCCCCACTCACTATGAACCTCGATTTACGAGTCCCTAATTTTATAAGTATCAATTTCCTGAGAAATACCTGCCTTTCATAAAGGTCATGAAGGTTTCATGTCGGTTGTCTCATTAAGTTCCTTAATGCAGCCCTAAAGGATGTTTATGCAAACCACCTTATGCAATAAGGTTGAAGTGAAGAGTTTTCCTTGGCTCGGAACATCCTTAAACTGTTTTATGCAAACAGGCCCAGGTTTTACCAGTTTATACCTTAACATAAAATTACAAATAAAATTTTGCTTTCACTGTGTGTACAAAAAAACTCCAGTTTCATTTCCTGCCAATTTGCACTGAGTGTCTTCACGTTTAAAGTATTACCACTGAAAAGTGAAAACCATCAATTCATGTCGAACAAAATAACCACAGATTTTGCATGTCGAATTCCCGAAAAATTAAACACCATAAACCAGAAACCCCAGTAACAAGTCATATGGAAGAATGCTGAAGCTATCTGGCATTGCATCACCATCAGCATGGCCCACATTCTTTTTTTGCTCTTCACAGAGCAGTAAGGTTCCTTGTCCAGGGAACATGTCAAGCAGGATGTGTATGCACAATACCGCATGTAAGACATGACATTACCTGACACAACAACAACGTGCACAACTCCTTTGTTTAACATGCACGCAAAGTCTTCGCCATAAAATGTCATCCATACCAGTGCTGCAATTCCCCAAGACGTCTTGTTGTAGAGAAAGTCCAAATTGTTGCGTCTCATATACAGTAGTGCTCCGATGAGTGCAAACAAGATGACCAGAGCTATGGTACCTGAGTAGCTTGGAGGCCTGAACACTCGTATCTGAGCATGGAAGATCCACAGTACACTGATTAGAATTGAAACATGGCAGCAAGCTAGAAAGGTGCAAGAGTGAGTGGCATAGTCCACTGAACAATATTGTCCTAGTGACTTTAAAATGTATGAGAAGAACAAATATCTCACATGCACATCTGCTCGTTCAGCAACCCAGCGTGCAATAGTCTCAGCAGCAAATCCAATTCTGCTCCAAACAGAGACAATAGTACAACATTGCATAACAATGCGAGGGCTAAGAGGGATTTATAACATATATACAAGTCAAAACTGTACGACATCTAAGCAGAAGCTCTGATCACATGTGCTTTCAGTAATAATTCTAGAACTGACATGGTTCTAAGGCTCTACCAGATGCGATTTATGACTAGGGCCTGACTTTTTCGGGTTTTATTTTTGGCCAAATTCGGGGGGTAAATATCGGGTGATATTTTTCGTTTGAAAATTCGGGTGTATTCGGGTTAAATCCCGTTACGGCATATTCTGTCGTCAGGAATTCGGGTGATATTTTTTTTGTTTAATAAAAATTTGTCTTAACATGGAACTAATGTTTAGCAATGTTATCAAACTTTATTTTAATGCACGCTTACGAGTGTGCCACGCGACCCGGATGTTTTCGGGTAGATTCGGGTTAAACCCGACTTTTACAGATTTCGTTCAGGGGTAAATATCGGGTGGACACGGGTTTAACCCTAAAAAGTCAGGCCCTATTTATGACCAGCAAAATTACAGTTTACAGAAGCCTATAAGGATGACAATGGTAATGGTTCTGTCTGAAGCTATAATTTTTTTGTCAGAAAGGTGATGTCAATAATTTAAAAGCCGCAACGCTACAGTTATGGCTAGAGGTGAGGCATCCACACCACACCTGTGTACGTAAAATCTGTGACTGCATTTGCAACCAGCTAGCTGGTATAGATGTATCCGCATCCGTGCAGATGTTGAGCATATCCGCACATCTGGATTCATTGTATTTGTGGGAAAAACTCCACATGTCATGTGCACTTTTCAGCATGCACATCACTCATGAACATTATGTCATCCAGAATCGTCCAATAAAATGCTGAAGGCAGAGCAATGCAATAGATGGCACACCTTGACACCAGTTTTGATTTTTTGCGTCAATTGTGCCTCCACCTGGGGGACGTCGACACAGGTACTAAGGCTTATTTGCAGATAAAATGTGGATATCCACACATACCACAAAGGTGTGCAAATTTATCCACACTTTATCCACTCAGATTACAAATCCTTACGCTTCTATTCGCAAACCACGATGTAGCGCGGATCCGCGGGTATAACTGCACTCCTGCACACCTTTGTTATGGCTGCAAAACCTGAAGTTTCTCGACTGTCTCACGTGGAAACTCTGTCAGTAGACCCTCTGACCCTTGGTTCTGCTTTAGGAATGCTGTCCTCTTCTTGACTCTCTTCATTGCTCTAGCTGTGTACTATAAATTTGCCAGTATATCACATCTCAGCTGCATTTGAGACCTTGGTTGTGTATCTTCAGTCTATGTTCCCCAGACTCTTGGTTTTTGGCAATGAGTCCTTGTCACCATGCTTGGTACTTCAAGTTTTAAACAAATGTGACTGGAAACTAGTAGTGTGAAAAAACAAGTAGCTTCTAAATTTACAGCTTTTTCCAGGTTTCAATGCACCTGTAAGAAATAGCACGAATAAAAGTTGGCTGCACCTCCGGGCCAAACGTATTTAAATGCAATCACTTAGTAGGGGGTAGTTTTTTGGATGCTATTAATTTGTTATTGATGTTTTGTGAAAGTGTTTTCTGCACAGTTATCATGGTGGTTACACAACTTCAGTGATCACATGGTGGCCCTATGAAGCTATGGACGGACCTACACAATGGTCGACCCTATGTAATAAAATGCATTACCTCTGAATATCCATGCTATCACCTTTCTTTGGTTTTCCCTTGTCAGGGAAGTGCAAGAAAACTGGAGCAGAGTTCTGACCAAGCTGAAAAAAAAAAAATTTTTTTTACATGTAATAAAATGTTTATCACAGTCAGTCACACAGCACCTGCTAATTAGAACGAGCTCCCTACCCCAGAGTTTTCTAAGTTTAGGATATACTATTACAACATGCAGCAAGATGTTGTGTTCTAATCTCGAGGGAATATTTGGTTCTTGCAGAGGCGCAGCACTCTGAGCATCAGCAACTGAGACCCCAGGGACATTCCAAACAGGTTGGATGGTAAACCAGGATGGAAAATGTAAATGAGACAAGAGGTTTACAATAGCTGTGGCTACATGAATGCAACAGGAGTATTATATCAAGTTATCACACCTTCTTGCACTTATCCCGACTGAGGGACTGGTTGACGGAGAGGATCCGTTGTGATAAGTCCATATGATATACTTTTGTCACACTCATGTAAATGCAGCTATTAACCAGTACAATGATTAAAGAAGCACAGAAAGCAATGTTGTCGCTACCTTTTTTTTTTTAACGCTAACCTGACTACTAAAATGCCCCATGCAAGGTGATTCGTTCGACAGATGCAAAAATCTCGCAGAATTTGATTTTAAAAATAGCGACTGTGCTCAACGGTGGCAACTACCCGCCCATCACTACGACACAGCCCGCTAACTTGTTTGGAGGTTTGGAGAAACGTCGTCTGCCACACAGAGAGAGAATTGGGACAGAAAAAATTAAATAAAATGTGCGGAAAGTGCTGGCCCCGATTAGCGCACGGTCTCTCTTGTAACCGTAATGACATCACACCCTTTTTCTTCCTCCTCCTCTTTGTCTCACCCTGCAGAGCGTGCTGATCGGGAATATGCACATCAATGTTCAGGGAGTTTCTTTTTTTCTAAGAAAAATGTTGCATACAGGGATACAGAGAATCTTAGTACGTACCAACTAGCCCAGTTCAGAACTGTTGTCACAAACAGGGATATTTTTTGTCACATCTCATAATGTGTCAGAAACAGAAAATCTAGATGGCTTTCTGGGTTACTTTAAAGTATACTTACTGAGGTCTCCTACAGTTAACACTTCCTCCTGCCAGCACACAACACTTTCAATGCATTCACAAGGAAAAGAAGACTTACTGAAACAAACACATCCGAACCCTCATCGTAGTCTACTAGGCCGAAGAAGAGCTTGTTTGAGTATGCTTGGGAGTATCTCCAGGAGTTAGCAACAATTTGAAATTCCTCATTTGCTTGCCTGAAACACAAAATATAAGTGACAGTGTGGTGGACAAACCCCATAGTGCAAAGCCTCAGTCTGGGCAGAAACACAAGAATGAAACCTGCAAAAGTTTAATATCTAAACCACATGTCACAGACATATAAACATACTGCAAGAAAAAGGGTAGGACAAAGTTCAAAAAGGGCCAACGAAACAACCACGACCAAAAGAGGAACAGGGTCAAGCTGAAGTATAGAAGGTTACAGAAGGTGTCTGTAGGCAGGTTGAATGGACACAAAGGCTACACTAACACAATTGCCTGCAGCTTGTTAAAGCTCCTCTCAGAAGTTGCTTTAGTGTACGGTCAAACTCCTTTAGAACAAACGCCTTTTTAATGAGAGAAAGCGACAACACTACAACAAAACTTTTTGCTGTAGGCCTAATGTAATTCTCGAACACTTATAACAAATTCCTTTACCATGAATATACAGGAATCGCAAAGTGATTTTCAAGTCTGTTCCACCAAGTTCTAACCCATACAATGAAGTTCTGCAGTAGAATTGCGAACTATACGCTGTGCCCCATCCTCCCAGCGTTTTCTGGGGGTTCCCAGTGGCACCCCTTTGTGCCCAGGGAGAGGGGGGCGGATTCCAACCCACCATCTGTGCTTACTGACCTGGACTAACCTCACTGAGGTGTGCTAACCTAACCTAATGTACACAATGTATACATGTCATATTATGATCCAACATTTCTCTACCTCTCAGACCTCACAACTGTATAATTATTACATTTGTAGATTCTTGTATATGGCCTTCCTTCACTTCCACACAATATATCATTTTCAACACACTCATTACTTTTTAGAAGCCATAAGCCCATCTACAAAACTACTCCTGCCCATTTTTGCCGGACCAAAGTCTCAATTGTGGTGTAATTAAAGGCTGACATAATACGTAGGAATAAAAAGTTGCTACATGAAATAGAGATGATGTTTTGTTTGTCTTCTAATGGGTGTTTAGGAGAAGTTCACCAAGACAAAGCTGACTGGACAACCTCTACACTATGCCCTATCCCTAGTCATAGATTTATAAGATTTTGTACTACGTAAATTCAGTATACATCCTTTTAGCGAATTTGCCTTTACAACAAACATTTTTGTCACAGCCTCTTGAGTTTCATTGTAAAGGCGTTTGACTGTATCATGTTCCCAGCTATACGTAATTGTTGTTTCTGCCTTAAGAGAGGGAGAGCAGTGAGCGAGTTATTGGTTCCATTTAATAGGAATCTCCATACCATGAAATCTTCGTGCCTCGTTGGGCATTTTTGCTCATAATGAAATGCTTGGCCTTGGTAAGAAAGTTTGTCAAGCTACTTCAGGTTCTTCTCCTTCAAAGTTTTTGTTGAAAGACAATAAGCTTGATATGCCTCTCAGGATTGTCCTCAATGAAAACAACACTTGGCAACAACATGTTTAAAAGTTTATTCTAAAACTGACTACAATTTGGCTCTCGTTCTTTTATTCTAAAATCTCATTCAATTTTGTCCTTGCCCAACACTTTATTGTTAAAAAACTCTGAAGATTTTCTGAAGAAGCTGTACGTATTTCATAGATTTTCAGTTTTTGTCATGTCTTTAGATGTTAGGGACCTGTAGTATTCTTCAAAGAGGTCTCTTCTTTAAAAACGTTTACACAATCTTCTACATGCTCTCAATCGCATGCTAGAATAGCCATAGATAGCATTTTGTACACACAGAGAGAAACGGTTTTTAAAGGACAACGGAAACGAAATTTGTCCATTGCAAAAAGGGGACCGAACAAGGTGTAAATATTATGTAAAATTATGGTGCCACTAGTATTTTGCAAGTACGCTGTGCGGATGGCCATATTTCTGACGATTACGAGAGCGCTGGGCCGCCCACTAGACACGATCGCCCATGGAGCACGCCAAGCATTGCGGGAAAATCTGAGGAGCGCGTGACGTCAAATATCTCTCGCGCTCCATGTGCGGCTGCCCGGCACAAACACGGCGAATTCTGAATAACGCCTGAAAATGTTTGATTCAAAGATCTCGTGGAAGTCTGAAGACAATATATCCTATGAGAGATGGGTTTGTACATGCTTCTTCGTCTCCGTTCGTTCCCCGTAGCAGGAATTAGACGTACGCCGAAACACCAAATGAAATGAAGCGAAATGAAAGTCAGGAACTCCAACAGGAGAGCCAACGTGCGTCACTTCCGTGGTCTGCTACGGCGGCGCGGCGACGCTCACCAGGGGCTCAGATTGCTCCACGGCCGAATTTTATATCGCGATTGTGGCGGCGTTTCAACTAATATACACAAATCTAAGTCGAATTCCGGATTGTTTTGGTACACATCGCAATATGAGGCAAATAGCTTTGCAGCCTATTTTCATTTCCGTCGTCCTTTAAAAGTCCCTCTGTAGCCCCATTGTTGTCAGAAATTCATTTGATCACCTATGACATACTGCACGATGTCGAGAGCAAGTGCAACGTTTTCTGATCAATTAGACAGCAATCACGGTGGCATTGGACTTGATATACGGAATGATATCCCCTTTCTTGTATGCCAAGACATAGGTATAAAGGCTGGCCTATGTGAAAGTCCCTTTATTGAAATCCCGGTCTCTTGTAAGAGCCCAATCCCTCCGTAGTATATCGTTCCCCGCCCAACTGTATGCCTCTGTTTCTGCAGGAGTTTGAGAAAGTGCTGCACTACCATTCTTTTACATATACATATACACATTTTGTAAATACATATAATGCAAAAATACTAGGTGATGTTAACAGGAATGTACCTAGTGATATTAGTTGTATGAATTATTGGGAAATCTGTGGTACCTACAGCTTTGATCAATTTATTGATGTCCCAACACAGTATAGCCTGAATACCTCTGCTATGTTGTTAGATCATATTATTAGCAACCTTGATAGAGAAGACATGATCTTGGGTGTGGTAGCCTGTGACACCACTGACCATGACCTCATTTTTGTAACATGTTTACATGCCATACAACAAAGGCCTGTTACTAGAGAATTTGTAGACTTTTCTTCCGCTGAATTCTATCTTTCGATACATGATGGGCACTTTTCGCAGTGTGATAGGCAGAATTGTACACATTACCGAATACTGTTATAAATATGTATATATATACTGTTTATAAATACTGTTACCCATTACTAACATGCCAGAAGCAGCGTGTTCCCGTTTCCCGATGGTAACGAGTTACTCTTACGTTACCATGCTATTACAGAGTCAGGATTGACAGGTCAAAATAAAAACTGACATGTGTTCTATTTGGTCCGACAATTTACATAGAATTTGCTTTCAACAGTAAGGGGGTGCACAAAATGAGCAGCTTTTCTTTTTCTTTTTTTTTCTGCATTTCCTTGTGAGAACCTCTGTGGCAAGGCTTCACAGACATGCAGTGTCATCTGAGTTTAGTGACTCTAGTTTATCCATGGGCAGCAGCTGTGAGATAACACAGAAAATCACAGGGTCTTTTTCCAATAATGCTTACATGGCCAATGACACGACTGGATAGCATCGCAATATTCATCATACTGTTCACCCTAGGATTCAAGAAAAGAATGACTGCTGGACCAAAGGCTCCCACAGGGTCAACATCCAATCCAAGTCACCAGATGTTAGAAGAATACAGAGTTTCCACGTACTAAATGACAATGCCGTCCATGTTGAAGCAAAGTGTGAACGAAGAAAACGAACGAATAACGTGGGTAACGAGTAGTCGATTCTTGTAACTGAAGTCGTTTTTAGTTACAATTTTTGACAAAGCAACTAAATCTTTACTTCGTTACCGAGGAAGTAACTGGGTAACAAGTTACAATAATTTTGACGACAGAATAGAGCAAAAATTTAGTTGTTTTACATCGGAATTTCAGATTATCTGAAGTTCTACGCAGCGAATGCTGTTAAGTCAGTGACGCTCCATAACAACGAAACCTTGGCTAACGTCAGGTCTATTGAAATCTATTAAACACAAACATTAAACATAAAAATAGCCAGTATGCTAGATATCGTTCAAGAACGATAAAAAGGACTGCCAGGTACACAAAGCACAGGAGTAAAAACTGGGTCTGGTGTACCGTATTTTCACGCGTATTAGCTGCACCACAGATAAGCCGCAGGACTCGTTTTTAGATACATTTTGAAAATGTTTTTGCACATAAGCCGCACTCGCAGATAAGCCGCCGGAAATACGACGCGACTGCTTTGTGCGCTAAACCAGTGATGCACATACAAAATCAATAGAGACTCTCAACGCTCGTCGACGTCGCACTCCCTGCTAGCTGCCCTGTTCCTGTACTGGTCCGCGAAGTTGACAACTTTTAGTGCCGTAGCTGTGCCTCCGCGTTGGAGCCATGCCTCACCTCTAACTGTCGTGCCCGTGTCCACGAATGCTGCTGCTCTCATCAAATGAGAACTAACGCTTATCTGACCATGTTTTATCCCGATGTCAGGATAATTGAACCCTTCCTGTGGGCCTGCCAGCAAAGGAGACCATAGGGAAGGCCATAAACCCTGTGGTCCACATTCCGCTGTCGGCATGATGTATAACAAAGGAGGTCAGTCCTAGTGTTCTACTAAGATTGGATTGTGCCCGTGTTGCATGTTTTTCGTGGATTGACGGGTTAGTGGTGTTCCCGGAGACATGAATCACTGTCACCCCTTTTGTTAAAGCCCGCCCCTGTTCGGTATTGTTCGTGCACTGGCAGGGCAGTCCTGTTCCGAAAAACGTGAGGCACTGTCGGCCCTTTCGTTTAATCCGGGGTATGGGGAAAATACCAGGGAAAAATAGTCATCAGATAAGCCGCACCCGCGGATAAGCCGCAGAGCGTCCGCGAAAAAAAAAAGTCGCGCATAAGCCGCGGCTAATACGCGTGAAAATACGGTACTTAAAAAGGGGAAAAAGGAGAGGAAAACTATACATAACGTTTCGAGCGGACGCTCTTCATCAGAAAAAAGGGGGGAGCAGGAAGCTAGTGCCGGAGGATGTTAAACATACTGCCCAGCCCACTAGGGCAGCATGTGTAACACCGGTCGACAGTTGATTAGAAGCCTAAAACCAGTCTTTCGTTCAGGCCCGTTGGATGGGTAGTGTTCAGATAATGTAAACAATAAAGGCAAACAATGACCAGACAAAGCAAACACCAGACAACATGAGCCAAGCATGACCAGACAAACCAGACAAAGGCAAAACGATGTGTGCGAACAAATACCACTGATGACGCAGAGCAACATCAGGATAGTCTTTTGTCAATCACACTTTCATGGGATTTGTGACCAATGGTGCCATGATTAGCAAACAACTGACAACGGGACAGCATTCCTATCAATCAAAAATGCACTTAATTCTTAATAAGATAATTTGAATTGAAGCTCAGGTCCTATCAAAGACGTGTTCATGGGTAGGGAAAACCGCCCCATGCGCATCAGTTTAGATGGACGAGGCTTCCCAACGTTTGCTCATCTATAGACTGGCCCAGAAGCATATGATGAAACTTGCCTGCATATTGAACAGTGACGTTGTGGAGAAAGAGCTGTCAACATGATGATGAATGAGTAGTTCCTAGGGGAAGCCTTCACAAATTGTCGGAACTTTTCTCCATTGAATCGGATCACAGGACGCTTCAAGCTCATTTCCGTAAGTTGCTGAACACGTTCCCCTAACGTTTGTGCCTGAAAAAGAAAACATGCAGTCATTGATGGTGTGTAACACACCAGCACTGTCAACACCACAGTAACAGCCGACCCTTATGCTGCGTTTTTCTTGCGTAAAAGCTGCGTTTTCACGCCCTGTGCGAAATTTTGTACATCGCAGCTGCTCGTAGCGCGTGATTCACTGCATCAGAGCAGGTTTGGTATTTCACGCAGCATTCACGGGCGACCATAGCAACTAATCACGGCACAGCAAGTCATTTCGGGTTGCGGTCCACCATCCTAATTCCTTTTTAGCAATGGCCGCTCTTACAGAAAAGCTGCAGAAGGACATCTCCAAGTAAACCAACTTTCGCTCGTGAGGGTCCATTTCACCAAATGCAAATCAATCACAAAGGAACGCACACAAAAACAACCATTACAGGATGGAACAGAAAGGCGAGGAAAATGTATCGAGCACTTCGTAAAGCACATACGCCAAACCCGCTGTGCACGCAGCAGCAGGATAGGCGCCCCATGCGGTTTGACAGGCGTATTTTTTCACAGTGCGTGGCCATGCAGAATTTTATCCAGCGCGATATTCACAGAAACAAGCAACATGCAGGCCGGCCTTTAAACAATTTTTGGGCTAAGCAGCATGAAAGAACCATGCCTACCAGTTGGCACTGTTCAGCGTCAGAGCAGTAAATGGATATACCCTTTTGCTTAGACAACCCAGAGCAATGAATTTTTTATTTTGTGTTAGGGCCACAAAGCAACTGTGGCTATGGCAACTATGGCAGCAATGGAATGCCAATAATGAATCATGGCAAATGAACAACTAATATGTAGTCACGTATCTGCCACTTTCGCTTTAGTGTGTCCACTGCCCTACGAGTCCACTTCTCACACAACATAACTGCCATCAATATTCAAGCAGATCGGGGTTGTTAAGTAACTGAGTATAAATACCTGAGTATCTCTACTCAGATACTTTTAGTGAATCTGAAGAAGAATATCAGATTTTCATATGCATACTTTGTAACTGTAACTATAGTTACCCATTTTCAGCCTCCCGTATTTCCTGTTTATGAGCAGGTTTGAGAGAAAACAATCATCACTGACAATCTACCTGTACATAAACAGGTGGAGCAGAGCAAGCTCTGTGGTATTCTGACAGAATGCAATGCAATCCGCACTGACCACTTCCTAGAAGGTAACCTAGGTTCAAGTCACAGCTCCGCGTGTCCTGTCTGGGTGTTTTCCCATTCTATTGCTGATAATGTAGCCTTTTTTCACTGAGATGTGAGCAGAATATTTTTGTAAATATAGTCACCCACACACAAGAAAGAAAAATGTTACTCAATACACCGGGGGACCTATTCTCATCAAAGTAATCGACCTCGATTACTTTGTGTCTCGCCTGTCATTGGTCGTTACACGAAGAAGGTGTGAAGAACAGAGGTGAATGCCATGCATCCTCAACCAATAGTAGATCCCTTGATCCTGCAATCTTCGTGCTTTATCAGAGTGCCCATATCACAGCGAGGCCGCCCTTCCGAGTGCTCTCGCCGGAAGCAGAAGATTGTAGTTTGTATCGTGAAAGAGAAATTTGTGCCGACGTGAGATATGTGCTCGTAGAGTGCATAGCCTACAGCGTGGCGCCACTTGATTTCCAAACAAGTGCTGCCACCGTGCACGCACCATTTCCCCATCATATTGTACTCACCACTAGCATTGCCGCTATACTCTTGTGTGCGGTGATCAAGGGGAGATGTACGGAGGCCTAAATATGGACATATGGGCCGTCGCAGGCCTTTATTAATTTTTAATTGTTTTGATTGTCTGTAGGCGCAGCGCCTGCGATTACCGAACTGCCTCGGAGACATCTGCTTCGCGGTCTTCTGACGAGGTTTAATTTCTGGTTCTGTGCTGTCTTTTGTTTTTTTTTGTTTTTTCATTTTGCCTATCCCTCCGTGGTTTGTCTGGCGTTTGTACTGTCGCTGACCCTTGACTCGCAGCGACAAATTGGGATTGTTTCTAAAAAGTGTTATCGATATTTTGAAATTATGGGCCTTTCACCGTTGTGGTTGTGTGCATGGATTTGTTGTGGTTTTGTTTACTGTTAGTGTTGGAATAATATATTTCATGTTTGGGGGCGTTCTTGGCTGAGCAGAATTGCGACTGCGAGTGAGCTGTCTGTGCGGTTCTGTTTATTATCTGTTTGTGCAAATATGAAAGATTAATCTCGCAGCTATCTTTGCTTTGTCACTTCGCATACCCACACGCTGAAACGCAACACCCCTCAGGAAATAAGTCATGGGAGAAGCCTTATTCCACAGTATGTTCAGCACATGAACAAAGATGCCGTAATGCAAAAGCACGATACGAGTAACTTTTCGAGTGGTTGCTAGGATTAAATCGGTGGGCAAATAAGTTAGAAAACTATATTTACGTCTTGGGATAACAGCAGAGCATCTCTGATATCATCACAAACATGCAATGACAAAAGTGACCTAATAAAAGCGTCACGACACTACGTTTCCACTTCAGTAAGAGAAGCAACATCCTCCAAGCGCATCGGCGGGCGAACGTAGCAGGTAGCGGCACCCTCGCCCACAATTGGCGCATCAGCGGCAGCAAACGGCAAAACCAAAACTAGTGTCTAGGTGCCACAGGGTGCCAACTGCCAACGTGGCGAAATGCGCAATGTTTTACAATCCATGCACATGAAGGTTATTCCACAGTGAACTGAAGATCACCACATCACATTAATTGTAATACATGTTTACACCTTTTCCCTCCTTTTCCCCTGTCGTTTATTTCAGTATAACACACAGCGCCCCCATGTATGAAGGGAAGCGCAACATTCCTACTGTTCATGTACTAGAGACACCGGTGGACAACAGCTGGCATGGATACTGGCTAGGGACGTAATAGTGACGTAAAGTAATCGAGCTTGATTACTTTTGACGAGAATAGGGCCCCAGGTGGTGTGCTAATATTGTTAAGCAGAAAGCTGAGACATGTGTAGCCAATGGAGGAGGTGTTTTTAATGACAGCCGGAAGGATGGAAGCCGAGGCCAGAATGAATTGGGCGCGGTCTTGCGCGATGGTCAGAGCAATGGGGATGATTGCGATCCGTGATCTTCCTCACAATATGTTTTTCATTCGTGCCAATTTGTGCTCATATATCGAAGAGGCACTATTAGGACCACACGAAAAAAATAGGAATTTGCCTAAAAATCCGGGCTCTAGTCACAATAATCAAAATCAGATGCATGATGTAACCCCCCCCCCGAGACTAGAGAACACGAAGGAACAGACACAAACATGAAGTCTACATTTAGTCTACAGTTATATCTACAGTTAAGTCTACAGTTTTACATCATGCATCATCTTCACCAGCTCGCTTGCTTCCTAGCCATTTTTTCATTATCAAAATCAGGTTCACCTCTAAAGGTCTCAAGTTGCGTAGATGTCGCCGTGCGACACTGAAGTGAGTACTTGTGGTGCTTGCACCTCATAAGAATGTTTCATGTCTGTAAGGTGAGGCTGTCATATCATGAAGCGTCATTTCAAGGAAAGTGTAGGTGTCAATCCGTGGTCAAAACGAGGAGAGGGAAGTAAGTACATCACATGAGAGAGGAGGAGGGCAGTGGAGAGTTGAGAGTAAGGGAAAGTAGGTCACGGAGCAGAAGCCAATGTACGTGCACCATGGCAGGTAACGTCACGGAGAAGAGCACATCTGCGGAAGCGATCTTGGCGGTGCACCAGATACACGGGGGAGTCTGAACTTGCGGGTGTGCAAGGCGCGTATGGGCTGAATTCAAGTACACGATGGAATGTAAACAGAGTCCGAGTGCCGGGCCAAGTAGGCACAAAAAGGAGACGGATTCTGAATAAAGGCGACGAGCTGCCAAAACCAAGGAACAACACAAGCAACGTCAGGCAGTGGATGCAACTGCTTGGGTCCGAACATTTCCGCATTTTGAGCATACTTGAGCACACTTGAGCATTTCCGCCGCATTAATTACATTAATCGTCCTTCAATTTTTTTCCTTCTTCTCACAACTGCATAGCATCAGGTATTTCCTGAGATGTGTCAATGTCAAGATCATTGTAAACCGTTGGCAGGGTGTAAAATTGTACAGGACCTCAAAAGGTTGTCTGATATGCTTCTGTGAGTTCACCTACAGTGTAGTTGATTGCTGCTCCAGTGGTCAGTGTCCATTGCAATGTTCTCTCGCAAGACAAGAAGAATCTTCCTGCTGGCACGTTCAACTAAGCCATTTGTCCCAGATGCATATCGGAAGCACTTGTTGGACGTGCCTGTTGCTTAGGTGCTTCTGCATTGACCTCGATACCATGGCCATACAGTTTTCTGCTATAATGACATGAGGGTTTCCAAATGATATGACTCTTTCTTAGATGAATTTCAGCAAGCGTTCAGTGGATTTATCCGGTATGTGCCAGGTTATGATGAGTCTTGTTGTCAGGTCGACTGCAGTGATAAAGTATGTGTCGAGTATTGGTCCAATGTAGTGCAGTGCTACTTGTTCAAAGGGTACTTTCAGTAGGTATTGTGGATGGATGGTCCATGCTTGAGTGCCAGAACAGCAATGTACCTTCCACAGCCTTTGTATTCTTTCGCACAGTCTGTGACGCCATTGACGAGATGCTTCCAGTAGTACCCTTTCTGAATTTTTGGCAGTGTCCATCCTGATAGTCCTGATATCGAACAGCGGTTAGCTAGCATAGAATCGCAGATGGTCACTGTCGATAAGATACAAGCAATGACTACATCTCACGATAAGGAGCTTGCTGAATTGAAGTCCAAAGTATCAGTCATGACCAAGAAATTAGACGATCTGGAAAACCGATCGAGACGGAATAACCTGATTATTAGAGGTTTACCTGAGCCCGCGGATGGTGCAGTGGAGAATGTGCTAGAAGTATTAGAAGATCAGATCTTCAAAGTAATGGATATCAAAGTTAAAACAATTGAAAGAGCACACAGAATTGGCGCCAGGAAACCCAATTACAAACGGCCTATTGTGTTACGCACGCCAATAAGCTAAAAGGAACCAACATTTATGTTACTGAGGACTTTTCGGTTGCTGTCCGACAGACATGTACAAAACTGTGGGTCAGTGCAGTGGACAGCCGCGCGAAAGGTGATAGAGTCCGACTAGTATATGATAAGTTGCACATCAACAACGATGTTATCAAGTGGGATGAAGAATCTGAATCCAGAGTTTGTGTAACTTCACACACTAGTGGCACAATTCCTGATCATGCAATGGGCGGCTCATCTCATTTGATCAGTACTGATAACCGCAGAACATTGCGATCAAACTCTAAACAAAATCACGCAACATCACGATGACCTTGCAACTTGGATCGTGACTTTCTTCTTCTGTCTCTTAATGCTCGTAGTATAGTTAATAAGATAGATAAATTAGAGTTTATACTGTTACAGTATCAACCAGATGTTGTAGCGATCACTGAAACCTGGCTAAGACCAGATGTTGATAACACTGAGATATTACCACCCGGTTATAA
The DNA here is from genome assembly GCF_037126465.1 of Ornithodoros turicata. NCBI lineage: Eukaryota > Metazoa > Arthropoda > Arachnida > Ixodida > Argasidae > Ornithodoros > Ornithodoros turicata. The sequence goes on along the minus strand of NC_088205.1, from coordinate 45,092,000 downwards.
GATGTTTAGAAAAGACCGGGATAATAGAGGCGGGGGAGTTGCTCTTATTGTTAAACGTGCCATTTTCTGTACGGAAATTGATTGTATTGACGATATTGAATCCGTTTGCTGTCGCTTAAAGTACGGCTCTATGTCACTGCTTGTGATTAAGAGGGGATATCACCGAGGAGCCATCTCCGATTCACGACTTTGTCGCATGTAGATGGCGCCACACAAACATCCGGGTCTCAGCAAGGTGAAAGCTCTAATCAATACCCCTGTTACGAGTTTCTCCTCCGCGGGATTGTGTAGTTCCATAAACACGTGTGACCTCCTTGACTATTGAGGTGCAGGGATCTCCCGTCATGTGTGGGTTGCCAAGGTCAACTGAGCTAAAGGAAAAAAGATAGGTCCGACCAAGGCGAATTCTTCTTCATTGTCTCTTTGTGGACTGCATCTCCTGACTTCTGGGGTTGATGTTATCTTAGCTTTCCTAAGCTTTCCATGTCTGAGTTCTTCGACACCAGCACGCAAAGTGGAAGTGTTACGTTTCGTTCGCCGCGCTTATTTCTTTAAAATTATATTGACCTGCTGATGTTTCTTTGGCTGGGAGTTGCAAAACATTTCGCAGATAGAAGCTAGGCTTTCATAAATCCAAGTGCTGTGTATTCACAGAAAAAGTGTGGTGCATTGATTGATTGATTACCTTATCATATAGAATTTCTCCAATCTGCAAAACACACACGCAAGCGAACCTATGCTTGATTAACGATGAAAGAAGAAAGTCTCTGAAAAGGTTAGCCAGTTGTAGGACTCGAACCCACATCTTAGTTCTTTCATGTCTATGCTTGATGTTTACGAGTCTCATACCATTTTTTATTTCTCCTTTATTGGGAACGGTCACAATCGGGCAGGGGGACACAAACAGGCGACAAAACACTTTTGCATAGATTGAGAAGTTACCCGTCAAAAAGAACTCGTTACAAGTTAAGTTACCGTGTGCAAAATGTAACTAAGTTAATAACTAAGTTCTTCAGTCTGAAATGTAACTCGCAGTTACTGAGTTACTTAAAAAAAGAACGAGTTACTCCAAGTTACTTAGGACACAAAATAGCATTACGCAGGTGCAGCGCGCGTCAGCAGTTGAGTTAGACCTTGAGTTACCTGCGGAGGAGTGCAACACGCTTAGATCGTTTTCGTTTATGTCCAACAATAGACCTGTCCCTGTTTGTAAACAAATGATGTCATAGTGTTCGACAGCGCCAAAATTTGGTAGAATTGAACTACGCTCGAAGCTAGAGGTGAACAAGGTCACGCCCGAAAGCCACGGTCTTGAGGGGATTACGATATGGTCCCTTAAAGGGACGCGACCCTCGGTCCTACTTTTCTTTCAATGGGAGGCAGCAAACAAGTGCCCGTTCGTGGAACCAAGCCCTCTCCCTCCGATTTGTTTCGGTTTCAGGCAGTCTACCAATGTCATGATGACGTTTTCTGGTAGATGTCTAGTCGAACGCTTTGCATCTTTACTCCCTGTGGGCGCACAATGGTTCAGCTTCATTTCAATGGCAGCGGTTCTTATTTCCCGAATAAAATACTGTCATTGATTGAATATCACGTTTTATGGCACAAAATGCCATGGAGGAACCGGAGAGAAAGCAAGAAAATATGTGGATGTGAGCGAAAAGCGAGTTAAAAGTAAATTGGAACTTCACTTAAGTTACTTTGGCAAAGTTACCTGAAAAAGGAACGAGTTCCCCTGAAAGTTACTACAGCGCAAAAGTACCGAGTTAAGTTACAAGTTACCAAAAAAAGGAACTTAGTTACAGTAACGAGTTACTTGTAACGAGTTACCTCGAACTCTGTACTTTTGTTTAGAACTTCTACTACAATGTCATACCTTCGTCCTATTCGATGTCTGACTTATGGGTGACGGAATAAATGGTCCTAGAATATGAACCCACAGAAGAAAAAGAAAAGGCAATGACAGTAAAAGTGTCGCAGTCGGTAAAAATGTGAGCGATATCGTTGGGTGAGCTCTTGTCCGATGAGAAGAAGAAATGCCCCCGGAAAAATTGTTCCCGGAAAAAATGTTCCCTGGAAGAAATGTCCCCGGAAAAAATGTCCCCTGAGGAAAATTCACTTTTGGTACGCGTGGACTGGTTGACTTCGGACGTTGATTTTTTACTAGGACGATGTGAACGTTTGGATTTTTGAGCACCAAAGCGAGTAATCGTATATCCTATTCCATTTCCGAATCAAATATGGAATTCAATGTTCGAGTTCCAAATCGAATTGATGCTTCTACTAAAGCGAATATATTTGAATAGTCCCGAAGCTGCACATCAGGTCAAAAAGGTCACACATCAGGTCATCAAAGTAATTGGTTACTTTTCTGACAGAGATTAACTTGTCTTTCTGATGTTCTGCACCAAGTCAAGCCCGTCAGCCTTAATTGGGCAGTTCTTCTTTTTTAGTGACTCTACTTCTACTATAGCAAGCGGAGGTCATTGTAATAACGTTCTGGAATCTCAGGGTCTCTCACCCTAATCCCTTCCTACACCAGACGTGTAGTACATGAAGCTTTTGTGGTTTAGTGAGTCATGGGGAAGTTCCACGCAATGTTCTCCCACAATCGGGTCAATGGCTTTCGGGGCCATAAATACAGTAGCCATACAGATCTACCTCTTCTACGTGTTTGTGTTTTTTGCTGTTCTTCAGCTGTTCCGCTGTTGAACAGCTTTTTCTTTTCCTTTTCTTTCTTTCTTTTCTCCTTTTTTTTGCTTGAGGCACACAAGGACGGGTATAATTTGCGTGAATGTAGAGTAACGACCGGAGTAACGCGTTACTTTTCTACTCGTTACTCAATCACATTTGGAGTCCAGTAATTGGTAACGGTAATCAATTAGCTTTTGCGTAGAAGTGATGGTAACGGTAATCAATTAGCTTTTGCATAGAAGTAATGGTAACGGTAATCAATTACTTTTGTTGAGTAACGAGCACAAGACTGCTTGAGGGGTCATTTTTTGTCGACCATTTTTTCCTACACCCGTACGCATATGGTGTCCACCACATGCGAAATCATTATTCAGCATGAAACGGACGTAATCTTTAAATTTCCTTATCAACTCAGCTTATCTTGCTACAATTTACATAGACGTTTCGTGTCCTCCGTTGCTTTCCATGCTGGAGCAGCGCTCACATTATTTTATGCCCTCTAGTCTAACGTGTGCAGCTTCGACATTATTCTCCCTGGTTTTCTTTTAAATAATCAATCAATCAATTATTGAAATGTGTTTGGAAGAAACATCGATGCGATTAGGAATTCGAACGTTGAATTGCATGTTTGATTCGGAATTCAAACAGAATATAAGACTACTCGCTTCGGTTGACCTTTCCTTTTTTCCCTTTTTCTTTAATTCATCTTCATATTGAGATACCCCCCGTGTTTATTCACACTGTAGCAAAAAGCCGAAGTCCAAAGTGAACAAGCCCACGCGCATCAATATTGGATGTCCCTCAGGGGACATTTTTTTGTGCACATTTCTTCCAGCTGACAATTTTTTCGGTGGCATTTTGATTTTTTGGGGGGTGGGGGCATTTTTTCCTAAACCCCTGCACCGGAGCAACTAATAACAAAGGCAGTGCCGATTTTCATACTCAGTGCAATTAAAAACTTGTATGCTTTCAAAGACAGCACCATATAAAAGTAGGATACATGGTCCTTTCACCGAAAAATTGGCGGCCACTGTGCACAGAAAACAAACAAGGGTGATCGACATAGCTGCAGACTTGCCTGCCGGAAAACTTGCATTGCCATACCGATCAGGTCGGAAAAACCCTAGGCAAGGAACAGACTGGGAGATTGCGACACACATACTATCTCCAACAATCCCAAACAGCAGACGCTTTTGTCATTCCCTTACCTAATCTCCCAAAAAGAGCTGTTTCAAGGACTTCATCAGAGGGAATGGAACCTTTCAGGAAAGGGAATCTAGGATAGGGTGTTGGATTTACGCTGTTGTGTGGCGGAGGGATTCTTTGTACCCCTTTAGCCCACGATATGGCGCCACAAGGAGGCGCAAATGCAGCGCGCTACCAACCTTCACATTTTATCATATATCGAGAGAACAGATAGTCGGATGTGGATGATCCTCATGTTAAAATGCTCTAGAAAGATTTTTGCTTTGCCGCTCCAGGAAAATTTCCGCATAGGTCTCTTAGTTTTTTTATCAGAGCGTGTCAAAGCTTCAGTATCCAATTTTGGTAATTTTTTGTACTTCAATAACGCGTTCAGAAAAATGTCTTGAGAAAAGCAATATTTTTTCCTGGAGCGACAAAGCGCATTTCCGAATGCTATCCAACAAGACCAGTCTCGTGAAAATCGGTTCATTATTTACCGAAAGAGACTGCAAAGTTTGTCCCATAGAAAATACATGGGGCCGCCGGAGGTGGTATCCCCTCTTAACATATATCGGCCACCAGGCTCACATGTCTCTTACATGGATCGCATTAATGACTATCTAGCTGTTAACCTAAGGTCATTTCGGAATGTTTTAATAACCGGAGATTTTAATTTGCCTGGAATAGACTGGTCGCGATTTTCTATTGGTTCTTCAGATCGTAAAAGTTCTCAACAATTATTGGATATGGCCTGACACAACTTGTTGACAAACCGACAAGGGTTACAGATTGCCAACACTCCATTCTTGATCTTGTGTTTGTGTCCGACGTTCTAGTGGAATCTCACTGTACAGTAGAAAATGGTATATCGGACCATCAGATGGTGGTGATTCATACAAGTGTAAATACCTGTGCAGAACCAACAGTGAACAAAACAATCACTGTATACAGATTCAGTCAAGCGCCAGATAACGAAATACTCATTTACCTTGAGGACAATTTTGAATTATTTCAGAGACAGTGCACGTTAAGTGATATTACGGTCGATGAAATATGGCGCGAGTTTAAGCGCGTTGTGTTTCAATGCCTCCATATCATACCGAAGTGCTGCAAGAAGACTGCAAAGCACAACCCCTGGATTAACCGGAAAATCATCCATTTAAAACGTAGAATAGCCCGAACTCGAAAGCGACTTAGGCAGGGAGTGAATTCGATGGCACTAACATCAAGAATGATCTGCCTTAAGGATCAACTGAGAATTGAGCTAAAAAATGCTAAGCAAATTTTCTTCACCACTACGCTTAATAACTTTATGGAAAAATGAGCCTTCCAAATTTTGGCGACAATTGTCACCAAAACGCAAAGATGACATCAGACTTCGCCGTAATGAGGAGGTGATTGAAGACCCACAGAGGATAGCGTATTTGTTCAATGAATATTTTCAGAGTGTCTTCACTAAAGAGAATCTCAATTTAAGAATTTGTTGCGAATCGTCAGCTGCCCCCATCTCAAATCCAGAGTTTACCGTTGATGGCGTTCTTAATCTTCTTCTAAGTGTAAATACTAAAAAGTGTAGCGGTCCTGACAATATTCCTAATGAGTTTCTGTTCAGATACGCCCCGTGGTGCGCTAGATATTTGCAGTTAATTTTTTCCAAATCACTCGAGACCGGCCAGATTCCAGATGACTGGAAATTAAGCAAGGTTATACCGATATTTAAGTCGGGTGACCCGTTACTTCCTTCCAATTATCGACCAATATCACTGTCATGCAATTCTTGTAAATTAATGGAGCACGTGCTCTACAAACATATTATGTCATACTTAGAGGAGCATGGCATACTAGGCTTCAGGCAATATGGCTTTAGAGAAGGTTTTTCGACAGTTACACAATTAACAGCATTTCATCCCGACTTGGCTGAAACTGTAGATAACGGAGAGCAGGTTGACATCATATTCATCGATTTCAAACGCGCCTTCGATTCAATTCCTCATTTCAAATTACTGACCAAATTAAAAAGCATATTGAAAAAGGGAACTCTTTTAACCTGGGTCGAGTCTTATCTTGCCTGCCGGAAGCAGTTTGTACAAGTAGGAACGTCAAATTCAGATCTACTGGATGTAACTTTCGGGGTGTCGCAAGGATCTGTGCTCGGTCCGGTTTTGTTTAACTTGTACATCAGTGATATTCCCAATGTTAGTAGTTATGGAGTGAATTTACGTCTCTATGCAGATGACACTGTCCTCTATAGAAAAATTACTTGCCCTGATGGTCAGATTGCATTGTCTGGAGCTTTAGACTGTGCAGCAGGGTGGTGCAAACTTGCTCAATTAACTATAAATGTTAACAAAACAGTATATATGTGTGTGACAAGAAAACAACGCCGGCTATCCTGTGACTACTATGTCGATGATGTCTTGTTAAAACAGGTCAGTTCCTTTAAATATCTTGGGGTCTATTTCCAGTCGAATCTTTCATGGAGTACTCATGTTGACTTTGTTGCCCAGAGAGAGTTGCAAAGGCTGTTCCAACTCAGATGTAAGTTATGGATAAGCACACCGCAGGTTAGACTAACGGCGTACAAATACTTAGTCCTCCCGTTGGTTCAGTATGCCTGCACAGTTTGGGACCCACGTATTGCCATTCATAAGAAACTGGAAAGTGTGCAACGTAAAGCAGCAAGATTTATTTATAAGGATATCAGATGAACAACCTCGACATCTGTTTTAAGTGGACGGGCGGGGCTGCCCCCAATTGAGTTATATTTCAAGGTACAGCGACTTAAGCAATAGTTCTAGATACGTAAACGCAACCCTTACTCTCCCTATTTAGCTGCCGACAGTCAGCCTTCAAGACACAAACATAGTATGGCCCTTCAGGAATTTCAGGCCCATACCGATGTGTTCAAATACTCATATTACCCTAGGACAGTACACAACTGGAACATCCTTCCTGAACCAATTGTTGCTGAACAGAGCATGCCTACGTTTTTAGGTAAATTGGAAAGACATGTGTACAGCTCACTCCTGTAACGATCCAAAGCTGGATCAACAGTATTGTAAATAAATAAATAGTGATAGCACTGGAGGATTGCTTGTCTCAAACATTTTGGAATCACTACTTGCAGTCTCCCCTTGTCATTTTTGTGTGCAACTTGCATTAACGGTTTGGTTGGCAACCCTGAAGTTCATTAGAGTGCCCTCTTCTGAAACCTGAAGTCATTATATCTCTCAACAACAGGTTGTTATGTTGTGCATTTGTCAATATGGGGTCCTCGCCTCATACAAGTTGACTGGTGCTAGAATGCTTGACAGGGTCATTGTAGTGGATGAGGTAGCTAAACATAGAAGGACAAACATACTACAAGCCTCACAATGCCTAGTATGCATGGTGTAACTGGTAGCATCTCTGATCGGCAATCAGAATGATTCGGGGCTTTACATCGCGAGACAACTGTGATCATGAGCGACGCCACGTCCGTGGATTAGTTTTGCCCGCCTGAGGGTCCTTTAACGTCCGCCGGAGTCTTGACACACAGCACACCATATTTAACATCCCTCTCAGAAGACGGTGTGTCTGAATAACTTGTACCCTTCCAGCAAATTACCACCGTTCTCGGCCAGGTTTGAACCCACGATCTTGGGATCAGTAGGCGGACACACTACCGACTGAGCCACCAAGGCCTGACCGGCAATCAGAGGGTGTGGGCTCAAATCCCACTGCTGCCTCTTCTTCAGCTGCCATCACTCATTTGACAGGATGTCTGCTGACAAGTTACAACTCCCTGATGTGTGCCGGATTGCGAAATTGTACGATGCAACATCTAGTACTATCCGTGCAAAGCTTCACTTTGAATTTTTCTTAGACATCAAGTATGTTACTGCCCAGTTGTCAGTGAACAAATCGAAAGGAGGCAAACTTTGATGGTACTCGTGAAAGCTCTCAGTTCCTGCTCAATGCACGGCAATAGCTTCCAGGTCCGTTGAGCAGTTATGCTGCTCTGAAGCAGGGACTTCCTTGCTGGCATACTTCACAACTAGAGTTCTATGTCCGTGTAGTTGAATCAGTACGGCAGAAAATGCTGTCTATGATCTGTGTCTACATGAAAATGTGCAGACAGCTATAAACTGAAAGTGGCAAAGGCTGTGGTTCCATGATTTTCATCTTGAGTAGCGCTTTTGCACTCAGGAGGTCACATCAGCAGAGGGTCTTTTTTAGTGAGTTCAGGTAGTGGTCTTATAATTTTGGCAAAATAACTGGCGAAACAAAAGTGGTAATCAAATTATTTGCCGCAATCCAAGCTCCCCACTCTATGACCCTGACACCTACAGTTCTGTGCCACTCAAGAACTCTGAGAGCATGATATACCGGCGCTGAGTGTGGCCACTGTCAGTTCTCTGAGAACCACTTCTCACAAATTCCACAGCGCCTTATCAAGCTTAAAAAAAAACAATGTGTGTACTGTAATACAAGCGTAAAGTTGACGTGAAATCTGGCACAGTCATGATGCATACAGATGTTATGTTGTGCTGTAGCAACTCCCTAGGCCATGTCATCGTCTGTGCTAGCATGTGGTAATTATGATATGAGGAACTATAGAATTGTGGTATGAGGAACAGACAGTTCTTCCAGGACATCATTGACTTTGTCCTCGTCGCCATGTCGGGGAAGCGTTTGATCGTGACTTTAATCGGCTGAGGGAGAGACCAAAATTAGTGAGACTTGCACCCAAACAAAAACAGGTACTCAACGTGCGCATATGCCATGTCGCGCGGTCATCGTCCGTTTCTTCTACTGTCTTTGCAATATGTATCGCTAACTATTTTAAAGTTCCGACTTTTGCCGCATGAACAGATGACATGTGATATGCATGCCCTCGTGCCGAACAGGACAGAATAAAGACTAAACTTGCGATCTGCCAGTGTTATTCCTCCTTATAGGACCTGCCCAGGTGGAAGTCTCAACTGGAATCCAAAGGGGATCCATTTGCATGCCGAATTGGTTTAAAGTGGAACAAACTGTTTCTGGCTCAGACTGAAGTGGTTCCACTTGTTTGCCAAGTGGTTTCCAACTGGCTTCACCCAGTTACCAGTTGAACTGGATGTGCCTACCACCTTGCTCCACTTGACTGCCAAGTGGTTTCGAACTGGTTTAACCAAAGATTCAGTTGAACTGGACGTGCCTGCCATCTAGTTCCAGAGTGCAAAGTGGATGTGACAGTTCCACTTTGCTGGCAAGTGCACTTGCCCCAGGTCCATTGTAATTTTGACACCTGCCCTAGAAATATGCGAATCTTCACCGGGGTGAATTGAAGATGCTCTGCATTTCTTGCAGGTGCATACAGCTGCTCAACTAGTATGTGCAGGTATGTACACTAGGCGTTTTTGCAACACAAATGATAATCTTAATTTACATTTCACAATATATCAATCGTTTATGGTCCTACCACAATTCCCCCAAGTTACTTTTTTGTCGGTAAATATACCAGAAACATTCACGCAGCGTACCGAAATCGAACTCTGCGTAATTTTCACTCGAGTTTGAAACCGAAGCTTTAACGGCCTCGTCATCCACAAGAGGAGCAGACTGATCGCCATCTGCATCATTCTGCGTTATGAAATATTGTTGCGGAAGGTGGTTGGTCATCGGTAATTCCTGTCTTACAACTCTTCAGAACAGGTAAAAAACCGTGAATGTTTTATGTTTAATCTCTATTGTCAAGCGCTGTATTATGTATAGTTTCTATGTCTTGCAACTTCTGCACCAGCTAAATCGCGAGAAACTACAAGTGACGCACATAGGACTGCAATTACGATGGCGAGTAGTATGGTGATTTGATATTTATGCACATGTATCTGAATGTGTAGATCTACTCCCTGTTATTACTGTTATTTAAAATAGCGTAAGTGCAGGCTAGCTGGTGGGTCAACTGCAAGAACTCCTGTGCAGGCTTGTAACTGACTTTGTAATGTGTCTTGTCTTTTAGCTGGCAGCGTGTCATACAAATGGAGTACACTTGCAAGATATTTATGAAACGTGTAGAATAAGAGCCAGCGACTGAAGTCAGGTACGTTGCATGATTGTTGCAGGAAAGCATTTTATGCATGGCAGGCATTAAGTGTACTTTTGCAACGTTTCTTTCTGAAGGTTTTTTCAATGAAACAGAATTCCCAGTTCATTATTCACAATTAGGTATGGACAGCGCCAGAGTTCGAGGTAACTCGTTACTGTAACTAAGTTCCTTTTTTTGGTAACTTTTAACTTAACTCGGTACTTTTGCGCCGCGGTAACTTTCAGAGGAGCTCGTTCGTTTTTCAGGTAACTTTGCCAAAGTAACTTGAGTTAAGTAGTTCCAAGTTACTTTTATCTCCCTTTTCACTCACGTCCACATATTTTCCTACTTTCTCTCTGGTTCCTTCATGGCATTTTTTGCCATAAAACGAGATATTCAATCAATGACAGTATTTTATTCAGGAAGTAAGAACTGCTGTCATTGCTCAACTGCTCACGCGTGCTGCACCTGCGTAATGCTATTTTGTGTCCGAAGTAACTTGGAAGTAACTCGTTCTTTTTTTTAAGTAACTCAGTAACTGCGAGTTACATTTCAGGCTGAACAACTTTGTTATTAACTTAGTTACATTTTGCACACGGTAACTTAACTTGTAACTAGTTCTTTTTGACGGGTAACTTCTCAATCTATGGACAGCACAACTTTTTACTGGCTAAAAAGTTGGTGATATAATGTTGTGAAGTGTACTTTTTGCACAAAACAGGATCGCAGATACTAAAGTAGCAATGTGAGGTAATTAGCGTTGACTATTCATCTCAAAGGTGCAACACAGGTCAAGGACGACACGTGAAAAAGAGCAGTCCTATTCGCTCGTCGTTTGTGTCCTGTGTTGCAGGTTTGAGATGGACAGGATGAAAAGGTATTTTTCTGAGATGCCAATAAAGTCTGTTCAGTGCAATGTGTCGGTAGTAGGCATTACCACTAATCCAGTTCTTGAACTCTGAGTTCCCTCTAATATCTTCTCAGTGTGAGAAGACACCATCAACAGACCACTACCACACACTGGACTGCATTGTCCTGTAGCAGTATGTACTGTGTTTGGAATATGCTCGAGTATATGTACCCATTTTTGTGGTTTGTGTAAAGTGAGATATTGATATTCTGTACATTTTGTGCTTTCGCTGAGATTGTACTGGTGTTAGTAGTCAAAGGTGTAGCTTCTGCTTCAGGGTGGCTCCGGAGATGGAATAGGCATCAAACATGTTCCTGTTGAATTCACTTCGAAGCTGACTGTGAGCCAGCTGGAAGTGTATTTTAGCTCTATATTTCGTATCTCGCCGCCCATTCGTGCTCCGCGTTCCAATAAATCTATAAACGAAACAAATTACGCAACCGGTCTCCCTAGTTACCTCTCAAACAGCTTCTAGCTTAATTCGTTTCTAACTTGTTATTTAAAAGCCAATTGTAACTCGATTCGATCGCAATACGTGGCACACGACATCAACTCTCATCAGCAATGTTTGTTCCAACATGTACTCACATCTTTCCTTCGGTACTGCGCACTCCCTATCTGTACAATGCTCAAGAGCAATACATAAAGAATTACAGCATGAATGCACGAAACATGTATGTTCACCATGGTTTTCTTGTAAACCCCACGCGTACTGCGCTAGAGTTAGGGGGCCGGCAAAATTTTTTCGCGGCAGCGGAGCGGAAACAGCACGAGATTACAGGAAGTGACGTCATACCTCAACCCGATGCGAGGGGAATGTGATGCGAGGCGGGTCGTTTTTTGAATAGATGCCGTAAGTTTTCTTGCGTCATATGAAATAATTTAGCGTTTTTATGAAAATAACTGCTTAATATCGACAGATTTCGTTCCTCTACCTGCTGCAACTGTGTTTCTTTCTTTATACACGATTAAACCATAGTTTACACGATAATGCTGAATGTCCTCCGCAGCGGCGGATTTATTTAAGCTTTTATCATTTTTCCTGGTTTAGTCCTCATATCATAGAACACACCGAGACCAAATTTCAATTTATCAGTGCATTCCTCGCCTAAATACACCTACTTCTCTTGATATATCCCCTGTTTTATAACAGGATCCCCCCCTTCCTTCACGTTTCTGAAGGAGATGGCGAATGGATACGTCGAAATAAGTTTCTGAAGGAGCACAGAATCCACGACTACACTCACACGGTAAGTATAGCGAACCCATAAATACGTTACCAAGACCACTTCAGAAATTGCACTCATTTAATTTGATTAGTGAACTACTTCACGTGACACACCTTTTCGCCGAAGCATTTCTTCGCATTTCTATCTAATGCTAAAAATATTTTGTTCCACCCAGCCATAGTGTAACTACCAAAGAAGTAGACATGATGCTGTATTCCAGAAGTCAATTTCACATAATTACCTAAATTTTTTTCCATCGATCAACTCTCACACTTAATGGCACGACACATCTTCTAACCACTTGCCGATGACTCTTTCCAATCTTAGAAATTTTACTCCCCCACTCAAACTAAATATATTTATATTGTCTGCAACTAGAAATAATGCCCTGCCCTAGAAATGAATTTCATGTCATTTGTTCAATTCTTTATTTGCAGAATTACATGTTTCGTCCTACATTCCATCCAAGCCATTAGCAGAAATTATTGCATGTTTTAAAAATATTTCTTCCCTACTCAGTCTAAATATATGTAGAGCCTATAACTAGAAATCAAGCTGTACTCTAGAAATGAATTTAATGCCATTTGGTCAATTTCTTATGTGCAGAACTGACACGTTTCTTCCTGCACTCCACCGCCCAAGACGTCAGCGGAATGTTTTGCGTATGTTAAAAATATTTCTCCCCCACTCAGACTAACCATATTTATATAGCCTACAACTACACATCATGCCTTCACCTAGAAATGAATTTCATTTCATTCACTTCATTTTTTATTCACATAATGACCACATTTTGAAAACACGGCTCGTGTCTGCAGCAGTTCGCGAAGTTTCTCCCACTGATATTCAATAGTCAATTCAATCTAATTTCATATGCTGTAAGTAGACATTCTGAAGCATTCCAGATATCAATTACACTTTATTTCCTAAATTCTTTCATCACTCACACATTTCACTGCACGGCTCATTTCTGAAGCACTTGCCAATCTTTCTTTCCAATGTTAAAAATGTTTCTACCCATCTCACGGTCAAGATAAGTTCATGCACTCTAAATAGACATTCTGAAGCATTCCAGAAACAAATTTCTTGTCATATATTAATTGCTTTTACCACTCAACTTGCACATTCCAGGGCACGACGCTTCTCCGAACCACAGGCTGATGTTTCTTTCCCACCTTAAAAATATTTCTACCTCACACACATTCAAGGTAAGTTCATATTCTATAAATAGACATTCTGACGCATTCCAGAAATCAATTTCACCTTATTTTTCCCAATACTTTCATCGCTCACCCCACAAATTTCGCTCCGCGGCTCATTTCCGGAGCACTTGCCCCTGTTTGTTTTCAATTTTAAAAATATTTCTATCCTCCTCAGGCTCAGGATAAGTTCACGTTTTGTAAGTAGACACCCTGAAGCAATCCAGAAATCAATTTCATCTCATTTATTCTATTTTTTAAATCACATAATGGTCACATTTTGAAAATACTGCTCATCTCTACAGGAGTTTGCAAAATTTATTTCTGATGTTAAAAATATTTCCACCTCGATGAGATGCAGTTTAGGTCCATATCCTATAAGTAGACACCCTGAAGTTTTCCAGAAGCCAATTTCACCTCATTTACTCAATGCTTTCCCCACCCACCTCTTACATTTCGCTGCAATACCCATCTCCGAGGCACTTGCCGATATTTCTTTCCAATGTTAAAAATATTTCCTCCCCAATGAGATGCAGTTTAGGTCCATATCCTATAAGTAGACACCCTGAAGTTTTCCAGAAGCCAATTTCACCTCATTTACTCAATGCTTTCCCCACCCACCTCTTACATTTCGCTGCAGTACCCATCTCCGATGCACTTGCCGATATTTCTTTCCAATGTTAAAAATAGTTCTACCCCATTGAGGTTCGATTTAGGTCCATATGCTGTAAACAAACGCCCTGAGACAATCCAGAAATCAATTTCACCTCATTTGGTAAATCCTTTCATCACCCACCTCATGCATTTCACCGAATTGCCCATTTCTGATGCACTTGTCGATGTTTCTTTCCAATGTTAAAAATATTTCTACCCCACTCAGGCTCAAACTAAGTGCATACCGTATTCCCCCGCATCAACCGGCATGCCGGGAAAGACCGGGGGAGGCCAGCGTGCCGCTAAACCCCGTATTATGCGGCATGCCGGAAAATCCGGGACATCTTTTTTCGTGGCGAAGAGCATGTAAAAACCCAGACTACCTTCCATTTTGGGATCAAACCGGACAAAATAGCCTTTGAATAATATAATGCCGTCAAGCAAGGGCACACACACAAAAGGGATTAGCCAGAGTGGAAGCTGCCTGTGACTAATACAGGCACACACTCCTTTCTCATGAGGTCATCAGGGTGACCTAAAAGAATGGGGAGATCAGTTTATCTCTGAACGGCGCTGGGAAGCAGTGTAGCAGTTCGGTAGTGTTCTCGTCAAATTTGACGGAGATGGACGCAGCAGACACCTCTGGCGTTGGTCAATGGGACATGGAAGAGCCAGGAAACAACGGGGCGGCACGAGAACGGCACCGTGGCCGTTCCCGCAGCCGCAGTTATTCCATTGCCTTTAAGTTGGACGTCCTCAAGACACTGGAAGAGCTCAACGGGAATATCAGTGCTACGGCAAGGGCCCATGGAATTCCTCGTCAGTGCATCCAAGACTGGATGAAAAGCAAGGACCAACTTCGCTCATGCGCCTCACTTAGTGACATCTGCATTCGAAAGCGAAGAAACGTTCCTTCAAGTGAGGAGAGGAAGAAGAAACAGGCCAAGTTTCCTGATATGGAGCAGGAACTTTCAGCATGGATAACACTCCAACGTAAGAACGGCTTTCCGGTTTCTACTTGCACAATAAAGTGCCCAAGAAATACTCGAGAACCCAGTCAGTCCCAGGACTTCCAAGCATCAAACGGGTGGCTGGAACGCTTCTTGACCCGATACGACGTTGTGTGCAGGACGGTCACAAGCGTAGGCCAGAAAGTTCCGGAAAACGCAAGTCTGTTGTGCTGCAGCTTTTTTTACTTCAACAACGGTGTTGTTGGTGGTTTACCACCATCGTGCATAGGGAACATGGACGAGACTCTTCTTTGGTTCGATCTGCCACACCCCTTCTTCTTGAACCACCCGATCTCCCTTGAAATCGAACAGGACATTCGATTTCAAGGGAGTCAAGCAAGTGAGATGTAAAACTACCGGAAAAGAGAAGCTGAGATACACCGTTGTCCTGAGTGCGATGGCAGACGGAACGAAGCTAAAGCCTATGATAATTTTTAAAGGGCTCAAGCACGTCCCAAAATGTGAGTTCCCAAAGGAAGTTGTGGTGAGTGTTGCTATGAAGGGCAGCATGACAGCAGAACTTATGAACACTTACAAACAAAGTTTGGGGTGCACGTCCGGGAGCCTTTTTTAAGCCCAAGACTGTCCTAGTGATGGATAGTGCGCCAGCACATCTGAAGAATACCACAAAGACAAGCTTCAAACAGCACTACAATACGTCACTGTCAGTCATTCCAGGAGGCCCGACACCACTTCTCCAGCCGGCGGACATCGTGTGGAACAAGCCGTTCAAGGCGGCCATGAGAAAGTGTTGGGAAGATTGGCTGCGCAATGGGGCCGCGAAGTTCACGAAAACTGGGAAGCGACGAAGCGCTTCCTACCTGACCGTCGCGCAATGGGTAACGGAAGCATGGGATACGGTATCCCACGATCTCATCAAGCAATCCTTTGTGCAATGTGGATTAGTTGGAAGCCAAGAGCAGGACGTGCTTCACAGCTCCTTGAGGGAATTGATGTGTACAGGTATGCCATCTCTTCAGGCAGACGACCCATCCGGTCTCACGGACCCAGACAGCGGCACGGAAGGCGATGACGACTGAGTGCCACGTTCTTGAACACAGTCAAAGACGAAATAAATATTAGTCGTTACCAGTACGAACGACTTCGTTTTTCCTTTTCTTTTTGTTCCCCGCATTTTGCGGCATGCCGAAAAATACCAAATTTGGGAGCGGCAGAATCTGGACTTCCCCGAATTACCCGGCATGCCGGTTAATGCGGGGGAATACGGTATCCTATTACTGGACATTCTCGAGCATTCCAGAAACAAATTTCATGTCATTTACTCAATTATTTCACCGCTCAACTTGCACTTTCCGGGTGCGTCACGCCTCCGAACCACCAGCGGATGTTTCTTTCCAATTTTAAAAAATATTTCTACGCCACTGAGATTTAAGTCCGTATCCTATAAATAGACTCTGAAGTTTTCCAGAAGCCTGTTTCATCTCATTCACTTCATTTTTTATTCACATAGTGACCACAATTTGGAAATGCTACTCCTGTCTGTAGCAGTTTAAGAAATTTATTTTCAATGTTAAAAATATTTCTACTTCACCGACATTCAATTTAGGTCCATATTCTATACAGAGACATTCTGAAGTTTTCCAGAAATCAATTTCACCTCATTTGGTCAATGCTTTCCCCACCCACCTCTTATTTCGCTGAACGGCCCATCTCCAAAGCACTTGCTGATATTTCTTTCCAAAGTTTAAAATGTTTCTACCCCACCGAGATTCAATTTAGGTTCATATCCTATAAGTAGACACTCTGAAGTTTTCCAGAAACCAATTTCACTTCATTTACTCAATGCTTTACTCACCTACCTTGTGCATTTTGCTGCAGGACCCATTTTAAAAGCACTTGCCAATATTTCTTTCCAATGTTAAAAATATTTCTATCCCACTGAGATTTAATTTGAGTACATATTCTATAAATAGACCTTCTGATGTGTTCCAGAAATGAATTTCACCTCGTTCACTTTGTTTTTTATTGACACAATTGCCAAATTTGGACAACACTGCTCCTGTCTGTTCCAGAAATTTTTTTCTTGTGTTAATAATTTCACCCTCACTCAGATCCAATTTAAGTCGATATGCTATAAGTATACATTCTGAAGCATTCCAGAAATCATTTTCGTGTCATTTCCTTAATTCTTTCATCACTCAACTTGCACATTCCAGGGCGCAACGCATCTCCAAACCACCTGCCGATGTTAAAAATCTTTTTACCCCACATACAGGCGTGGAAGTACTGCGCCAATTGCGCCATGCTGCGCCGCGACCGATTTGTTGCGCCAATGCACGCCCAAGAGGCGAAACCTACACCCAAACATCATTTACCGCGGACAGTCGGGGTATCTCGTAAGCTTTGCCGTTCGTTCCGCGAATTTTAGCATTTTGCTGCAAACCTTGAGGTTGCTGGCCAAGTGCCAAGTCATAGGCTATGGCCAAGCTAAGTTTAGAGCAGACTGGTTCAGAGTTCAGTTTAGACCACTGATCTCTATGTATAAAGGCTGGATCGTGTATGGGAGAGAGCTACGCATTCGGGCCGCCATGTTGGTGGGCCCTAAAACGCTGTGTGTGCCCATTGGAAACAATGGGAGGCAACAGAGATTGTGAGTATTTATTGCGCTACAGGCGTTGATCATTGTTTGTCGTCACGCGAAGGTAAGGTGCCATTATACTGATGTATCCTAACGGTGTTTCGCAGGTGCCCTGCTTTTCAATTCTTAATAACGTTATGTTTTGCATTCCGAAACTAGACCGTCACTGCAGTGCAGCGCTGGGAATTGTACTACAGCACGTTTCCCAGCCAATATTTCAATAAGAAACGATGTGAGGTTAACAACAACCATGTATATAATATCCTGTCCTGCGTTCTGGACAAAAATTTTCCGTCACGAACGGTCCAGGAAAAGATATACTCGCATGACAGAAAGATATCGTTCTGTAGACTCTCAGCCGTTGTTTTAGCCGTGTATGCGTTTAGTATGATTTATATCAAGCATCGCCGCAGAAAGAGTCTTTTAGTAAACGACATGGGTGCCATGCCTCGCACATATGGACACACCGCCAAGCAGCTCAAATAATTACTTCACGCAATTCGTTCGCGCTCGTTAGAACAGTTAGTCAGGTGGTGATGTAAGCTTAATGAATTAACTTAGGAAGTGGTGACACCTGCTTTAGACGCAGGACTTATCTCTTTTTGAAGTACAGCCCTTCTATGTTTGTTTGTTGCTTCCTTCATTTGTTCTGCGTATTTGCAGGCGCTGTTGTGCCAAACTGAATGTCCATCCAGCACTGACTTTGTCATGCTTGTTATGTGGAGCACGTTACAAAAAATGCAGCTCCACATCTGAAACACCAATCAGTATCATCGTCATCTAAAAGGGGCACCGTGGTGAGACCAGACACGCTTTCTGGAGATCTTCTATGGCACTTTCCGCAGTTTGCACAATTTTCTTCAGCATCGAAGTCTCTCATAGGAACCACTTTCATTAATGACTCCCATCTTACCCTTTGATGTGCAGGGGCCCTCTTGCACTACACACGTATGGTCTGCAAATTGCAACAGAACGATTTGGAGCTTGAAACAGTTGTGCTTTTGTCATTTTGGACCTCGTGTATCCTGTCTGTGAAGCGTAAACAAAAAAGTCTAACACGATATGCTTTTGTAAAGAAGATTACTGATGATGAGTAAAGAGAGTATACATTTTTCAAGTTCAACATTTATTTCTTGCACTTATGCATTTCAGGATACAATGAACGTGCAGGGAGGTCGCAAAAGACTACATTTATTGTTTTGTGACCTTCCTACAATGACAATATATATTTTAGGGATGACAATGGACAGGTACACTCTCTAAATTTGGAGCACTCAATTTTAGGTTGGAATGAGCAAAGAATAGCAACTTCCCTCCTGATATTTTCTCATATATGCTGAATTTTAAATTTAATGTGATCAACGGTAGATGTAAACAACATCAGTACCAGAGAAATGCATCCTCAATAAATAAATTTCTTCTTATAGCATATATGTGCATGCCTATTAACTGAAACGATTATCACAGTTGCCTGACATGTTTTAATTTCTGAGAGTGTACTGTAGAGGCTGCTTAGATCTACAACAGTTCACACAAGGTATTATTTACTGTGAATGCCTTTAAAAATCCCATGTGACACATATGCTTTTACTTTCTGGAGGTGCTGTGGTAGTCAAAGTTTGTTGGCATTACGCAGGTTCTGCACCCATTTCTTGAGTATGTTGAGGCAGCTGTGAAGTAACCTGTATTGATGATTATTCCAATTTTTATGGTGCATCGACAACAAAGGCAATAATACATCAGAACATTGGTTTGGGTGCAACCAGTTAAAAATGAATGTTGTTTAATAAATGCATTGGACAAATGTTAAAACATCAGTTTAAAACATGGCTTACAATCCCTGTATCTTCTAAAAATTGAAAAGATTAAAACCTATTCTAAAAAGAATATGGGGAACTCTTCTAAAAAGAATTATAATTATTATATTGCTGGGTGAAGGAGCCTAAGGTGTGTTTCTGATGTCAACATGTATGAAAATGTGCAAATTTGAGAGAGGCTAACCACAGTGCGTGCACTGAGGTGGTTCCTTCCTGTAAAGTAGAAACCAGTGGATGAGGAACTTGGTACTTATCTGTACACCCAGTCGTATCACACTGCACAGATTATTCACTGGGTAGTCCACATGACGAAACCTGTATTGACGAGACACCACTTTTGCCTTAAAAACTGCTACAAATAGCACGGCACGCTACAAATTATTATTATCGTAACAAGCTGACGATACAGGTGAGACACAAGGCGTTATCCAAGTCGCGCCACACCACCGTCACGTAGCATTCTGTGTCACAAATCAAACCAAGGCACAAAACAATACCAATACATGAAAAAAGGTGACAATCTTGGTCTAATTACGACGTAATACCGAACTTGTGCGCGAAGGTAATTCAAAGAAATGAATGTGCACTCGCTTCCGTAGAGAACACCGTGTACCATGCTAGCAATGCATGCAAAAACGCGCTCGAGTGCTCGCACATATATTGATGACAACATGACAACACTACCAGTGTACTATAACATGTTCTTTCAAGCACATTATGCACTCAAACTGTATTTGCCACCAGGTAACATGCAAGTGTGCTCGATTGAACCTCGGAAGAGCGATCAAACAACCTGCATCCAGTGCTCGTTTTGAACAAAAAAACACTTCATAATGGTCAACTAAATATACAGAATGGACGCTTATTTATTCCTTGATAAAGAATTACTCACCTGTAGAAATTTAGGCCCTGTATCCTTGCCAGTACGATTGGTACGACCGTAATTGCAAGAAGTTGCCATGATCGCTGCGGCGACTGTTGTGGGTACAGTAAGATGGCGGCCGGTTTCCTCACGCTCGCGCTCCCCATCCGCGATCCAGCCTTTTACAATCGAGATCAGTGGTTTAGACTAGTTCAATTTCAAGAAGTTCGACTGCTGGCGGCGTCTAGCCATTCTACCAAAAGCGACGGCAATAACAAACACAAGTAGGAAAAACCACAAAACCGCAAACTACGCCGTGGTCGTGATCATTAGATCTGCGATTAGTACGTGACGGGAGGTAAATGTATCTGCGTCGTCACTCGTGTTATTTGCGACTTCGCGGAGGAGGAGTGTCGTTGGGAGGAACCCGAGAGGTCTGCCTGCCTGATTAGGCGGCATGTTTCTCGGGAAGGGAAAGGTGGTGGAGAGGAGGAGAGGAAAGGGTGAAATGGAAGACCGAGCGGAGGGGGAGGATAGCTGCGTCCATGGGCCGACTTCAGGGGAACTGTGCCGGCATACGCCTATTACACGTCTGAGGGAAACCCAGGAAAAACCCCAGACGGCACAGCCGGCCCGCGGATTCGAACCGCGGACCTCCCAGTTTCCAAGCGCACGCGTTACCGCTGCGCCACCGGAGCTGGTTGCGACTTCGCGAGAGCGTTCCAATGCGCGTTTTCGCAGCCGAAAAGAGGTGGTCTGCGTGTTTTTGGAAACGGCGGCGGCTTCGGCGTGTCGGCGCCCTTGTCGGGCGCTTCGGCTTTGGCTACAGTCCACTGTACTTTCGCCAGGCCTCCACAGCTCCCCACATTTGCGGCAGTAGAAAAATAAAATCACGTCACAGTCACGTGGTATTACAGCGTCAGGCATCATGACGGACGCCCATTGGCCAAAGGAGGATGCGCGCTCCGGGATTGGTTGATAAAGTTTCGAAATATCTGACAGCTCACTTTTCGCGGGCAGTCGGCCAGGCGGGCAGCTCCAAGCAAGGTCGCTGCGTCTCCGCGGCTCGCCGATGTCGGTTGACCACAACGACCAAAGAGGAAGCAGGCTCCAACAGCTCCCCATAGAGCCCATAGTTTGAGATAATTCACACAACACTGGGCACACGACCAATGAGAGTGCAACGTTGTAGAAATTATGCAATGCCAGTCGGCCAATCAGGAGCCTTAACTTTGGCTGACCTTTCGACCGGTTCTGGCTACCATCGACTTCTACCGGATTTCACGCCTACCGCAGTTACCCGATATTCAAAATAACTGAAGCTTCTTTTGGCTATAAGAAATATTTATTTGACACAAAGCACTGATTCAAAGATCTGATACATGGATGCACTGTGAATACAAAGTCCACTGCGTTGCTGACGCACTGTAACTAAGTTCGAACTTGAAGCAAAACGAACACAGCTCTCGAAATCCGACGAGGCCCGCGCTTGTTCTTCACACTCCAAGCGCTCCAACTCACGAAGCATTCCAGTTCCGGAGTTGATAGACTGTTCGTGGGATAATAGTCGTGTCCAGGAACAGCACAACACACGTTGAATCACATCGACGCATGAATAAACCAGCGAACACTTCTACAAACTGTTCTGCCGATTGACATCACCGAAACACGGAACACAAAGAGGACGCCTTGCCGGCCGATTTTATGATGAGCATCTTCTTTCGTTGTTTGCACAGCGGAAAAGGCGCTTGTGTGGCACGTAATCGTAATCCTGTCTTTGTTGTCAGGCCTCAAAGTCCGACGGCGCCCGAGCGCGTTCTTCACGCTCCAACCGCACCAGCCCACGAAGCATTCCAGTTCCGTAGTTGATAGACTGTACGTGGGATAATAGTCGTGTCCAGGAACAGCACAACACACGTAGAATCACAAACTGTTCTGCCGACTGACATAACCGAAACACGGAACACAAGAGGCCGGACGCCGTGCCGACCGATGCGAGCTATTTCGAAACTATGCTGAAACTGCTGAAACGGCCGCCGGGACACTGCACACACATGCGCGCGTACAAAATGCGATTTCAAAACGTTGTCGACCAATCGGAGCGCGCACGCAGTCTGGGCCAATGAGCTTGCAACGTTGTAGATTGGCGCAGTGGTACATACTCTACAGCCGCATCCTCGGTTACCTGAGGAGGACTGGAGGAAGTGTACGCGCGGGTTTGTTCGTGAGCTATAGTGACTCTGGCCATGTACTGATCTCCGATAAAGTGTCAACCTACGGACATTCTTGCCGGGTCGGAACTGGAATGCTTGGTGAGCTGACGCCTGAGGAACACTTTCGAGCGCTGTCGCATTTTCAAATACAGTGACTAAGAAGAGAGTGTTCGTAACGACAAAAGTATTTTCCGTGACTGTGTGACCTACGGTGCATCGCCAGAATGAGAAGAAGATGCTCATCTGTGAAACGCACGCACTCGTGGACTTCGCTCGCCTCCAGAAGTAGACTGTATGTGTGCTTTGCAAGTTCGAACTTGGTTTGGTTGCTGTCTATTCAAGGAACGAAACGTCCTGTACGCACGGTGAATATATGAGTCAAGCATTTGAGTTTATACGTTGCATCAATAAATATGTATTTCGCCTATCAAAAATGTCTTAGTTATTTTGGAATAACGGGCGCCAGGTATGAAAACCAGTAGAAGTCAATGGCAGCCAGGGCCGGCCGAAAGCCGAGCCAAACTGAGAGGTTGCTGATTGGTTGGCTGCTAGGCATCACGACGCATTTTCATTGGTCGTATGTCCAGTGTTGCCTGAATTATCTCAAACTATGGGCTCTATGGGGAGCTGTGGGCGCCTGCGTTCGCCGCACTGGTCGTGAGGTTTTGGCGGTTTCCCATGGGCGTCCTGCAGACAGAGTGGGAACCATGAGTAAAAGTAAGTAAAACTCAATAGTTCAGATTGTGTGATTGATACATTGTCACATGTATCTGACAAACAGATTGATTGATTGTCAGATTGTCTTTTTCGGCTAGCAGAGAGGTACATGCCGTGAGTTTTGTACTTTTCAGGACGAAACACAAAGTTCAACGGCGACATTCTTAGACAGACCGATTCAAACGGTGACGTTATTGCCTCGCGGTGTCAGCCAAGTGTGAGAGAAACTGATCGGTACTGCACGCTTCGCAGTGTGGTGATATCCTGCGTACAGCATGGTGCTTCGGCTGTGATGCGTCACGCTTCGTCTAAAAAGCACGTAGAAAATGCGAAGAAGCACAGAAGGAGTGACGGTGTTATCCAAACCTCAAGGCAAGGACTTCTTGATTTGAAGGCTCTAGAGGCCAGGACTAATGTGCAAGAAAGCACGTCGAAGGCGCTTGCGGTTGTCGGAAATTCCATTCCTTAAGCGCGGACCCCATAACAAGCGACACGCGACGCGCTGCAGAATTTGTCGCTGTCGTGTCTGGTCATGGCGCGACTTCCTGGTCCATTTGAGCAGCGACATTTCGTCACCGAGAAATGATGTTTTTGGAGAAGCAATGCTTATTTTATTCGAGCTAAGTTGTAAATTGCCATAAATATACCAAAAATAGTATTTCATTCATCAAAACGAGGAGAAATTGTAATGAAGGTGCTATGTAATATTCGCCGTAACGCAGTGGCGCTGCGGTTGAAGTTCCCAACGCCCCGCCCACTTCTTCGTCTGCTACTTTTGTTGGTTGCCCTCTCCACCCTTTCCCTTGCCCACGCGTTCAGTTCTTGTTTCACGCCGTCAAATCTAGCTGGTTTTGTCAAACAACAGGCAACGAACTCAGCGACATGCTACAAATATCTACTGGGAGTAGATGCAGAAATATTCAGCCGCGACTGAGCTTTTTTGACGCTCGTGTGGCGGCAGTGACGTCGATTTTGTCGCTTCTCGCGTGTATCTGCCGCGTGTCGCTTGTTATGGGATTCGGGCTTTATGCGAAGCTAACAAGAGCTAACAAGCTAACAAAGGCATTGGACACGAGCTTACTGCCTTGTCAGACTTTTGATCAAAGGCAAAAGCAGTCAAAGTGCATCAAACAAAGCGCCAGGAATGCAAGAGAACCTGTGCACAAAAGGACACAAAAGACTACACTGCTGGAGCCTTCTAATTTGCAGTAAAGAGAGCGTGAAACTTTGCGCTTCATTTTCTCAAAACAACTTTTCGCCCTACCTGCTCCGCTTGTGAAACTGATATCTCCGTAACCACTCGGTCTATATTGGTGCGGTCTGTTTTCTTACAATCACTGAACATTCCTACAGGTCGTGACATTCTTATTTTTTCAGGTAAATCAATTTATAATTTATGCTATCGTCATACGTTTCTATGCTAGATGCGTCAGTTGCTACCGCATGCAGAAAAATGAAAACCCAAAATCGTCATCGTGGAAATTGAAAAAACTAAGAATGTCACGACCTCAACCATACATTTGGGAATACACTCCAAGTTCATGCTGTCTTCTGTCACATTTTTCAAACTCTGCAGGCCTTTCACAAAGATTTTGTAATTTGTTAAAAAAAAGTTAGAGATATAATATTTTTTTCTGGTAAATTCATTTTGAGGGCATTATCAACGATGGTGCAAATTTTCATCATAATCTATTAGGAAACAAAAAAGTTTGTGTTGATCGGAAATGATCAGGAAATCATCGAAATAAAATATGACGGGAGAAGTAGAAATTACGATTCTGAGCCCAGTGATACATATTCGCACAAAAAGTTTGAGCGTATAGCGCGCAATCCTGGAGCGCGAGGGAGCTTTGAATCTCGCGGCAGAAATGCCCCCTCACTTGGCTGCCAGCCGCTGACGTCATATGGCCGCGCCGTCTTTTTCTTTCTTTTTTGCGATTTCTCCGGCGTCGCGGCGCCGGCAAGCCGACTGAGCAGGAAGCGTTGTTGTTCATCGGACGTCGTGGAAAGGACAGGTGATGAACTGAACACTCTTAGGCGACACGTCTGCTCTTCTTGACGAAACGTTTTATGGAGTTGGAGCCTAAGCTCCGTCAGCTTCGATTTCGCCACACGAATGCACCGGAGGCTGGTAAGTGATGCTGCTAAGCGTGAACGAACATTCGGATTGAAATATAGTGCTTCTTCTTGGTTACAAATGCATAGTCATGAAGACGCGGCGCAATGACCAGTGTTTTCACTTGAAGAGGTTGTCGACCATCATGACTTCTCCGTGTTGTGGTCAACACTGTGGGCTCTGAACCGCATGGACACTGGTATCTCTGAGGCGAAAGAGTGGACCGATGAATGCATAGCTGTGCAACATTGCGCTTACCATATCTTACTGATACCAGGAGCGCAACGTCTCCACAAGCACAACAACATGGGTACCAAAATAAAGTCAGTAGTGTTCATCTTCTAGCGATCTGTGGGAAACCCCAAAACACATGGCCAAATAAGCGTTTTCTTTTTTGAATGGTCATACGCAGCATACAACAATGGCACATGGAATAAATCTCCAACTGACAGGAATGTATTTAGTCGTATTATATATATGCTGCACACACAGGCACAATACTGTTCACTAATTAACGACACCTCAACACAATCGGAACAGAAACCACAACCGCGTACGATCCACCTCAACCCGGGCCGTCACGGCAACACAGAGGCCTAGCCACACCTTTTACACTGCGCGCAGTCTTATTTTATGCAAAACGTACGAGACAAATCATGTAAGAACGCACACAAAGAAATAGCAACAGCGTCTCAGTCGGTAAGTCGCAACGATTCCGGAGCTAGCAGACGATTGTGGCTGGGAGAGGACGCTTCCGGCAGCCAATGAAGTGGTCGGCCGCCTGACGTCACTACACGCCAGACTCGGCTTGATGGAGACTGTCGCCGCCGAGCGCATTCTTGCAAACTAATTTTCTCAGGAAATTCGCGCTTTTCGAAGGAAATATTTTGCGTGACAGTTTATGAAGGTAGCATGTTCATATCAAGCGGTGAAAAAAATATATGTTCCAAATGATTTCCATGCTCCTTTAAGAGGGCATACCAGCTCTCCGTCCCAATGTATTTCCTATGGAACAGTTTTTATGCTTTCTCTCGGTAACCGCCGCGCAGATTTTGACGCGGGTGGTTTCATCATAAAGAGGAAGACGAGATGAAGAGCATTACGCTACCGGATTTCTCATATATGTCGTATGTATTTTACGGCGACGTCACGAATGCGAAAAAAAATACACAATTTTTCTCCTCCCTCTTTGAACAGGTTTTATTAAACTTCTATAGACATTTCGAAAAAACTTTCCATTTACTTTCTCTGGAAATATCTCAGGAATCGATAGACATCAAATTTATATGTCTACCACTTTCCGTTTTTATAAAAAAGCATGAAACGTGAGTACGGATAAATACCGTCTCACAGCCCCGTAAACCGCGCCATTCTGTGTCGCCCTCTAGCCGTAGCACAGGAAAAACCGCGCGGAACATTTTGACCGTATCCATCCGCCGACCATGCGGCGCGCACGCGCACTGTAGTGCTCCCTCTACCCTCTTTACTTTCATGGACAACGGACTTAGAGCATGGCCTTGGAGACCAGAACAAAAGCTTACTTAGCTGC
This sequence comes from Ornithodoros turicata, assembly GCF_037126465.1. NCBI lineage: Eukaryota > Metazoa > Arthropoda > Arachnida > Ixodida > Argasidae > Ornithodoros > Ornithodoros turicata. The sequence goes on along the minus strand of NC_088205.1, from coordinate 45,065,194 downwards.
TCGTAAAGGGATTATCGTCAGCCAGCATTGTCGAGCGGCGGGGGAGGGGGGGGAACGTTGGGTAGACGAGCCAGCATTGTCGCGGCCCGTGTAAGACCACCGAGACCAATAAACCTCTTTTTTCGGTGCGCTTATAGAGAAGTGAGATGAGTTTTATTAGCTTTACATGAAACGTCAATTTGCTCGATTTTGCCGTTTGGGGTTTGTGCTTACTCAGTCAACTGTCTCATAAGGCTAACGAGAATCTCTCGTATTTACGGTTAGTGGAAGGCCGACTTCACAAACATTCCAGTAACGTTCAACAGGACTGCCCTGTAATGTTCGTAATGTTGAAACAGCCAGCAAGCGGATTACACACAGATAAATGTTTCTTAGGATAACGGTACTTAGAACTGCAGCGTTATTTGTTGTTTCTCTTTCTTTCTTTTATTGATCGATTTATTTTTATTTTCATCTTTATTATTTTCTTTTTGTTTTCATGAACGCTCCACGTGAACCAATAAGAAAAATCGATCAAGCGGCCGCTGCACAATTATTTCCGCCCACGCAATGAACAACAGTCTTTTCCCGAACCCAAATTCACGTTCGCGAAGCAAGGAAAACCAACGACAACCAACGACAGCGACGGGGGAGGGGGGATATATTTATTAGACTAAAAAAAAAAAAACAGGCTAAAGGTCAGCTAAAGCGGACGTCGGCTTGCTATTCCGGAAATACATAAATAAATAAATACAGTGAACCCTCGTTAATATGACCCCCGATAATCTGACATACGCGTTTTACGACCATATACTATTGGTGAACAATGCAGTGAGGCCTCTGCAAATCCCCCCCCCCGTTAATATGACAATTCCGCATTATAACCACAATTTTCGGGAACGACCATGGTCATAATAACGAGGGTTCACTGTAAAATCAAGAAATATGAGATAAATGAAACGGACGCGACGGAACAGCACGTTCGTTAGTTGATTATAAGGTTAGTAAAAGTTCGGTGTTTGCATTTTCATGCTACATCCACAGACGTAGGAAAGTGTGGGACAGTGGTTCCAATGCCAGCGCAAAGAACGCAGGTGTCGCTGAATATAGACGCCTGTGTTAAACCTAGATGCCAACGCGGTACCTCACGGGTACTTCTTTGAATAGGGAAAAAATAACTAAATGAAAAGAAGTGAACAAGAGATAAACTGATGTTCTGAGGCTGGAACAACATAGAAGGGACAGGTACAAACAAAGCCTCAAATTGCCTAAGAAATCAACGATGAAAGATGAAAGTCACTGAAAAGGTTAGCCAGCTGTAGGGATCGAACCCACATCTTCTGGATTGCCGGTCCAGGGCTCCACGCACCCCGAAAGTCGCTGGAGAGGCGTGTTAGCTTAGCTCAATTGGTAGAGCCCTGGACCGGCAATCCAGAAGATGTGGGTTCGATCCCTACAGCTGGCTAACCTTTTCAGTGACTTTCATCTTTCATCGAAAAGAAGTGATCTGTAATATGGATTGACATTGATTGGTTCATAGACAGCTGCTATATTGGTACAACCACAAAACGAAGGTCGTTAGGGTATGAAGCATATTACTGAGTTCCCTATTTCTCTCTATTATTTTTTTCGTCAACATCAACATCAATTGAGTTCTAAGCAATGCGCATGTGTGGAGCAACGCACATATTAATAAAATGTTAGGCGTACAGCAGATTTTTTTTTGTATTGTCAACAGAAAGCACTTTGAAAATAGAAAAAATCGCAATGCTGCGTCTGCATTCCGGGAAGTTATCTTTGTCGCTGCTTTGTTGTCACTTTTATCATTGGCTGCCTTCGCGCCATTCGTTGTCGTAAAGCCGTGTTGGTGCTTTCTTACTTATGCCCAATCCGGCCGTGCTGCCAGGACGTTTTGCCTGGGTTTTCCCCGACGATCACATGCCGGTACGGTTTCCTTGGAAGTCGGTCTAGGACGCGCGCTGTTGCGTTGGTCGTGTCGAGCGGCCCGCCCTCAGCGAGGCCAACTACGAACGGCAAGCAAAATATGACACACACGACCAGCAGCTTTTTTACCTAATGCGCTTTTACCTTTTTTACCTGATACTATATTATTTCGTGAATATTTTGAGATTTGGGGATTTCAACTTGTTGACCAACCTCGTAATTTAGAACCTGACTAATTTATTCTCTCACGACAGCAACTCTGTCCGTAACTTGTGAACATATCAAATCATAAAATATCGTAATTTGACGGGCTCTCACGAAAACAAAAAAAAATCTCTGTTTTTCATCATCTCATCATGTGTTTGTGTAAGAGTACTCGGGTAGCCAGTTCGACGTCGTCGAAACTCACATCCCCATTTTTTTCTTTGTCACATCACATCACATCATGAAAACAAACAAACAAAAACATTCCGAGGATACGCCGCGAAATATGTGTTATGGAGTGGCTGATTCTAAAACTACATCGATGCCATATTAGTTCACGACCGACATATCCTGAAGCCGCTTATCCATCGAGCATTTACATCCCAAAGATCACCAAGTCCACCGTGCGGTTACATCCAACGTGTCGGTACATCCATACCGTGCCGTTATAGCCAACGAGCCGTTGCATCCAAGCCGTTACGCCCACTGATGGATGTAATGGCGCGTTGGATGTAACGTCTCGTTGGACGTAGCGTCTCCAGACCGGTTAGAGCCGGGTCCTAGGTTAGCTTCCAGGGTAGGTTAGTTTAGGCTTGTTTTTGACAGTTCACCGTCCACAGTCCATCGCATCTTCCTCATCACATTATAATTGGATATTCTGAAATCCTAAGCTGTTTGGAGAAGGATCGAAGACCGCTTGGTCGAAAGCCGTTCGATCGAAAGCCGGTTGATCGACGCCGTTTATTCGAAAGACGTTTTTTCGAAGGGAGTTCGAAGGTCGCAGCTTGTTCTTAGCATCTCTTTTTCTGTAACTTTTGACTCGAGCATATGGAGCATGAGGCAATCAGTGTCCTCTCCTTTTTGGTTTGTTTCTTGCTTATTTTTTTTTCAGCTAAAGAGGGGAGACCACTGGTCATTTGCAGAAAGGTTTTATGGTCATTCACGAACAGCACAGCCTTCTGGCTTTTTACTCTCTCCCATCCGAAAGGAAATAAAATTGAATAAAACTGAATTGAATTGAATAGAACAATGCGGAAGCATCCCCTGTTGCTGTAGGACACATACCGAAGAAAATGTCTTCAAGTTGGGAGCAGCCAATAGTCTGTGCTTCTTCTGGGCACCCTTTTCATTGCTGGGATCCGAAATGGGATAGTGATATGTGCACGAAAGGCACTCGAAGTCTGAATGCTAAGAAGGAAATTTCGCCATTAATACAGATATTGTATTAACAGCCATATAAAACTTAAGTTCAATCTTGTTTAGAGTATGCATCTGCTCCAAACGAAGCAATAAAAAAATCAATCAAACGACCGCTGCCGTTTCGATCAAACGGTGTTCGATCAAGTGACTTTCGACCAAATGTCCCGCGTTCGATCAAACGGCTTTCGTTCTTGCGGAGACGATTTCTCTTGGGGACATTTTTCCCTGGGGACGGTTCTGCCTGGGGAAATTTTTTTCCGGGGAAAATAAATCTGGCATCTCGGGCGAGCTTTGATTATATGAAACGACTTCTCCGTGATCATTCCTTCATTTGGCAACTAGCGCTCATATTTATCTCTGAAAACCCCAATTTTGTAATTGCATCGGTATTGCCCTTCAAGAATAGTGATTTTCCTAAAATACGCATAAATTTGGCTCACATGGTGTCCAGTTCTTCAGCTTTTCCACGACCGAATTTCACGTTTTCAGGTTACGATTGAATTAACTGAGACCTCAGCATTCAACACAAAGAAATCTGGAGTAAAAATTTACGCTTCAGAAATTCTTCTAAAAAAAAGAAAGGAATGCATATATTATCCTGTCCCACATAATAAGGAGGCCGAACTGTACTTTTTTGCCACACTCAAACAAGAACCTGTTATGTTGTCAGGTGACCATAGTTATTATTTTTCTCCAATGTGTCCTTTTATTTTTTGTCGAATCGTTCCTCTTGGCGTTCAGGAAAAAAAAGACTGTGTAGGGAATATCGCGACTCCCGCTGCGAGGCCTTGCCGCTCGACCTTCCCATATCTTTTTTGGTTGGTTTCCGTGTGTCGACCCGAAGCCTTTATCGCCCTTCACCTCCTTTCTACGGTTTTGCAACCTGGTACACCAGAAGAAAAGGGGTCCCCTGTCACTGGTGTTGTCGACTGGCATCATTTTTCTGAGCGGGTGTAAGGTAAAAGAAAAAGAAGGGAAAACATGGAGGAAAGGAGCCTTTCAAATATGTTACTGAAGTTTTCGGTAATAATAAGAAGTCTGTTCTACGACGGAAATTTTGAAAAGTCTTTTGCACCAACGCCTTGTAAATGAATTCAGATATTTGATAATGATTACTTACCAGAAATATACACACCAAAATGTCATTTTTGCATGAATAATAGAGTTATCAAGGTAAATTGCACGTTGTAAAAACATTTTTGGGACTCCTCATATAGGACCCCGGTTAGCGAATGCTGCCCTTCTAGACGCAGGCGGGTTAACTTTGTTGTGCATTTCTCACACACAAAATATGAACTTTGTCGCAGGCAATGCTATGTACCTCGTAACTTTAATGAGCTCCCCTTCGCCAGTTTTTCTTTGGAATCGAAGTACAAACTAAAAAAAGCGCTACGGCAACTTTATCATAGGATGTAGTACCTTTATATGTTCATATACTGTCAAACTGTATGCCGCTGGCTGCTTCAGGGCGAGTGCCACAAGCCTTTCGGCTTAGACGGGCCTGTTTTATTATATTTGTATTTTGCTTTCTTGAGTGAAATTATTATTATTATTATTATTATATAACCGAGTGCAAAAAAGAAAGCGAATACCGTTTCGAGCACTAGATTCTCGAGACTGGCATTGTAAGCGCTGTGTGTAGGCAATGTTTATAGCCTAATTTATAGCCGCTGGTAGATCCAATTGAGAGCCTCCGAGATACCGGCATCCGTACTATCCGATCACACTTGTACGTCGGCAACTCGGCATACAGTAAGTATCCACTAGTAAAACAATACGAAGAGCAACTAAACATTCCATAATCAGTCAGTACAGAAAGTAGTGACTTGTGAAAACAATAATTGTAGCATAAATATATAAGAACAAAAAATAAAAATAAAGTACTCATGTAGCAATAGGAGACAAGCAAAAAGACGTGAATGTCTGGAATCGAACTGCGGACCTTTCGTGGCAAAGTCCGACACTTTACCACTCGACAAAGAACGCAGAGGGCGCAGGCCGCCTTAACCTCGCGAGGTCAACCATGCACAATGGGGATTATTTCGAGAGTCGGAGGCGAACGGCGTGATAAGGACGGCGAGCGTGGCGCCATCTAGAATCGGGAAAATCGTGAATCGGAGTTGCTCCCCGACTGGTATGGCCTCTTAAGAGGCTTCCCTCTTCCTGTTCTCGTGCAGCTTTCGATAGCTTATACAAGCCTCAGTGAGTAATTTAACGTGTGATAGCTAGAATCTAGGACTCAAAACCCTGCAGTCAAGCAGCTGTTACGAATGATACCCCTCAGGTTTTAAGCGCTGACCAAATTACAACAACCGAACAACTCCTGTTCTCGTGCAGCTTTCGATAGCTTCTACAAGCCTCAGTGAATGATTCAGCGTGTGATACAGTTAGAATTTTGGGGCTCAAAACCCTGCGGTCAAGCAGCAGTTACGAATGATACCCCTCAGGTTTTAAGCTCTGATACAATATCATCAACAGAACACCGTTTTCCTGTCCTCATATAGCCTTCGATAGCTTATAAAAACCACAGTGAGTGATGTAACATGTGATACAGTCAGAATTTAAAGGGACAGTCCGGGAAAACCGGAAGTTGATTTTTTCCAACTGTCACGGAAGCTTACATGCTGGGTGGAAAGTTTCAGCTCACAAAACGGCGTGGTTTTCGAGATATCGAATAAAAAAGACTCCTCTGAAGACATCCGGTTTCGTTTTTCTCCCTCGCATACTCCTTGCCCCAAGGAACCTCTATGTACGTCAGCCGTCACGTGAGTATAACGTCCCCAATGGACAAAGTGGAGCCGAGGACTGCGCCGTTGCTGGGAATGCAGAGAGGTGTTTTTGTCTATGAGTGTACTGAACAGAAGGCTACGTCGTGATACCTGTGTTTACATTGACGCTACTCTGCATTTAGTCTATATAACGTGTGATTGCTACTCAAAAACATCATAATGGACAAATGCTAGCACGCAACAATCAACTATCGCGCAAACAGGCATGCGCAAGTCACGTGCGGCATTGCTCTTACGCACGTCACGCGAGAGCTCGCTGCGGCCTTTACTCGGGACCAACTGCGGCATAGAAAAATGTCGATTATAAATCGTGCGATACGATTTCTTCTGAAATATTTTGCACAGTTGTTGTGAGGAGTATTAGAAATCATAAGGCGGTGTTTCCCAGACCTATGTTTTCGACCGGACTGTCACTTTAAGGCCCAGAAACCCGCAATCAAGCAGCGGTATCGAATGACACCGCTCAGGTTTTAAGCTGTGACCCGATTTGAACAACCAAACAACGTTTTCCTGTCCTCATATGGCCTTTGATAGCTTAGAAATGCCACAGTGAGTGAGCAGATGGTTTACTTTTCAAAAATTGTAGAGGATTTTATAAATGACACTGTCAAAATTTAAGGCTTGCAAATGATGATTACGGAGAGTGAAATGCCATTCAGCATGTTAAAAGCTGCAAACTTGAAGCTTTTTGTTGCGTAAATGCATTTCCTTCTATTCTAGTCCTCACTAGGCCAACCAAAGCAGGCACCCAATTGTTCTCGTGCTGAGCTGACGGATTTGTAACTGACACTCTTTACATATAATTCTCAGTACAGTCGACCCGCGTTTATCCGGACGGCTCCGTTTCCTGTGAAAATGTCCGGATAGCGGGGGAACCGGATAAGTGAAACACGATCATCCAGAGTGATCCTAAAATTACATCTTTACTGACCATTACACAGAAAACTATCCATTGTCATCTGTTTCATTTTAATACACGCATTCACTTCTTGCAAAACTTTGCTAACGGCATTAACTTGCGAAATATTGTTCTGTTATTCGAAAGATACTAGCGCTGTTCTCAGTGCCGCCCGCGCATTTTCTACCGTCACAGCTGGTGCCATCCCCGCTTTCATCATTAGATTCTTCTTGAACACTATCGGAAGCGACGACACTGACAATGTCATCATCAGTGATTGCAGTGTAGGGGTTCTTGTTGCGGACCTTCTCAGTCTGAAATAACCATACTGCTCAGTGGATTACTTTTGTGTAACGTGCAAAGTCGGAAAGGGAGAAAATTCTTCCTAGCAACACCCTCTTTGTGTCAGCAAAAAGGAGGCCACGGACAGGGTTCTCGACCTCGCTTGATTAGGTGTGGGCCAAGTGTCCTTCCTGGGCAATGACCGGATAACTGAAGCCGATTGTTGGGTATTAGTCACTTCTGTTCCCTGGAATTCCCGTCCGAGTCCGGAAGCTGAAGTCCGGATAAACGAGGGCGAAATACATGGGGAGAAATCCTTCCCCATGCTTTTTTGTCCGGATAGCTCAGGATCCGGATAAATGAAGTCCGGATAAACGCGGGTCGACTGTAATTTCACACTACTCACAATTATGTTTTACTTTCAGTTCAAGTTCTTTAAACAGAGCTGACCCAGCAGGAGGCCTCTGGTGGCATACTGTAATCAAGTGCGACACTCCCATGGGATTATTGCATTGGCCTTTTGCATTCATGCCTGAATGCTGTCCAGGGCACCCCACAGGCACCAGCTGCGTGACGATGCCCCACAGATTGTCTTATGCCAACAGCGTGTTCCCGTAGGGAACTGTGGACACTAGAAGATGGACTGTGGACATGCTAAGGAATTCTTCAGTAGTTTCATGGTGCACTGGAGAAGAAACATCAGACCTGGACGAAGTAAACAAACGGCCCTTATCAGGGCCACCATATGTCCGCCACAATGGCTAGCGTTCTGCTGATAGAACAATCCCTGATGGTGATAGATCACTGAACTAACCATAACTCAAGCACAATAGCTACAACAGTGCTGATAGAAAGCAATCATTGCAGTTGCAAATGCCATACATTTCGCTAAGTACTGTATTTTTGATGACAGTAATATTTAGAGTTGAAGGATTCATGTTCTGCCACTTTTTGGATGGTCAAAGTATGCATCACAAACATATTGCTAAGGTGAACAGTATGTGGAACAGACTATAACTCCTGTTATTCATTCGCGCAGAAAATATGAAGCAGAAAATGTCGAGGTTGTTGCGAGAGACCTGTACTATGTCTGTTCTATGTCTTTTGCAAAAGCTATCACCGTTTCTCGACAAAAGTGACGTGGAGAATGTACTGGACGCCTCCTTTTTTCCCCTTTGTCTCCGTACTGTAAAGGTAGTTCTTTTTGTGTAGTCCAATAATACGAGAATTTGAAAAAAGGTATTTGGGTGTATTTGACGTAATTGTGTGCCAGCCTATATAATTGAACCCCCGTAGCACTGAGTACAAAACTTTACGAGGCAGTATATTTGGGTCCGAAGAACGCTATTGGAGCCACAGGGCACATTGACTTTAGGCTACATCATGGAGGGCCACAAGGAAAAGAAACGACTGCAGTTACCATAAAACTTTGGTATATCATACATAACATTGTACACAAAAACAGGACCGACATAGTTATTGTGGAGCTGGATAGTGTGCACAATTCATTACTGAAAAACACAAAAAATTAATGGGCTTACTAGGCTAACGCCAATAAATGGGCGGCCTTTCAAATAGAGTGCTGAAAGTATGAAAAACTATTCGACCTTCACAAAGGTTTAGGAGAATGTTCAGGAGCACTCCAGATTATCCATTTACTTACTGTATTGTTGCCTTAGCTCACAGAGCGAGCTCAAAGAGAAAGAGCTAGCTGGCATATTCACAGTGGGTTATGGCTTCGGGTTTGTTGTGTTGTTTTTAATTAGAAGTGCAGAAATTTGGGCCAGTTGGTACATAACTGCAAAAGCGAATAAGAGCATACAGACGGGACAACGGAGAGACAGAGCTGCTTACAACTAAACTATAATGATAGGAAACCCGATGCGGTCATGTGCGCAGGTGCATTGCTATCCCACCATGTCAAAACAATGAGTACAGTGCTAGACAAATGTTAGAGAACACGCTCCGGCGCATTCCTTCCTCAGAGTGGCAGCGAATGGGACCGTACAGACTTAGACATGTGCGTATAGGTAGCCCAGTCACCTGTATGCAAGTCCGTACGATACCATTCGCTGCCAGCTTGTCACTCGGAGGGAGGAGTGCGCCAGACATATGTCGGCACAGTTCCCCTAGAAGTCGGCCCAGGACGCACATTTCCCCAGGGCGTCAGTCGTGACGTTGCCCACATACTTGAGGCCGACAACGGCAAGCCCTTTCACCATCACCACCACCACCACCGAGTGCGCCAGAGCATGTTCCATAAACTTTTGTCCAGCACTTTACAAGTATAAAACTGATTAACAATGTAGAGTGGGCTATAGTTGGTATGACATCTTAGACTATGGAGCTACGGCAGACAAGGACAACACACCACTCGACAATCAACTGGCTTATTTCTCGAAAAAGAGAAAAGGAAGGTTGAACTTAGGGATTGGGGGTTTTGAGACGACCTGATTAAAGAGATCTTTTCCTGCTGTCCTTGTCTGCCATAGCTCCGTAGTCAAGAAGTCTGTACAAGTATGTCAGACAAGACCCTCAAAGTGACGTTTTTAGGCATGTGCTAACAAAACCAGCGTAGTGATAAGGGGTGACACAAGTGAAAAAAAAATCCTATGATTTGAATAAAAATTCAAGTTCCTTATCCATCAGACAAATAGAAGCTTCATTAATACAACTGGAAGAGCCACTTCTTATTTCGGCCACTTCGACTACTTCTCTTTCGAACTGTGAATCATGTGTCGCCCCGAGATTTTTCTAGAATTTCTTTGAGAGATGCTCAAAATTTTGTGTGCAGTTCATTGAGTTTATATACGTATATCCAGCACCGCGGGTACCGTGATTTCTGTTCCTTTTTTTATGATTCATTTGCTACAGCTGGGTAAGTGACAACTGCAGGGAAACTATACATGCCATCAGCACAAAGCTTGCCTGTCTGTATTTAAAAGAAAACAAAATGAAAGAAAAGAAACACACGGGGCACCAAATTTATGAACCAGAGCGGGACGATACTACGCGATGTTCTATTCTATAACACCAGTGTGCCTTACAACTGTACCTGGCAGGTGTGTATATTGCAAAGATAAAATCCAAAGGTTGAAAGTGCTGCTGCTGGTCGTGTGTGGCCTGTCTTACCAACGTTTTGTCGCTACTGGAATAGATATATATACGTACCAACCTGCTCGACAGCTGTTATTGTCAAAGGTTATACACATTACAAACGAGTTGGAAGTGGAAATTCCTAATCGTTTAAGTATAATGCTGTCCGTGTCACTATGGCTCAATGTATGAAGCTGGTTTTCACCTTGTCTAAAAATAATTCTGCAAGCTGAAGAAAAAATGTAGAAATGGACTTGTGTACATCGAATTGGACTACATAGACTAGCATCGTTCGAACAGCAGCTGCTGTTTTGGAGTTTCCTCTCAACGCTGGGCCAATATTGGCCCGCATTTATATGCCGGGGTTTGGGGATTTAACCCCCCCCCCCCCAAATTGTAAGTTTGGTTAGTGCATTTGGAAGAGATGATGATAATGAAATCCTGCTCACCCATGTAAAGTCCTCATAGAACTCCTCCAGAAATATTTTTGGGCTAGGCCACTGCTTTGAGCGCAACGCAGTTTACGAACTGCCTTCGCAGGCGACATTATGACGATGTCAGCCCAAGTTGCAGCGACTTGTGCCAACCAAATACCCTATCTCCGAACGATTTTCGGCAATTTTCACTGGGACTTTTTGTCTAGCTGGACACAAGGCTATTGAAAGATGTAACATTCCCTTGAATAGGAAGAACACAGAAGACGATGAGGACGATACAAGACTCAAATACAAACTAAATAAAATGTTATAGAGTACATCAGTTCTCTTGCACTATATTAATTTGTTAATACATTATCATTCTTTTCAATATAGTAGTGTGGTATTGCAGCAAAATTGTAAAAGCTCCTCGTGACATATTGCACCCGGACTGTTTCCACACGCATAGGTGTGAACTTGTATTCTTCGAAATCTGAAGTATTCCTCATATTTTCTTGATACCTTTAACTTTTTACTGCAGGACCGGTTCCAAAGCGTTGCATGCCTGTACATTAGAAAAAAAATAAAAAAACGAAAAGCAAAAAAAAAGAGCTAGGAAATTGTACAGTTTGGTGGAAGGTGCCAGAAAAGTGTAATTGCGGGAAGAATCAGATAATGACATTACATAAGAAATTATTGTTGTACGTATATATTTGTCCTTTTATTCAACTCTCTTTCTTTGTGCTGTTTTTACACCGTACCAACTACCAAGTGTCTGCCTTAGTTTGGTTACGTTGTAAATTTTAAACTTCGTGTGCTTTATTATTCATCTCCGGCTAACCTGACACGATATACTTTCAGTGAATAGCAGCACGATGCTCTTAAGTTGACCACCTGGCCATGTTTTCTACCAAATTTCCCAAATTTCTGGATCTTGCAGAGGATTTGACAAACCCGGATTTGAAATGGGATTTGATTTGGCATGAAAAAGGCAAATAAGAAAGAAAGATGCTTCACTTTGTTTTCCATAATATTAAACGGGCTAGTACTCGAGTTAAAAGGGATGCATACATTACTATATGGTTCGCCCTACTTTGGATTGTGCATGTACAGTATGAGATCCACATGAAATGTTTTTAACTCAGGAGAGGGTTGAGAATATTGCGGCCAGGTGAGTTGCATGGGTGTTAGTATAAGCGAGATAAAGTCAAGATTAGGTTGGCATAGTTTGTCGACAAGGAGACAACTGTTCCGTTTGCAATTTTCAGATAAGATTATTAATGATAAAATTAGTATATGACAAAGGAACCTCCATCGTACATCTCATCGAGATTGATACATCAAAGGAAAATTCAGCCCAACGGATGTATAGAGCTTATTTTTTCGGGACCTGAGTACGTGTTGTCTTATACATGTGTGCTTTTTAATTTTTCTTTTTGTGTCGCACAGCATGTTTTGTCATCACCACAGCAAACAATGAAGTGTTCTCTTGAGCTCTTGCAAATGCCCATGTGAACGTTAACTTGTGCATTACAGTTTTTTATGATTACTTGTGTCTTAAAGTTCCGACAAAAAGTATCTAATTCATAGAAACACTACACTTCAACGAAGCTGTTGTTCGCTTGCAACACTCACATGTAAATACTACGACACTATCGGAGGAGAAACTCAAACATGTATTGCCTTGCAGACTACTAATCCACATTCCAAAACACATGCTATGTCACTCTTCTCAGCAACTAATCCCTGCTTTGCCTTCTTAAATTCTAAAATGCCTCCCTTGTTCGCTCGACTCCCGACGGTATGTAAACACACTCCGACGATGGAAACTGTTTGCCTACTTCTCTGAGTTCAACTGCACAGTATGAGATGACCAGCAGATAAAGTTGATCCCTTTTTCATGGAACATGCCAGTTTGTAGGTATTAAAAACTCAAACACATGAACATCATTCAGCCGACACCGCATTCCGCTAGCTTTGCTCGGAGACCTCCTTTCGTCCGCCATCTTGGAACGCGCTGTCCCGGGACAGCGCGTCCTGGGCCGACTTCACGGGGTTTGGTGGCAGCTTTTAGATTTTTGGAGAAGAGTACAATTGATAATACAGACAGGAAAAGCAAAAAGGAAAATTAGAACCAATGAATCTACAATTTAATTGAAATATCTTATTATTGTTATTATTATTCATATTATTATTATTATTATTATTATGGTATTGTCTTCGTCTTTGGTAATAACTTAGTTACGCATTGCACTACAGGGCCAATTTTGCATTAAAGGGACTATGAAATTTCCCGAACCCCCCACATTTTTCTTTTTTTGCTGGAAACTGTTCTTCCCGACGAGAAACTAATCTGCCGGAAATTTTTCCGGGCGAAATCGCTCCACTCTGCGAGAAGCGCGCGCCTGAAGTGTCTCTTCCGCATTCCTCCTCTCCCGCGCGCATTATCCTGTAGATCGGGCACGTACGTATACATATGTATTATAGAGATGGTCGTGAGATCGGGTAACTGTACGGACTGTTTTCTGGCCCCCGTTACGTCACTGGTGTTGCGCAATGCCAAGTAATGCTCGCCATAGGCAGCTGTGAGCCCGTTGGTGTTGGCGCCTGGCGGTCGCATCTGCAGGTTTTCCCGCCCATTTTAGTCCAAGTGCCATCTGAATTAGTTCAGGTGCCACCTGAAATAACCCAAGCGCCATTCAGTTTAATCCGGGCTCCATTTGAAAAAATCGAGATGCTATTCAATTTAATCCGGGTGCCATGTGAATTAATCCGGCAATTGTGCTTTTAAGCACTATAACCGTGTATTCACACGAGAGACGTCCCCGTAGAATATTCTAGTGGAAGAAAAAGTAAAAAAAAAATGCTGATGGAACTGAAACTGTGTCGTGTCTTCTGTTGAACATTCGCACGACGCTGAGATATTGGGAGTTGGAGCGGGAGTATAGCAAACGACGCCACTGGTGCTGTCGTCTGCTTCAAACAGAAACGACGAGAAATAAGGGGACTGAATTCTTGTCATTAAATGCACTTCTTCAGTTATTCTGCATCGGGGATACACGCATGTTTTCAAACAGAAACGATGAGAAGGAAGGGGACTGAATTCTTGTCATTAAATGCACTTCTTCAGTTATTCTGCATCGGGGATACACGCATGTTTTCAAACAGAACCGATGAGAAGGAAGGGGACTGAATTCTTGTCATTAAATGCACTTCTTCAGTTGTTCTCTATCGGGGATATATGCATGTTTTCAAACAGAAACAACGGGAAGGAAGGGGACTGAATTCTTGTCATTAAATGCACTTCTTCAGTTGTTCTCTTTCGGGGATACACGCATGTTTTCAAACAGAAACGATGAGAAGGAAGGGGACTGAATTCTTGTCATTAAATGCACTTCTTCAGTTGTTCTCTATCGGGGATACACGCATGTTTTCAAACAGAAACGATGAGAAGGAAGGGGGCTGAATTCTTGTCATTAAATGCACTTCTTCAGTTATTGTGCATCGGGGATACACGCATGTTTTGAAACAGAAACGATGAGAAGGAAGGGGACTGAATTCTTGTCATTCTTCAGTTGTTCTCTTTCGGGGATACACGCATGTTTTCAAACAGAAACGATGAGAAGGAAGGGGACTGAATTCTTGTCATTAAATGCACTTCTTCAGTTGTTCTCTTTCAGAGATACACGCATGTTTTCAAACAGAAACGACGAGAAATAAGAGGACTGAATTCTTGTCATTAAATGCACTTCTTCAGTTATTCTGCATCGGGGATACACGCATGTTTTCAAACAGAAACGATGAGGAGGAAGGGGACTGAATTCTTGTCATTAAATGCACTTCTTCAGTTATTCTGCATCGGGGATACACGCATGTTTTCAAACAGAACCGATGAGAAGGAAGGGGACTGAATTCTTGTCATTAAATGCACTTCTTCAGTTGTTCTCTATCGGGGATACATGCATGTTTTCAAACAGAAACGACGAGAAGGAGGGGGACTGAATTCTTGTCATTAAATGCACTTCTTCAGTTGTTCTCTTTCGGGGATACACGCATGTTTTCAAACAGAAACGATGAGAAGGAAGGGGACTGAATTCTTGTCATTAAATGCACTTCAGTTATTTTGCATCGGGGATACACGCATGTTTTCAAACAGAAACGATGAGAAGGAATAGGACTGAATTCTTGTCATTAAATGCACTTCTTCAGTTATTCTGCATCGGGGATACACGCATGTTTTCAAACAGAACCGATGAGAAGGAAGGGGACTGAATTCTTGTCATTAAATACACTTCTTCAGTTGTTCTCTATCGGGGATACACGCATGTTTTCAAACAGAAACGATGAGAAGGAAGGGGACTGAATTATTGTCATTAAATGCACTTCTTCAGTTGTTCTCTGTCGGGGATACACTCATGTTTTCAAACAGAAACGATGAGAAGGAAGGGGACTGAATTCTTGTCATTAAATGCACGTCTTCAGTTATTTTGCATCGGGGATACACGCATGTTTTCAAACTGAAACGATGAGAAGGAAGAGGACTGAATTCTTGTCATTAAATGCACTTCTTCAGTTGTTCTCTATCGGGGATACATGCATGTTTTCAAACAGAAACGACGAGAAGGAAGGGGACTGAATTCATGTCATTAAACGCACTTCTTCAGTTGTTCTCTATCGGGGATACATGCATGTTTTCAAACAGAAACGACGAGAAGGAAGGGGACTGAATTCATGTCATTAAATACACTTCTTCAGTTGTTCTCTATCGGGGATACACGCATGTTTTCAAACAGAAACGATGAGAAGGAAGGGGACTGAATTCTTGTCATTAAATGCACTTCTTCAGTTATTCTGCATCGGGGATACACGCATGTTTTGAATCAGAAACGATGAGAAGGAAGGGGACTGAATTCTTGTCATTAAATGCACTTCTTCAGTTATTTTGCATCGGGGATACACGCATGTTTTCAAACAGAAACGATGAGAAGGAAGAGGACTGAATTCTTGTCATTAAATGCACTTCTTCAGTTATTCTGCATCGGGGATACACGCATGTTTTCAAACAGAACCGATGAGAAGGAAGGGGACTGAATTCTTGTCATTAAATACACTTCTTCAGTTGTTCTCTATCGGGGAAACACGCATGTTTTCAAACAGAAACGATGAGAAGGAAGGGGACTGAATTATTGTCATTAAATGCACTTCTTCAGTTGTTCTCTGTCGGGGATACACTCATGTTTTCAAACAGAAACGATGAGAAGGAAGGGGACTGAATTCTTGTCATTAAATGCACGTCTTCAGTTATTTTGCATCGGGGATACACGCATGTTTTCAAACTGAAACGATGAGAAGGAAGAGGACTGAATTCTTGTCATTAAATGCACTTCTTCAGTTGTTCTCTATCGGGGATACATGCATGTTTTCAAACAGAAACGACGAGAAGGAAGGGGACTGAATTCATGTCATTAAATGCACTTCTTCAGTTGTTCTCTATCGGGGATACATGCATGTTTTCAAACAGAAACGACGAGAAGGAAGGGGACTGAATTCATGTCATTAAATACACTTCTTCAGTTGTTCTCTATCGGGGATACACGCATGTTTTCAAACAGAAACGATGAGAAGGAAGGGGACTGAATTCTTGTCATTAAATGCACTTCTTCAGTTATTCTGCATCGGGGATACACGCATGTTTTGAATCAGAAACGATGAGAAGGAAGGGGACTGAATTCTTGTCATTAAATGCACTTCTTCAGTTGTTCTCTTTCGGGGATACACGCATGTTTTCAAACAAACGATGAGAAGGAAGGGGACTGAATTCTTGTCATTAAATGCATTTCTTCAGTTATTCTGCATCGGGGATACACGCATGTTTTCAAACAGAAACGATGAGAAGGAAGAGGACTGAATTCTTGTCATTAAATGCACTTCTTCAGTTATTCTGCATCGGAGATACACGCATGTTTTGAATCAGAAACGATGAGAAGGAAGGGAACTGAATTCTTGTCATTAAATGCACTTCTTCAGTTGTTCTCTTTCGGGGATACACGCATGTTTTCAAACAGAAACGATGAGAAGGAAGGGGGCTGAATTCTTGTCATTAAATGCACTTCTTCAGTTATTGTGCATCGGGGATACACGCATGTTTTGAAACAGAAACGATGAGAAGGAAGGGGACTGAATTCTTGTCATTAAATGCACTTCTTCAGTTATTCTGCATCGGGGATACACGCATGTTTTCAAACAGAAGCGATGAGAAGGAAGGGGACTGAATTCTTGTCATTAAATGCACTTCTTCAGTTGTTCTCTTTCGGGGATACACGCATGTTTTCAAACAGAAACGATGAGAAGGAAGGGGACTGAATTCTTGTCATTAAATGCACTTCTTCAGTTATTCTGCATCGGGGATACACGCATGTTTTCAAACAAACGATGAGATGGAAGGGGACTGAATTGTTGTCATTAAATGCACTTCTTCAGTTGTTCTCTTTCAGAGATACACGCATGTATTCAAACAGAAACGACGAGAAATAAGGGGACTGAATTCTTGTCATTAAATGCAGTTCTTCAGTTATTCTGCATCGGGGATACACGCATATTTTCAAACAGAAACGATGAGAAGGAAGGGGACTGAATTCTTGTCATTAAATGCACTTCTTCAGTTATTCTGCATCGGGGATACACGCATGTTTTCAAACAGAACCGATGAGAAGGAAGGGGACTGAATTCTTGTCATTAAATGCACTTCTTCAGTTGTTCTCTATCGGGGATACATGCATGTTTTCAAACAGAAACAACGGGAAGGAAGGGGACTGAATTCTTGTCATTAAATGCACTTCTTCAGTTGTTCTCTTTCGGAGATACACGCATGTTTTCAAACAGAAACGATGAGAAGGAAGGGGACTGAATTCTTGTCATTAAATGCACTTCTTCAGTTATTTTGCATCGGGGATACACGCATGTTTTCAAACAGAAACGATGAGAAGGAAGAGGACTGAATTCTTGTCATTAAATGCACTTCTTCAGTTATTCTGCATCGGGGATACACGCATGTTTTCAAACAGAACCGATGAGAAGGAAGGGGACTGAATTCTTGTCATTAAATGCACTTCTTCAGTTGTTCTCTATCGGGGATACATGCATGTTTTCAAACAGAAACGATGAGAAGGAAGGGGACTGAATTATTGTCATTAAATGCACTTCTTCAGTTGTTCTCTTTCAGAGATACACGCATGTGTTCAAACAGAAACGACGAGAAATAAGGGGACTGAATTCTTGTCATTAAATGCACTTCTTCAGTTATTCTGCATCGGGGATACACGCATGTTTTCAAAAAGAAAGGATGAGAAGGAAGGGGACTGAATTCTTGTCATTAAATGCACTTCTTCAGTTATTCTGCATCGGGGATACACGCATGTTTTCAAACAGAACCGATGAGAAGGAAGGGGACTGAATTCTTGTCATTAAATGCACTTCTTCAGTTGTTCTCTATCGGGGATACATGCATGTTTTCAAACAGAAACAACGAGAAGGAAGGGGACTGAATTCTTGTCATTAAATGCACTTCTTCAGTTGTTCTCTTTCGGGGATACACGCATGTTTTCAAACAGAAACGATGAGAAGGAAGGGGACTGAATTCTTGTCATTAAATGCACTTCTTCAGTTATTTTGCATCGGGGATACACGCATGTTTTCAAACAGAAACGATGAGAAGGAAGAGGACTGAATTCTTGTCATTAAATGCACTTCTTCAGTTATTCTGCATCGGGGATACACGCATGTTTTCAAACAGAACCGATGAGAAGGAAGGGGACTGAATTCTTGTCATTAAATGCACTTCTTCAGTTGTTCTCTATCGGGGATGCATGCATGTTTTCAAACAGAAACGACGAGAAGGAAGGGGACTGAATTCATGTCATTAAATGCACTTCTTCAGTTGTTCTCTATCGGGGATACACGCATGTTTTCAAACAGAAACGATGAGAAGGAAGGGGACTGAATTATTGTCATTAAATGCACTTCTTCAGTTGTTCTCTGTCGGGGATACACTCATGTTTTCAAACAGAAACGATGAGAAGGAAGGGGACTGAATTCTTGTCATCAAATGCACTTCTTCAGTTATTTTGCATCGGGGATACACGCATGTTTTCAAACTGAAACGATGAGAAGGAAGAGGACTGAATTCTTGTCATTAGATGCACTTCTTCAGTTGTTCTCTATCGGGGATACATGCATGTTTTCAAACAGAAACGACGAGAAGGAAGGGGACTGAATTCATCTCATTAAATACACTTCTTCAGTTGTTCTCTATCGGGGATACACGCATGTTTTCAAACAGAAACGATGAGAAGGAAGGGGACTGAATTCTTGTCATTAAATGCACTTCTTCAGTTGTTCTCTGTCGGGGATACACTCACGTTTTCAAACAGAAACGATGGGAAGGAAGGGGACTGAATTCTTGTCATTAAATGCACTTCTTCAGTTATTCTGCATCGGGGATACACGCATGTTTTGAATCAGAAACGATGAGAAGGAAGGGGACTGAATTCTTGTCATTAAATGCACTTCTTCAGTTGTTCTCTTTCGGGGATACACGCATGTTTTCAAACAGAAACGACGAGAAATAAGGGGACTGAATTCTTTTCATTAAATGCACTTCTTCAGTTATTCTGCATCGGGGATACACGCATGTTTTCAAACAGAAACGATGAGAAGGAAGGGGACTGAATTCTTGTCATTAAATGCACTTCTTCAGTTATTCTGCATCGGGGATACACGCATGTTTTCAAACAGAACCGATGAGAAGGAAGGGGACTGAATTCTTGTCATTAAATGCACTTCTTCAGTTATTTTGCATTGGGGATACACGCATGTTTTCAAACAGAAACGATGAGAAGGAAGAGGACTGAATTCTTGTCATTAAATGCACTTCAGTTATTCTGCATCCGGGATACACGCATGTTTTCAAACAGAACCGATGAGAAGGAAGGGGACTGAATTCTTGTCATTAAATGCACTTCAGTTGTTCTCTATCGGAGATACATGCATGTTTTCAAGCAGAAACGATGAGAAGGAAGGGGACTGAATTATTGTCATTAAATGCACTTCTTCAGTTGTTCTCTTTCAGAGATACACGCATGTGTTCAAACAGAAACGACGAGAAATAAGGGGACTGAATTCTTGTCATTAAATGCACTTCTTCAGTTATTCTGCATCGGGGATACACGCATGTTTTCAAAAAGAAAGGATGAGAAGGAAGGGGACTGAATTCTTGTCATTAAATGCACTTCTTCAGTTATTCTGCATCGGGGATACACGCATGTTTTCAAACAGAACCGATGAGAAGGAAGGGGACTGAATTCTTGTCATTAAATGCACTTCTTCAGTTGTTCTCTATCGGGGATACATGCATGTTTTCAAACAGAAACAACGAGAAGGAAGGGGACTGAATTCTTGTCATTAAATGCACTTCTTCAGTTGTTCTCTTTCGGGGATACACGCATGTTTTCAAACAGAAACGATGAGAAGGAAGGGGACTGAATTCTTGTCATTAAATGCACTTCTTCAGTTATTTTGCATTGGGGATACACGCATGTTTTCAAACAGAAACGATGAGAAGGAAGAGGACTGAATTCTTGTCATTAAATGCACTTCTTCAGTTATTCTGCATCGGGGATACACGCATGTTTTCAAACAGAACCGATGAGAAGGAAGGGGACTGAATTCTTGTCATTAAATGCGCTTCTTCAGTTGTTCTCTATCGGGGATACATGCATGTTTTCAAACAGAAACGATGAGAAGGAAGGGGACTGAATTATTGTCATTAAATGCACTTCTTCAGTTGTTCTCTGTCGGGGATACACTCATGTTTTCAAACAGAAACGATGAGAAGGAAGGGGACTGAATTATTGTCATTAAATGCACTTCTTCAGTTATTTTGCATCGGGGATACACGCATGTTTTCAAACAGAAACGATGAGAAGGAAGGGGACTGAATTCTTGTCATTAAATGCACTTCTTCAGTTATTTTGCATCGGGGATACACGCATGTTTTCAAACAGAAACGATGAGAAGGAAGAGGACTGAATTCTTGTCATTAAATGCACTTCTTCAGTTATTCTGCATCGGGGATACACGCATGTTTTCAAACAGAACCGATGAGAAGGAAGGGGACTGAATTCTTGTCATTAAATGCACTTCAGTTGTTCTCTATCGGGGATACATGCATGTTTTCAAACAGAAACGATGAGAAGGAAGGGGACTGAATTATTGTCATTAAATGCGCTTCTTCAGTTGTTCTCTTTCAGAGATACACGCATGTGTTCAAACAGAAACGACGAGAAATAAGGGGACTGAATTCTTGTCATTAAATGCACTTCTTCAGTTATTCTGCATCGGGGATACAAGCATGTTTTCAAACAGAACCGATGAGAAGTAAGGGGACTGAATTCTTGTCATTAAATGCACTTCTTCAGTTATTCTGCATCGGGGATACACGCATGTTTTCAAACAGAACCGATGAGAAGGAAGGGGACTGAATTCTTGTCATTAAATGCACTTCTTCAGTTGTTCTCTATCGGGGATACATGCATGTTTTCAAACAGAAACAACGAGAAGGAAGGGGACTGAATTCTTGTCATTAAATGCACTTCTTCAGTTGTTCTCTTTCGGGGATACACGCATGTTTTCAAACAGAAACGATGAGAAGGAAGGGGACTGAATTCTTGTCATTAAATGCACTTCTTCAGTTATTCTGCATCGGGGATACACGCATGTTTTCAAACAGAAACGATGAGAAGGAAGGGGACTGAATTCTTGTCATTAAATGCACTTCTTCAGTTATTCTGCATCGGGGATACACGCATGTTTTCAAACAGAACCGATGAGAAGGAAGGGGACTGAATTCTTGTCATTAAATGCACTTCTTCAGTTATTTTGCATTGGGGATACACGCATGTTTTCAAACAGAAACGATGAGAAGGAAGAGGACTGAATTCTTGTCATTAAATGCACTTCTTCAGTTATTCTGCATCGGGGATACACGCATGTTTTCAAACAGAACCGATGAGAAGGAAGGGGACTGAATTCTTGTCATTAAATGCACTTTTTCAGTTGTTCTCTATCGGGGATACATGCATGTTTTCAAACAGAAACGATGAGAAGGAAGGGGACTGAATTATTGTCATTAAATGCACTTCTTCAGTTGTTCTCTGTCGGGGATACACTCATGTTTTCAAACAGAAACGATGAGAAGGAAGGGGACTGAATTCTTGTCATTAAATGCACTTCTTCAGTTATTTTGCATCGGGGATACACGCATGTTTTCAAACAGAAACGATGAGAAGGAAGGGGACTGAATTCTTGTCATTAAATGCACTTCTTCAGTTATTTTGCATCGGGGATACACGCATGTTTTCAAACAGAAACGATGAGAAGGAAGAGGACTGAATTCTTGTCATTAAATGCACTTCTTCAGTTATTCTGCATCGGGGATACACGCATGTTTTCAAACAGAACCGATGAGAAGGAAGGGGACTGAATTCTTGTCATTAAATGCACTTCAGTTGTTCTCTATCGGGGATACATGCATGTTTTCAAACAGAAACGATGAGAAGGAAGGGGACTGAATTATTGTCATTAAATGCACTTCTTCAGTTGTTCTCTTTCAGAGATACACGCATGTGTTCAAACAGAAACGACGAGAAATAAGGGGACTGAATTCTTGTCATTAAATGCACTTCAGTTATTCTGCATCGGGGATACAAGCATGTTTTCAAACAAACGATGAGAAGGAAGGGGACTGAATTCTTGTCATTAAATGCACTTCTTCAGTTATTCTGCATCGGGGATACACGCATGTTTTCAAACAGAACCGATGAGAAGGAAGGGGACTGAATTCTTGTCATTAAATGCACTTCTTCAGTTGTTCTCTTTCAGGGATACACGCATGTTTTCAAACAGAAACGATGAGAAGGAAGGGGACTGAATTCTTGTCATTAAATGCACTTCTTCAGTTATTTTGCATCGGGGATACACGCATGTTTTCAAACAGAAACGATGAGAAGGAAGAGGACTGAATTCTTGTCATTAAATGCACTTCTTCAGTTATTGTGCATCGGGGATACACGCATGTTTTCAAACAGAACCGATGAGAAGGAAGGGGACTGAATTCTTGTCATTAAATGCACTTCTTCAGTTGTTCTCTATCGGGGATACATGCATGTTTTCAAACAGAAACGATGAGAAGGAAGGGGACTGAATTATTGTCATTAAATGCACTTCTTCAGTTGTTCTCTGTCGGGGATACACTCATGTTTTCAAACAGAAACGACGAGAAATAAGGGGACTGAATTCTTGTCATTAAATGCACTTCTTCAGTTATTCTGCATCGGGGATACACGCATGTTTTCCAACAGAAACGATGAGAAGGAAGGGGACTGAATTCTTGTCATTAAATGCACTTCTTCAGTTGTTCTCTATCGGGGATACGTGCATGTTTTCAAACAGAAACAACGAGACGGAAGGGGACTGAATTCTTGTCATTAAATGCACTTCTTCAGTTGTTCTCTTTCGGGGATACACGCATGTTTTCAAACAGAAACGATGAGAAGGAAGGGGACTGAATTCTTGTCATTAAATGCACTTCTTCAGTTATTTTGCATCGGGGATACACGCATGTTTTCAAACAGAAACGATGAGAAGGAAGAGGACTGAATTCTTGTCATTAAATGCACTTCTTCAGTTATTCTGCATCGGGGATACACGCATGTTTTGAATCAGAAACGATGAGAAGGAAGGGGACTGAATTCTTGTCATTAAATTCACTTCTTCAGTTGTTCTCTTTCGGGGATACACGCATGTTTTCAAACAGAAACGATGAGAAGGAAGGGGACTGAATTCTTGTCATTAAATGCACTTCTTCAGTTATTCTGCATCGGGGATACACGCATGTTTTCAAACAGAAACGATGAGAAGGAAGGGGACTGAATTGTTGTCATTAAATGCACTTCTTCAGTTGTTCTCTATCGGGGATACATGCATGTTTTCAAACAGAAACAACGGGAAGGAAGGGGACTGAATTCTTGTCATTAAATGCACTTCTTCAGTTGTTCTCTTTCGGGGATACACGCATGTTTTCAAACAGAAACGATGAGAAGGAAGGGGACTGAATTCTTGTCATTAAATGCACTTCTTCAGTTATTTTGCATCGGGGATACACGCATGTTTTCAAACAGAAACGATGAGAAGGAAGAGGACTGAATTCTTGTCATTAAATGCACTTCTTCAGTTATTCTGCATCGGGGATACACGCATGTTTTCAAACAGAACCGATGAGAAGGAAGGGGACTGAATTCTTGTCATTAAATGCACTTCTTCAGTTGTTCTCTATCGGGGATACATGCATGTTTTCAAACAGAAACGGTGAGAAGGAAGGGGACTGAATTATTGTCATTAAATGCACTTCTTCAGTTGTTCTCTTTCAGAGATACACGCATGTGTTCAAACAGAAACGACGAGAAATAAGGGGACTGAATTCTTGTCATTAAATGCACTTCTTCAGTTATTCTGCATCGGGGATACACGCATGTTTTCAAACAGAAAGGATGAGAAGGAAGGGGACTGAA